>NW_026947495.1:34487500-34492500 GCF_034190915.1 Cavia porcellus | reverse complement strand
GATTGAAAAGCAGAATTAGTAGGCACATCCCACTGGTATTGCTATAATTAATATAACATATCTTGGCATTCAGGTCTATGACATGCCATCCCAAAATACCTGATCAAAAAGACCTGTACATATGTCTGAAATGCCCCCAAAACCATTTGCTCTGTCTTAAAACATTGCAAAAGTTTGGCAACTTTTCTGAATTAGAATTGTGTAAATCCTATGTTGAGCTGGACATCATGAGAACTGCATGTTTAAATCTCTTTGCTGCCCCAATTCAGTTTGTAACCTTTAACAAATCATTTCACCCCAGTGTTTGTCCTTTTCCTCAAATAATGAACTTGGTTTCATGGTCACTGCTTGCTGAAGGACGGTCACATGAGTGATTCAATGTGAGGCCAGCTCTCAAAAGGGCCACCAATTCTGTGTCAAGGAAGGTACCTTTGTTCTGATCAGAAAGGGAATATGCAAAGTTTCAAGACTCAGCTTCACTTCACACTTCATCTGACTGGACCTTGAATCTCAGCTACTTCTTCCTGCCTTATTTTCAACCTAAAAGCCAAGAAAAGCAAAGATTTGAATTTTAGAGTTACAGGTGCTATAGGTCTTCATGGGTTTTGACAGGACTGTTTGTTAGGACTGAGGGGTGTTGCTAGGATGCAAAGGGAAATGCTGTTTTTACCTTCATTGAGAGTGTTGTTATTGGGCATAAGCACCCGCCTGGCAAGCATGAGGTCGTGAGTTCAATCCCCAGTACAACAACAACAACAAAAAAAGAAAGAAAGAAAGAAAGAAAAAGTGTTGGTATTTAAGTTGTTAACGTATGGTTTTAGCTTGCATGTTAAAAATGAGAATGGTAAGCAGCAAAGAGCCAGAAGAAATAACCAAGATGTTTTCCTGAACAGCTATCCCTGTTTTCTGTTTGATTTTACTCAGAATTCAAAACCCTGTGTCACCTCCAGTCTGCTTCTTTCTGAGTATCTTTAGTACAGAAGATCGTTAGTAGGCAGACATGGTCACACTTGCCTGTAACCTCAGCACTTGGGAGCTGGGAGGCTGAGGCAGGAGAATTGCAAGTCTGTGACCATCCTTGGCTACAGAGCAAGACGTTGTCTCAAAACCAACAACAAAACAAAAAGAAGTTCATCGTTAGGTTTTTCTCAGTATTCAGGTCAAGATGCTGTTACCCAGGCCAGGAATTGTATTGCCAGCTCAGTATAATGTACCTTCTTTACCCTGGGCAGGGCAGACTGAGATCTCAGCCAGTTATACTTTCCAAAGCTGCATCACCTTCCTTCTCAGGCATTTCCAAGGCATGGATGCTCATGTCTAAAAATCTCCTGCACTGCTGACTAAAAAAGATAAATGCCCAAGCATAACAGAAGCCGAGCACCCAGGCAGGATAATTGGAATGCATGTGCTCTTTGAGAGACACCAAATCGACATCCTCCCCTTGCCAGTCGCATTTCTCACCTGCTCCTGTGGTGCCCACCTGTGGCTCCCTGGCATTGCCGATGCCTGCAAATGGGAGATTTCCAAGTTCAAAATGAAGGCTTTCTCTTCCATGGTGAAACTCTACAGTCCAGTGTGAGGTTCTGCAAAGGAATTAAGGACAAGGAGGAGTCCTAGTTTGTGCCATTGCTCCCCTGTTTATGTTCTTCCTTGACTATTCCCACGCCCCCTCTCCAGATTTTTGCCTGGCTTTTATAGCCTCTAGTAATTATATCAGCAGCAAGGAGTCTATTTTTGTCTCTTTTGAATATGTGTAATGTAAATGTGAAGCACCATAAAATATCTTTTTAGACTGTACCTTGCACGCATGGTTTTGAAAACTATAATGCAGCATTTAGAGAAATGTTGCATTTTGGTCTCAGACAGGTGAGAAATAGAAAGCCAAATTTTACCACTTAGCTGCATGAACTTTCCTTAAGTCCCTTATCATTTTGCAGATTTATTTTCTTCTGAAAAGTGGAATCCTACCATCTACTTCATCAGGTGGTGGTTCAGTGTCTTAAGTAGCACCTGGATGCCCCCTTTTCACAGCAGGCACCCCCCCCCAAGTCCTAAATTATACGTTTTATGTTTAAATGTCATGACCTTTCAGTGCCCTATACCACTCTTCAAAACAGAGTGAGAATAAGATCATACCATCTCAATGTGACTTACTAAAAATTATCATAGGATTCAATCTCAAAATTATTATGTAAGAAAATTCTATGCAGTTCTATCGCTGAATATTGTCCCTGGATTTCACAAGTAATAATAGTAACAATCACCTATCATTTATTAAGCACTTACTATATACTGAGCTCTAGGTACTTTAAATCTAATCTTCACAAGCTCCCATGGATAGAGACTGCTTAGATCCTCCATTTAATGGTGAACACTAAAGCAGGTTAAATATCTCATCAAAACCCCCTAGTTAGGAAGATGAAGAGTTAGAATTCAAAAACGTAGGCAGCTTGATCCTGGAACTTAGAGAAAAATAATGCAAAAGAGGAACCTCCCCATTCTTAGCTTCTCCAGTTTCTAGTGCAAAGTTGTTTCCTCTGTTTGCACTTCCTTTTTGGAGGTGGCCCCTTTGGCAGACCAAATGGGTAGCAGAAGGACAGGTCAAGCTGGGATCCTCTCTTAGCTGCTAGTAACAAGGCTGACCTGCTTCAAGGCAGAAAATGGCCTCTGGTGTTCAGGCGGTCCGATGCAGCGGTGGATTTTCTGTGGCTCCTTAGTTTATGTTTAACTGAACATAGTTGGAGCAAATCCAGATAATTAGGACAAAATGTGGGGTTTTGTAGGTCAAAAGTTGTGTTTTAGTCCTGGAGAATGAGCGAGATGGGAAGTGAGTGGGGGACATAGTAAGGAGTTGTAATAAAAATAAAGAGCATCTTTTCTGCACATAAAATTCAGTGATCAAAGAAAGACTACATAGGGGCATGTTAGACATACAAAAGAATAACAGAAGGTATGACATGGGTAAGATAGAGAGAACCAGTTACAGTTTTCTCCACTTTTCATAAGTTATTCATAAATTATCCCTACCTTTTTTGTCATTGTAATTACATCGTGCTGAGGAGAATAGTGCAATAGACCTTGTTTGTGTGGAAAAGGTTACTGACCAGGTTCTTGGCAGCTGGAGAAAGGTTCACATGTAAAACAGAACAGGGATCTGAAGAGCAGGGTGTAAGATGAGATTTAGAGACGTCTGATAACTTTTTTATTTTTTTATTTTTGGTAATGGGGATAGAACTCATGACTTTGCAGGTACTTAGGCCACTGAGCTAAACCCCTGGCAGTCTGATAACTTTTAAATGCCAACGTTTTCCAACTTTTTATCAAATTTTAAAATCAACTTTCTGAAACTGACAACTATTTAACTTAACCCTTAATCTTGGATACGCTTCCCTTATGGGTTATCAGCAAACTCACATGTGAAACTCGTATGTTGAGAGAAGAAAAAAAATGAAAGTAAATTGGTTCATGGTCATCAAAATACCCTGCGATCCAGGATACCAGAGGAAATCTCACTAGGCACCAGTTGGACGACATCCATCCAGAGTCCAGAGATTGCTGTAGATGGTGTGTGTAATTTGTTTTGTGAAACCAGAATTGTGAAGACAAAAATCCATGCTAAATGGTTACATTGTTCATTTACTAAATTAAAGAAGGAAACAAGAGTGAGAGGGAAAAAGTGTATAGGGATGGAGAAAAAGTTGGTTAGATCTCCTTTGGCCTTGAAGCAAAGCCTGTTTGGGTAAATGGAAGAAGTTGGTGTAAGAGGGAGCGATCTGAAGGCATCGCTTGAATGCTTGACAGTATCTCAACGTGAGCATGTCTAGCTGTGGTCTGAGACTGGGGACTATCAACTAGAGATTCCTTCATTTAACTGTCTGTGTAAAAGTTAGAACATGCACACTTAATTTTAGGAAAAGAAGGAAGGGAAAAGGAAAGAATGGAAATGGTGTTTTACAGAGTAATCTCAGGTGTTCTGCCTCCTCTGAAAAACAACTGCAGCAAAATCCACTAAAAAGCAAAAATGTGGACACACTTAAATGCATTTCTAAAGACTTCAATTTAATAACTTTGCAAGACAGTAAGACCAATGACCCAATAGAGCTCCCCGTAATTATAATTCTGAGATTCCCCGAAGGACAGAGTCCTATGAATACTGCCTAAAATGACCATCCATTTGCTACTCAACTGAGAGCGTTTAGGAATTTCCTCAGGTTCTGATTTATACTTCTAAATATTTCTATTTTCACTTTTTTTAAAGGGATGCTTTTTTGTTTTTGTATGATTGCATAACATCATACTCTCTGTTGCGGGTTAGAAAATGGAAGCTTAGGAGAAAAGTAGATCTTGGTTTGCAGCTGAGAGCAAAGGTACCACCTGAGCATCTTCTGCAGGCTGGGATGCTTCTTTAGATTAATGTATATCCATAATCAGCTTAACTAAGCAGGTAAAGTGTTCATTATTGAGGCTGGGTTTTCAAAGGGAGAGAGAGAGAGCAAGACAGAGAGAGAGAGAGAGAGAGAATGGATGTGGAAGAGTGAGAAGAACAAACAAGTCAAAGCATTTGTTCATGCTGCAATCTACACATCAATTATCCTGCTGTGCTAATTACCACCTTTCCATACCCCAGGTACCTAAGCATTCACACTTACTCACTCTTTCAAGCCTCAGATCAAAAAAAAGGAAAGAAATGATAGAAGCGGGAGATGATGAACCTAGAGGTGAAATACATTCTAGATCAAAATTTCCTTTACACACAGAAGTATAAATAAGGGACTTCTCCCTTTTGCTATTGTTGTTTTAGACAATTAAACATTTGCAAATGTTTTAATTGCAAAATATTACTTACTGTCAGGCTTCCAGGAGTGCTTCCATCTAGTCAGCCCTTGTTTTGATGTTTAAAAGAAGACAGAGGTGAGAATTGCTGGTCTTGCCTGAGATTTTGGGGTTGCACCACTAGGATGAGATCAGAGCATTAAAAGTCAGTGACTACTAATTATCAG
>NW_026947495.1:34472500-34480000 GCF_034190915.1 Cavia porcellus | reverse complement strand
GGAATATGAATCAGCTAAGTGTTATATCACTTGAGTATACACATATTATGGATATAGACAGAAATCGAAGTAAAAAAATTTAAAGAAATTAGAGCTACAAAAATTCACTAAATGAAAGGAGATGTGTTGACATGTGTGTTGGAACATCAATAAAATGACTAGTTTCCTTTGGTAGGACTTAAGTAAAGTAATCAAAACCACTATGAGTCCTGGATATAAAGGAAAACCTGAATGTATTTACTTTTATAAAAAATAAACAGATGTGAAGTCTTTAGGAAAGAGTAAATTTCACTTGGAACATTGTGACCTAGGAATATCATGTCTTCTTTTAAAAGATAACTGAATTTACTGTTACGACTTCTCCTACGAATATCTGTTTTTATGATGGTTTGGCAAAGGGAGGATCCTTGCCTTTATCCTTATTTGCATCATTATTTTTCTATTTCCTGTATTAGGGAAGATATTTGGTGGGAAATTTATATAACTATGATTTCCTTACTTGCATGTGAGAGCTTATCCGCAATGTTAACAGATTTATAAAAAATTGAACCCTTTTTTATATCACCACCACTACTGAAATTGGCAAAGCTCTCCTCAATTCAAAGAAAGCTGCTAGAGCTTCTGAGGGGCTCCTCAAGATGCTCCTGCAAGCAGGAAGTTGGGGAGGGCCTCAGAACTCACCTCCCCCTCCCTGGAACTTTGGCATAGGCGAAATTCCTCTCTCATTTCCCTTAATATGCATATTTTTTTACATAGCTAATCTGAAATGGAAACATTTTTATCCCTATACTCAAAACTGCTTTTGTTTTATCAGCTGACATTTTACAACTCATTAATTTATAATGTGGGTTTAATGCCTTTGAATGTTTCTGGGATAAAAAATTAAAGTGACCAAGCTAGTTTGTATAAAGGCAGGCTATAGTATGTTAATAGTAATTCCTTAGTAACAGTGTCTTATACTGTGTAACACATGCCACTTGAATATTTCAAAGTGGCAAAGTTTTTTCCTAGCATTAATTCATCTTTCATCTGCTTTTCCCATTTTTAAACTAACAAATTAAGGCCCATTCACTTCAGTAACACATGTTCAAGTTCATAAGAAATTCTCTGTTCGGATTTGTCTTTGCCTTGTTGTACCTGTCACTAGGCTCCCACTGAACTGAACCTTGAGTTTAATCCTATGATCTCTACCCACCCAAGTGCAGAGGTAACAAGTTAACTGTGATAAAGGAGTGTCAATGACAAATCTTCCCTGGAAAACAAGGGTCACTGGATTCAAACTCTTGAAAAAGGACTATATCCTTTCCTTAATAACAAATATCTGGAAAGCAAGATGTATAAAGAAAAAAGAAAAGGTATAGTACAGGTTAAAAGTCTAAGAAAGACCTCAAAACACTCAGAAAACATAGACACTCTAAGAAGAAAGCAACCCAATGAGGTCTTTGATCCGCTGACTCAGACATAAATGTTTCCAGGTATCTCAAGCCTAAAAGACTTAGGGCCAAATGATTTTTTAAAAACTCCAAAGGCCTTCTTTCAAGTTTTAAGCCATTTTACTAATAAAAACACTTTTAAAATAGGTTTCATGCCTGTGTCACATCTCAACTGAAGAACTGTACTCTGTGCCATCATGGGCCTCCTACTCGAGAACAACTTTGCAAATAGTTTTGACTGTCAGATGTTCAGGTCTCCGCTTCTTATCATAGCCATGCCACATCAAAGCAGGAGAAAGAAAGAGACAGTGGAGTAGGGGTTCATCTGTATTATTATTTCAGTGGTTAGGAGAGTTACATCACCCTGCATTTCACCTTAGTGTGCTACAGTTCACCGAGTACTAGCACACGTACAATTTCATGGGCCCCATGACAATCTCATCAAGAGGGAAGCCATTAATATTATTTTCACCCATTTGTACCAAATTTCCTTGAGTGGTAGGCAAAGACCACACAGCTGGTCACGTGTTGGTGCTGGGACAAGAAGACAAGTTGTCGAGCTTGTAATTCTGTGAGCTCCCTCTTTATTCTGTTGTTTCCAAACTGTTGCAGGAAACATGGGTGTATTGTTAGATTCTGGTAATTGATCAAATTGGTAGTCTTCTATAACTGAAATTAAAGGGATCCATGAAAGTAACAATCAACACAATTTAAAACTAAGCAACAGTCTCTATTTTATAACATGAAAACCCCCCCTAAGACCCAGGAATTTCTGTTCCTTTACTCTGAATTTGTGGGATTTAAATTTAGATTTCATTATTCTCTAGGAATTTACATTACTATACCATCCTTTTATGTAGCTGTTGTTTACTCAAAGACATATTTTCTGGGTCTGGCTTTGCCACCAACTGGTTGTGCAGTCTTTGACAAGTCATCTGACCTCACTCTACAGGTATTACTTCCTTTGTCGCATGTCAGGAGTGACTTCAGGTGTTTCTCTAGTACTGCTGTTTCACGATTGTTTCTCCAAATAAACTGTAAGCTTCTTGAGGCAAAAATAGCACCAATTTGCATCTTCTAGATTTACCACATGGTAGGTATTTAATAAATCTTTGATGATGACATTGAAAGACTTATTGGTACACTTAACTTGAGTGGAGTTATAGGAAATCATTGTTGACCGCCTTATTAACAATTAACTGTCTATAATCTGCATATGTAATTTTCCTTTACATCAATAAAACTTCTGCTTCTGGTAAAGATGAAGTATTGCTCCTTCACATCAGTTCTTTTTCATATTAATACATTAGCTACTGATATCTTATTTAGACTGTAACTGACAGAATAATGTAGAGAAAGCATAGAAGTAGGAAAGGGGTCAGTTAGGTAACATTATATAGGGCATCTTCAAAACAACAGTTCTGGTATTTCAAATGTCAAGCTAATTATTCACAATGTTTAAATGCTATAATAGGCCACTTTTGCAAATGCTGAAATTTTCCAGCAGGTATAGACATTATAAAAATGTCACGTTTTGCTAGTATTCTATTGCATGTCACTAGAGTAAAAAATCTGAAAATAAAAGTTCTATCTGTGGACAATAAAGAGAAACTATCATTTGTTTTGCATATGACTGTAAAATTAATTGTCGTAGTGATACAATTTAGAGTATTGTTTACTTGGAAGGAAGAGTAGAGAGGATTTAATATAATGTAATCTGGTAAAGTGAAAATAATGCTTATTATAGATCAAGTATGCAGCCTTTTAAATATAAGTTTTTAGTAATGCATATTCAGATATATATTTTCAAGCCTATTTGCTATAAAGCAAATTTAAGTATCAGCTTTACACCCTTTGGTAACCCCATATTACACATAGAGTTTTAGAGAAAATGAAACTTTAATATGATTCCACATAAAATGGTGAGCCATGCCAATAATTCATATGCACTTCATATGCAAATAGTTTTATCTTATCCATCAATTATCATGTAAACATGGTATCACATGGCAAATTTCCCTGTAATACAGTACAGTACCTGTATATAATTATGGGTGCATTTTGCCAATGCAACTGTTACACAGAATTGTAATTAATTCCTCTGAAGATTACTGTGAGAGTTTTGGATACTGATGCTGTTTTTGAACATTTATTACTGCTCTTTAGTTGGCTTTTTGCTGTGCCTCAGAGACAGATGTAAAATTAGTGTCTATTTTGAGCCAGCAAACAGTACATCTTTCCTCTTGTTTATTGAATTGCAGAAAGGAATTCTTTGGTCTCCCACTTCTTTGTGGTTTTTGAAGTAACTGTCTGTTTTTGTGCCAGGCATGTTGCATATATGTGTGTGTGTGTGTGTGTGTGTGTGTGTGTGTGTGTGTATAAAATTTTGCTGAGCCTCACATTAGGGTGGTTTATTTATTTGAATGTAAAGACCGAATACAGTCTGCTATAGTCTATAGGAGAGTCTATGCTTCTGAATATGCAATAAAAAAGTATGTATTGTGAGTTCTGTATTCCGTATTAGACATTAATCTGACATACGCTGCCAGTGACCCCCACTTAAAACCAACATGTACAGGTTTCTGTCCAAAACTGAACTTCTTGTTTGCAGCAACAAGCTAAACTATGTTATTAAGATCTCTTATGACAATGGAGATGATTGGTGACAAAGATTCAAAACAGGAACGAATGAGCAAATGAACCTATACTCATTAATAATGTACGAACTGAGCCTATTATGTATTGGCCATTCCACAGTAAGAATATTTTGTGGTGAAAATTTCTCTTATGCTTTTACTAGGCAAATCTTCTGACGAGAATTGAGAGAAAATTTTAGAGGAAAATCCTGGAAACTTAGAAGTTGGAAATGGATTGGGGGTAGGGAGAGGAGTGTAATGCCATATCAAGGGACTTAATTTTGTCATGTGGTCACCTGAAAGAGCAGAATGAAATAAGCTCATGTGAACTCAGATATTAAAACCAAGTTTGTTATGTATTATTTACCTGGATTAACAAAAAAAGAGGGAGGATGGTGGCATCCCAGCATGGTGGCTTATACAAGAATGAATATCCTAGTTAACCCAGTGCTAGAAAGATGGCATACTGCTTCTGTAAGTGAACTTGACAGCAGTTATTTATTTAGTTTAAAAGTATTTACTACTATTGGTGAGCATGAACCCTAAAGGTTGTGAAGTATTGTTGGCCTGTGAAGGTGATGGATGCTGTACTCCTGACCCTATATGGTGAGACATGACTTCATTGCTTGTTTAGATTGTTCTGATATTTGGGACTCCTCAAGGGCTGTTCATAAATCATCTCTCTCTCTCTCTCTCTCTCTCTCTCTCTCTCTCTCTCTCTCTCTCTCTCTTTTCTTTTCCTCCACAAGAAAATATTTCAATTGTAGTGCTGCAGGAACACTTACGTGTTGCATGGGGTATTGTGGTCCATGAAGAAAAAGATCTTAAAAAGCATGGGTTTTTTTCCAGGATAAAGGCCTTTTAATGCCTGTCCAGCCTTAGATAATTTTATTCACTCCTTCTGGACCTTTCTTTATTCATCCTGTGCCCAGAGATCAGTTTTTAGGAGGTGGGTTGAAAGCTTCCCAGGCCTTAGGAGCTTTTGTTGTAGACACCCCCCTTCCCCCCACCAACACAGCGTTCAGAAAATTTGTAAAGAATCTTCTGCTTGTTGCTAAGAAATGGTTAAATCTCAGTCACCAGGAAAAAAAGCAACACATTATTGATTGTACTAAGGTATATCTGGACCACACAGCTAGAGCAGAGATGTTCGAATATCTCTCTTTTTGTAGATCTGAGGGCATTACCCAGCCTGAACTTGCCTAAGCCCTTGTGGTCACACCTCTTGAAAAGGTTTTGTTTCCCCCGTCAATTGGTATTCAAACCAGGTCAGCAGATTCTGTTTGCCCGGCTCCGCTGCCGTTTTCATTTTAATTTGCACCTGTTGTGCAGTTGTTCGGAAGGCAAGTGCAGACCCGCGGATTATACAAAGATCATATTATGAGCAGATATGCACGGTGTAATCTTTTTGTCTCCAGCCTCACATGACAAAAAAAATCTCTCTCTTTTTGTTCCTTTTTTACTCCCTGGGAACCTGTCAAAGCAAACAGATATGACTGACTAAAATTTGTAACTAGACATGTTTCCAGAATTCTCCAAAAGCATTATGAACCTGACACAAAATCCTTTTCAATTTTTTTCCTTCTTTTCTGCCACTTTTGTATAATCCGATAGCTGGCAAGAGCCACTTGAGATAGCTCAGTTGATAACTTAGCGGAGGATTGCTTTATTAGGCGCAGAGAAATCAAAATGAACCTGAAAATTGTTTGTGCTTTTTTTTTTTTCCACGAGCTTTTTTTCCTTTCTCTCTCTCTCTTGTTCCCATGATGTCATGGTTCTAACTTGTTTTTTTGTGTGTGTTTCTGGAGAGTTGGGTTAACAGTTCTTGGCAATCCTGTGTGTGCGTAACGGCTGGTGTGTTTCTCTAGCTGAGCTAATGCCCCGTGTTTATTACTCTAATCTTTCTTGTCTGGTGGTAAAGTGGACAATTTATGTACTAGCATGTAGGCCGAGAGCCTGTGAGGGCTGACTAATTCAGAAACAGCCACCTTCAATTGAGTTCACAGACCTTATTTACAGGCTGTCTATTTTAAGAAAAGCTACTGAGCATTGCCGGGACTGGGGCTGCAAAAGCAGCCCACCGGTTCTTCTGAGTTATTTTAGCACTTGTGTTGGTCTTTCCTGTTCACTTTGAAATCTTCTGTAATTATGGCACTATGAAGACATTTCAATAGGAGTATTAATGGCCCAGAAGATATGGCTTTTCCTCACTTTATGCTTAAAAGATTGGGATATAAATGGCCTTAGTCCATGATAGTTGACGTAGGAGCGAGAGTGCACATTTCAGGTTTGAGTGGGCAGGTTCCAATGCTGTGTTTGAGTAAATGGATGGACATTATGTATGAGTGTGGCAACTGTTTCTAGGAATAAAGCCATAGTTAATATCGTAAAATCATACTGTGTTTATAGTACATGATATAGAAAACATGTCATGTCACTGAGCTAATAAAATTGTCAATTGTAGATCTATTGCCTAAGTTTTTGTGAAGTATCAACTGCATACAATAATACACCTCTTTACATTCACAGCATGGGCATATTTTGAGCGTATGTGTTTCCGTGCTTTTAAAATTTCCTGTATTCTTGTTTACAAAAAGTATTTAAAATGAGAAAGAGCACCCAGCTATAATTGAATAAGAACAAAAATGCTAAAACACGAAGGATATTAATTGTATTTTCCTGACATGGCTGAGTAACTCAGTTATGAAAATATTAATTATTTTCCATTTAACTAAACAATTAGGGGAGCCTAATATTTTTCAGCAGTGTTTGAGAGTGCGTGTTTTGTGTTTCTTCTGCAGTGGTGAACTATGACAATGTAGTGGACACAGGTTCTGAAACGGATGAGGAGGACAAGCTTCACATTGCTGAGGAGGATGGTATTGCTAATTCCCTGGACCAGGAGACAAGTCCAGCTAGCATGCCCAACCATGAGTCCTCCCCACACATGAGCCAAGCCCTGTTGCCAAGAGAGGAAGAGGAAGAAGAGATAAGGGAGGGTGGAGTGGAACATGCCTGGCACAGCAGTGAGATCCTACAAGCCTCTGTAGATGGTCCAGGTAAGGTGGCTGCTTCCTATGCCATTTTTAATTAATCTGTACCACCTAGCAGTCTGTCTACAGCCAAATAGTTAAAATATCTCTTCCTATCACCCTTGCAGAATACAGATACCAAAGCTGGTGACAGATTATGAACTGATGGTAATGTTACCACATTAGAGGACTTACATTTTAGGAAGGGATTATATTTCAATTTTGACGCAAGTTGAATATAAACTATATTTTCAACACATAGCATGAAGTACTTATTCTACATTTATAATGTGAAAATTACATACACGATCAAGATCTATACTTTCCTGACAGAAAATGGAAGCAAATGTAAATATATATATATAGTCCTTGAAAATCATGTAACATTTCAAACTAAAT
>NW_026947495.1:34437500-34470000 GCF_034190915.1 Cavia porcellus | reverse complement strand
AAATTGAAACAAAACACACTGTAGGTGAAAGTGACACCATCAAACCCAATGTTCGTGAAAGATTTCAGTTGCACAATCTTTAGTAAAAATTAGAAAGGGTTATAGCCAAATAATGCTGCAGCACGCAGTATACACAAAATGCTAACTACACATTTTTGCACCCAGCATTTATTAATTTGGGAAGCAACCACCTACTGTAACTTCTCTTTACTTTTTCATAAGAAAATGACAATGAGGAAGGAAGTGCAGCAGAAATCTTGAACATTACCACTATTATGCAAAAAAAAAAAAAAAATGCTGTTAACTGTTTTCCCCTCAGTGACTCGGTGTGCTCTCAGATGGAAAACTTATGATTCTTGTGACTCTTGGCTACCAGAAATCACATGAGATGAGCAAGGAAGAAAGACACAAAAGCTATATTTATATCTAGTAGTGAACTTCTCAGAAATACCTTAATTTAATTACTTGCAGAGACTGATAAAAACATAGATGAAGGAGCCTTTCAAAAGATCAATTATTACAATTGACAATGCACTATTACTATACATTAAACTTCTAAATGTTTTATGCAAAATGTCCCTGTGAAAATATTCCCTAAATAAAGAGAAGTCCAGGATCAGGCATGAATTTTAAGTGGTTGTGCCCTCTAAGCAAACACCATTCAAATTATCTGTTCCAGCAGTGGCAAGAACTTAGCATTTATGTGTATTTTTCTGTTCTACTTTAAGAGGGCCATGGTATCTCAGCTCTGATCCCACAAACATATATTGTGCAAGACACTGCTTATAAAATATGTCCTTTATTTAGTAATAATATTTTCTAGAACCTTCTGTCATAGTAGTCAGGATGTGATAAAAAAAATCAGGATTAATTTGTGAATTTACAGAGTCCTATTTATAGCTTCTCTTATTTTAAATAAAATCATTATCAACAGAGAGATTCATTCTGGGCCATGTTTAGTTCTCATCAGAACTGTCATTGGAAAACTTCACTTTTTAAAAGGTTATGTTTGGTTTACTCAAAAGATTTTTTAATGGGAAGCTATCCTGCTCTGCCTTCTGACACACTCTATAATTTGAAGGCAGGGAAATTCAAGAGTTCCCTGTTTTTCAACCGCTTCCTTGTTTGAAACTATTACAGTTTTTTTTAAAATGGTCTTTGATAATGAACCATCAGCTTCAATGTTAAACATATTCATCTTTATCAGAACATTGTGCTGTTGGTACATCTATAATTTTTCCTCAGAAAATGACTGTGGAGGCAAAAATGATAAGAAGAAAAATGCACTCATGAGAGGTTGGGAAAGGGATAGGAAAGCCATGTTTTAGAAGTTTACATGAAACAGTTAAACATGTATTTTTGATGCCTTTGGGATGTTTGTTCTATAATCTAGGCATTTTAAGTTTCAGTGTGTAGAATTAGGACTTTAAAACAACACGTTTGTCTAGATTAGCACCATCATAGTTACCCCAAGGAGAAAAAAAGGCATGAAAATAAAATGACTTGTCACTAAGCACCCAGAGCTACCAGAGATATAGCAGCTAGCGTGCCTCTTCATAAGTACAAATACTTAGTTGCTTTTGACTCTTATTGAAAAAATAATATCTTCTCCCTGTTTGTCACTAGAACTGCCACCCAAAGAAAAGCCCTTCATTTGCTCCAAATAAGCACCTCTGTTTTTCACAGCTTGCAGTAATGCTTAAAGTAAATAAGTTTTTGTGCAGCTAGCACTATTGGATTCATTCAATTGCTTGAACAAAGCTATTGTTTAGAGGTTTACAACAAGCCTTTTCTCTGTTTCCTTTAAAAGAATCTTCCTTGTCCCTGTGCTTGGCATGCTTAGTATAGTAAGCCTTTCTACAATTTTCAAATGCTAAAGATAATTTTCCCCCACAGAAGAAATGAAGGAAGACTATGTCACTCTGGGGCCGGAAGCCACGATCCAGACTGCAGTTAACAATGGTACAGGTAGGCTTGCTCACCACACCAAGACCATGTCTGTCCTGTGTCATGTGGATTTATTGTGTAAGGGAAAGAAACACAGACCCTTCTTTTTGTATCTCTTTGACATAACAAGTAAGTCAGATGTCACGTCTCTAGTTTTGTTTTAAGTCCAAATTTTCTATATTTTGGTATTTTATGAGCAAATATGCCTTTCATTTTCATAGCCTAAATCTGCCTCTAAAGCTCAAGAATGTTGAACTATATAAATGTATCTTTTTATTATATGAACTGGGTGAATTTTTAGTAATAATTTTTACTTTAAAAGACTATAGAATAATCTTTACATTAGAATATCATATGCCTCTACTAGCCACCACCTCACATCAGTCTTTGAGAATTCAAAGGATATGTTGTCATGTAGATCGTAAATTTTTTTCAGAAAACCAAATTTCCATGAACATCCCATACACAAATTAATCATGTACATTATTTTTAATTCTTTCTTCACTTTTAGTTCTCCACATCTGTCAACACCTCTGAACAATATTTTCTAAGTAGAAATTTTAGAGAGACATTGACGATTTTATTTATTTTTAATAAAATGGAAAATTTAGAGTGGGGAGACATGAAGCAGTGTTCTGTTTTAATCTCCTCCTACTACAGAACAGAGGTTAAGGACAACTGTCACAGTCCATTTTCCCCAAACACTGTATGGCAACTTCGCTCACATTCCCATGTCACCCACAGAAACCTACATTGATTCAGTATGTTTATCTCTCTTTGTCGGGATGAGACTAATTATTTTCAGTGTTTCAAACAATCTTCCACAATGCCATTACAAATATTAGCACAGCACCTAGAACAAAATTATCTTCTCAAGTGAAACAACAACAACAAATTGTAACTATTTCCACGCTACTCATGAGAAAAAGCTGGCAGTTTTATGAAATTTCAGAAATGTAAATAATTAAGATGATATTCATATCTCCCTTATGTTGATACACATCATAATAAACTGCTCATGCTGCGCTTCTATTTAAATGCCCTCATTAATAACTTAACAGGCATTAATTCATGTTCTTTGGAAGTAAAATAAGAGAAATAATGAAAACCATTGTCATTTTTTATTCATTTGGATACTATCAATTTAAGGTACAAAATGAAACTGTACATGGTGTGCTTATGTAAAAAGTATGGAATTAGAATTAATTTCTAAATGTAGCTGTGGAAGTAACTAGATCATGACCTTGGACAAGTCATTCACCCTCTTTGTAACTCAAACTCCACACCCGTTACATGAATAGATTGAGCTGGTTTCTTGCTGAAAATATTTCTTGTTTAAATATTCTATGTTCCTGGTGTACTATCACCATGTAAAAAATGAAAATAAGGTCAAATAATTTCATATAAAAATACAGTAATGAAGGACTACTGTCCTGACTCATGGAGCTAGAAACAACCTTGTGTTCCACTTAAAGAAAATGTGAAGTTTCAGCTTTAAGCATACATAAAAGCTGGTTTTTACTAACTTTATGAGCATTTAAAGTGTCAAAAAAGATTTATTTCATGAAATGATAATTTACTAGCTATTTTTATTTACCTAAGTTTAATAAAATGGTTCCTATCCAAAGGTTTAAAAATCAATCTTGAATGCCCTTTCTCTGGGCTCTAAGATCTCTTTCTCTCTAAACGTTGCTCCATAGACGGTCAGTAAATAATAAATATTTGGTGAATGCCTTCAATATGTGTGCTGTTTTACGCATGCATGGGGGAAGATGGTCCACGAAAATTCAGATATTTTTGTGTTTTTATTTAATCTGGAAGATGAACCTAATATATATATATATATAAAATTTATGAAAATGTGTTATAAATATGCAATGAATTATAGAACCAATAATTATTTGAATTATAGAAATGATAAAGATCCAATGGGGTAAGAATTCGTATAGGGTTTTATAAAGAAGGTAGAATTTGGACCAAGTACACTTCCAGTAGTTATGAAGGAATGTGGAGGGGCATTCTAGCAGAAGAGGAATCTGTGCAGAAGATAGTAGTAGAAAAATTTAGTTCAATAGAGGAGTCCTAGAGGAAACTTATGGGGAAACAAAAATGAACATTTAAGCTACAGGTAGGTGCTGAAGAATATAAAATATCTGAAAATGCAAAAAGCAATTTTTCAGCCATGTTATTTTACTGCTATGTTTGTGGGGAAATCTAGACTCTAGAAAATAGCTGGAAGGCACTGTAGTTGTTCAGGTATGAAGTGATAAGAATCTTGTCCTGGGTGGTGACAGTGGAGAAATTAACAACTGAGTCTGGATGATGGAGGATAGCTTTAAGACTACACATCTGCATGCTTAGAATATGTTCCTTCTTGGTATTTCTAGGTCTTTAAATGAATTCAATTTTGAAAAAAGCTTGCACTGCCTTTCAGACATAATGAATTTCATAGAACAGTTTTATGAATCTTCATCGGAAATGAGGAACCCCAATAGTAAAAATTTATAAGATAGAAATTTGAGTCATGCAAATATATTCAGATAGTACTTACTATCATAGGACTATGGGATTTTACAATTGAGAATATGTTTATTGAAACAAATATTTGAGCTCAGAACTCCTGGTGGATGGAGGAAGAATCAAATTTACGGAAAGAAAAAAGGATTGTGAGAAGAATGGAAAACATAATCATTCAGAAGCAAAAATAGAGAGCTCTATAATGGTAAAAATGATCAACACAACAACTTCAAATAACTACACTTGAAAGAATACTGAGTGAACACATTACACTTGGAAATTAGGAATTCACTGGTGATCCTTAATTTAGGGTACCCTTCTCAAGAGAATACATATCTCTTTTTAGTCATAAGCTCACCACCTCTCCCTGATATCTTTTTGTATGGTAAAAACATGTGGAATTGAGATAATACATCTTTTTTATAGAAATTAATTTCTGATGGACCATCTTGTTCTCTTCTCTCATGGCTTACTCATCAATACCCAGCTATTGGCTAAACTTCTTCGCCCATCCCAAGCTATAAGTGTACTTTCCTCTGATGAACCTATAAAGTTTTGATCATTTTAACACCATAGATCCTGGGATATCTAGATAAAAAATGAGTAAGAGACACACAGCATTAGGACTTCCTTTTCATAGTTTTAGGTTGGAGGACTTTGGACTCCTGGTCTGCCACTCCTTATTCCAGTCCTCTATGCTTGAACTCTTAACATTTGATTGTTCTTGAGCCTCTATATTGTCCTTTATGTAGTTTCCACATCTCTCTTGCGATGCTTTTCTCATTGTTCACGTCCATCTTTCAGTGCTCCTCAGGATCTACGAAAAATTAAACTCTTCAGTCTAGTGTTCAGCGCTACCCATTTCTTACCAGCAGTGCTCATTTCTAATCTGATCAAATCCCTTGATGACATCAAGAGAATCACATTTATACTAAACACTGAAGCTCCGCCCATGCTAGCTCTTCAGACCCTGGCTGCTTTCTTTTAGTCATCCAAACATTTCTCACCCTTCATTTTTCAGGACTAGTTCACATTTCCTTATGTGGTCATCTTTAAGCACCTCCAGCCACATCAATTTCTCTTTCTTCTCTGAAAGCCAGCCATCCTAATTTGCATACTATAAATATTACTATGTGGAATTATTCCTCTTTTTGTGCAACCTACTGAATTTCATGAAGATGTTTCTTCAGCTGAGAAGGGATGGTACATTATGATGACATCTGCTTCTTAGCATTGTTGAGGTCTTAAGTTGATAACACATACAATTGACCAGAAACTTTCATTTTAAGAAAAAGACTATTTCACTGGACTCAAAGTGCCAAATACAGCAGTGAATACACATGGCAGAATGTATGACTTTTGAAAGAATGAATAGCAAATATTTGGGGAAGATTAAATGGATGCTAACTATTAAAAAAAAAGTCATAATAGGTGAAAAGCATTGTCTGTTGAGGAGATTGAGTTAGTATCTTTAGAGTGCAACCACAATTTAAGTTCCTGAAACCCAAGTTGTTAAAGGCAAAGAAAAACAGCCCAGTGTATCAATATTTTCTTTCTACAACAAAGTTAGATTAATAGCACAGCAAAAGTGATTTATGACAACATAAAACACTGAAACCCCTGATTTATATTAGACTGTCATTTCATAATTTCACTGTTTTTTAAGCAAAGAAAATAATAATGTTCCGAAATATAAAGAACATCATTTTACAAAGAAACTGATGTTGTCCAGATATTAATAGAATTCAAAATCAGAATGAAATTACTAGGTAAAATTTTCAAGAGTGTGTGGAAAAACCCCTGTTTTCTAAGAAGATTATAGAAATGGAAATATTAGGAGTGTTGCAAACATGAGTTTGCCTACACCTTACAGTACCAAGAATCTGTCTTAGATGCATGTGATCATTAACATTAATGCAGTTCCACGTGTGTATCAAGGTCCAAATGGGCCCCTGATGTTTTCCTCATTGAATGTGAGAGAGTTGTATTTACTCAGGCAAGGTAGTACTGTAGTAATAAGAGGCTACTAATAACCATCTCCTTTTGCTAGGAGGGAGAGGGTGTGCCTTAAATGCTGAAATCAGGCAGGACCAATTTAGGTTTCAGTTTTTAATCTTGCACAGCACAAGAAAACTTTTGTCCAATAACTAACTACATAGACTTTAACCATATGCATTAAACATGCCTCTAACATTCTACTAGTAATATAGTAAGTATTTTACACATGAAATATATTCATTATGGAGTGCTGCAGATTCTAGAGTCAGATAATCTGTATTTGAATTTTGTCTCTACCAATTATTTATTACATGAACTTGAGTTCATAAGAGACTATTTTTTGTAACAGGAATCGAACTCAGGACCTTGTACTTGCCAGGGAGACACTGTGCCACTGAGCTTTACCACTGACCCTGAACTTGAGTTCATACAGTGATTCATAGCCCTTTACTTCTATAACAGTAAAGTGGAAATAGTAATCCTATATGTACAAACTTTCCTTGCACAGACTGAATGCTATGCTATTTCAAAAGAATCTACAGCATCTAAACTAGGTTAGCTGCTTACCATATTTCTTTGGTTTTGTTGGTTTGTTTGCTTACATCTACACATAATCCTTAAACTATTGTTACTAAGAAATAAATGTATTGTAAACTGTGTCCTCCCTTCGCCCTAGGTGTTAATGGTCCCTCATTTAACCTCTCTAGAAAACAAAAAGATAATATTTAACAGATTTGTAATAAAAGACTCACTAGTCAATTTTGAGAACTTTTGCTAGTTAAGTTCTTTTGATATTCTACAAAACTATACAGACAAATTGTACAGATGCTTTTCACTGTTCTGTTGCAGAGATTAAACTATAAAAGTTAAGAAGTAGTTACAAAGTCTATTAGTAATCACTTGCATCTCTCTAACAAGTCTTTTATCTCATTTCTTCTTTAACTATCATCCTAAATTATTGAAGAGGAAATTTAGCAATATTTATAGTGTTTTATATAATAATGATAAAAAAAAACTGTTAAAGATTTTCCTTAGTTGATAACTAACTACCATCAGGACTAATAGTTTTTTTCTTCTTACCCTGAATGACAATCAATAAACAAACACTGAAACATTTGTCCATGTTAACAGCTACTGTGATACCACACCCATTATGGGCAGATACTTTCCCAATCCTGAGGATTAAACCCAGGGCCAGAATTTGGATGGAAATTTAAGAAACTCTAAAGAAACAGAAGTTTTAATTCATGCCCTTGCCCTTAAGAAACATGAAATTTATGGTTCCAATAGGAAAAATGTGATGATTGAAGAATAAAATTTATAAATAATACAATAATACCTTGATTTACAAATGCTTCTGTTCACAAACAATTTGGTTTACAAACAGAAACTTTCAGCAAAATTTTGTTTCCATAAGTGAACTCTACATCCAGTGAGGAACTTCACTGCAACCATCTTTCATCTTGCTCAGAATCATGAAATTAAGTTCATGAACTGAAGCTCCACTGTATTATAGTCTCATTAGCACTTTAAATGAATAATCACTTGAGATCCTACTAAGTACAAGACATTTTGTTAAGCATCATGAAAGATGCAATCAGCAAAGAAAGATACAGTGAGCATTAAAGATTTATGTTCAGTTGGATAAATAAAATAGAGGTAGATGAATAAGAAATGTGTGTAAAACGTTTAATACAGTATTAGGACATACACACTCAATCTTGGCTATTACTATTATTGTTGATTATAATTATGTATACATCAAGATATTTTACATGAAATATAATAAGCTGTGTAAATTCCAATACAAATTGTTCAGTGTTGTAGAGGGTCTCTGACACAGTATTGGATCAAATACTCTATTGGAGATAGAATGAATAATCAAGAGATACCTTCAGGAAATTTCACATTCCAGAGAAAATTTCCTCAAGAAAAAAAAGAAACTTTCTAAACATATTTTTGTGCAAAAAAAGAAAAAGAAAGACAGGCTAAAAATATGAAAGGAGACTGTGTGAAAGATATAGTAGATTATAGGAATCTACTATATATATGTTATGTGAGAGAATAGATTTAGATGGTAGCCATGGTAAGAGACAAGAATATGTCTTCTCTCTCTCTCTCTCTGGCTTTTATTTTTAGCAGTAAGATACAAGAGGAGGGAATGATGGTAGAGAGAATTTGGTCAAGTTTAAGGTTGTCCAAGGTATCTACAATTTTTTTTTTTTTTTTGGTCTTTTTCCTTTTTTTACGTTACGGGGGATCGAACTCACGACTGCCTGCTTGCAAGGCAGGTGCTTATGCTGCTGAGCTAAATCCCCAGCTCCTGGTATCTACAATCTTTAAAGTAAGTAGGAAATAAAGGTCGTCAGTGAGCGACAAGGGAAAAGAAATAGAGTGGAATCTTAAGTACACATTTAGAGTAATCACCATGACACTGTGGAGATTCAATGGTTATCAGGAAAGAAATCAGTCTGAAATTAGATCGTACAATTATTTAAATCTCTTAGATACACTTGATACTTTGAGAACACAGACTACATTTTTGTTTGATAAAGCAAAAATTATATGAGAGAAATGGAAATGATTTCAAATTCCAAGGTGAACTGAGGCAAATACATAAGACAAGCACAAAGTTCCTGGTTCTGGTTCTGTGATACGAGATTGTCCTGTGTATATTGAGCACAGTATGAAATTGTAGCCATCCATGATGTTGAAATAGAGAAAATTAAGGCACCACGAAGAGAGGATTCTGCATGAACTAGCTTTTGAGGGGTGAAGTTTACCAGAATGATAGTTATGGCTACCTTAGGGAAATACAGTCATGGGCTGGGTGTCATTTTCCTGGAGCTATAAACAGAGTCCGTCTGCATCCCACGGTGAAAATGCCTTACTTTACACTTTAAAACGAAGAGAGGCTCCTTTTAGAGTACAGAAGTTTGCATTTGCTTTCTCCAATTTCTTCTCAGTGGGCACCTTGATTTATACAGTGTTGATAGTTGAAAACAGTTTGTTTGTTGAATTAATGAATAAATAAATGAGAAGTGATGAATTAATGACCCAGGTAACAATGGTTTGAAACGCTTATGTGTGTTACAGAATGTGCTGACCCATCCTTTTTGCTCTGTGTCAAGACAGATATGAGTAGGAAGAGTTCTGTGGGAAGGGTTGTGAGGGATAGGGTATTATCCAGGGATGGCACAGTTTCATTTAATCTGAAGAAGCGGAACGCTTGTGGGTGGATGTCATTAAGCATGTGGGGGGAGAAACCAGTAGTATGGGAAGTAGGAAAGCTTGAAACATTTTTTATTTACTGTAATCATAAAGTATATAATGAAATAATGCCTCATACTATTTCACCTTTACAAGGTGCTTTGAAGAAAATTATTTTTATTTTGTAACTTTAAAAACTTGACTAAATATAAGAACTACCTAATTTAGGAAAACAGAATCATTAAATATTAAATGGAAAATTTAAGTTAAGCTTCTTGAGTCTAGAGAACTTTTGTAATTTTTTATTTTTTGCCCGAGTAGACTCAATCTGGATCACCTAATTTAAAAAGAAAAGAAAAGAACAAAACAAAAACAAACAGAATTCTGAAGAGTAGGGACATGAAAAATGAGATTAAAAAGATAAAAATTGCATATATGGAGGCATTTTAATTGGCTTTCCTCATGCTAATTTACAGTGTAATAATTTGTGGTTGTTACCTAGAATTACTAACATCACTGTGAACTTTTCAGCATATAGGGCCTTTCCAGACGGTATTAAATCAGGCTCGGTTGAAAACCAAAATGATGGCGCTCTCTGTGTCTCTGTGTCTTTCTGTCCCTCTCTATCTCCTTCTCCTATTGAGTCACTGTGTTACAGTGGAAAGAGCAGTGGGTTGAGTCAAGCTGTGTGAATCTGCATCCGGCTCTTTCAGAAATGAGTTGTGTAACTTTGTATGACCCATTAACTCCACTGCATCTTACCAGTGTCAGCTGTTAAATGAGGACACCCGACTAGAAACTTTGGATTTTACTCCCCTTACCCTTTCTCCTAATGAAATTGTACTGGGAGGCATGAATGAAGAAAACAAAAAGCTGGACCTCCCTCGTTGGTGTGGGATGTCCCAGGGGACCTGCCTCACACTGTTTGACCAGAACCAGCTTCCGTGTTGTGTGACCTACACAGACACAGGGGAGTTGTGCAGACATGGGCCCCAGTTTTTTTTTTTTTTTTTTTTTTTTTTTTGCCCTTCTGCTGCTAACCTGAAATTTTTAACAGCTTTTGAATACATCTGCCTTGCATTTTCATTTTGCCGTGGGTCCTATAGTCATGCTACACCTCACAAAATGCATTAGAATGATAGCCGAGCATAAGTCAGGTGGGAAGGAATGTGATCAGGAATCTACTACCTGATTGAGACACCAGGTAGAAACGCTAGGCAGGCCAGATTGACAGGACTTTTCCTTTTGTGTCTGCTGAGCAATGAGATACCAAGAAAAGAACTAGACCCAGACTGAGCACGAAAGATAGGGGTCCAAGGCCTACGTCCTCCGATTTGGTAACATTAGTGATAGTGCTAGCAGGCTGGCAAACCAGTAAGCCTGTGGGAGCAAAATTTGGCATTTTAGCATTAGCCTTGAGGAAAGTGTGGAAAAGAGTAAAAAAGTTTTTGCACCTCTATTTTTTATCCTCTAATTCCTTTTATTTGTTTTACATGGAGCTAAAACTAAAAAATGCAGTTTGGGCAGAAACCACACCAGTTTGATGATAAGGTATTTCTCAGTAAGAGCTGAGTGGAAATGTAGTGTCAATCAATGGTACAAGATCAGATAATTCAATTAGTACCTAGATAGTTAACAAGAAGTGAGCCACAGACTTTGAAAGCACGTTGTTTTCTCCTTGTTTTCCTCTGTCTCATGTTTATAGATTAGTAGAGTTTTGTTGTTCAGTCAGATGTCTGCCAATGAAATTACCAGTTTTAATTCCTTACATTGAGCTTTTAAAAGTAAAGGAGAGAAGAGAAAGGCAGAAGTAGCATTTGACAGGGTAGACAGGAATTGGTCATGTTCAGACCCTAATCAGTGTACACCAAGAAGAGCTTGTTCACTTCCTGGCTAATGAATGCTGTGGTGTTATTAGCTTTGTTTGTGATTAGGAGCAGCTATCTCTACTTCACAGCAAGAGTTCCCACAAGAAATAACGAATAGCCCAAGCTTCTTGAGTGCCTCCTTCATTCAGTTAACAAATATTTAATAAGCACTGTTTTCCTTGTGATGTTGCCTGTGGTTTCCAGGCACCTCCAAAATATTTTTTTGTAATCTTTGTCTATCATAGTTCCTCTGTCAGAAACTTGTGTTGTGCTGAGTTTTTAATTCAAAAGAATACAGATTAAACTCTCCAGGTTAGTGAGTGAATCAAAAATAAATTGATTATAATTCATTCATTGAAACTATGGAATTCTGGAACTTCAAGACTATCCTAGAGAGCACATCCCAGCTCATTATGAGGCATCTGAAATTCAAGAGCATAAAATAACTCAGTCAAAATGAGGAGTCCAAGGCCCTGAACCTGGTGTAATTATTCAACAGTTGAGCAATAGCTTCATCCCAGGCAATGCGCAAGGTCTAGATCACACAAGGCTGAGTAAGACCAAGCCTGTGCCTTTGTGAGGTCGCAAACATGTGAAGGAAAATGTACTGTGGGGCATGCTGAAGTCCACAGTTGAGATTTGCAGCTGGTGTTCAGTAAGTGAAGACGCTGTGAGCTTCAGTGGAGATAGAAAGGTTATTTCGAAATTATTTTCCATGCTTTTCCTCAAAAGCATGTTACTCGTAGTTAGCCACGTGAGGTGAGAGATTAAATTCTTAGAGTAGTGGTACTTAAACTGGCATGATTCAGAAGTTCCTGGAAGGCTTGTTTAAAACACAGATTGCTGACTAGAAGGAGCCCCAGAAATTTGCATTTCGAACTTCTTAGGTAACTCTGATGCCACTGCCTGGGGACCACATTTTGAATATCCCTGAATGTCCTAGAGCAAACTACTGACTGTTGCGTATGTCTCTGTAAAAAGTGTATGTAATAATAGTGAACTGCTGGCCCAAATCACTTCTTAAAACCCTCTAAAATACAATAAAATCATCTGAGTGTTGTCTTTGGTAATATGCAAATTCCAAAATTTTAGGTTACGTAGAAAAGCACAGGTGAGTGTATATTGTTCAACTTGACTTTTTTAAAATTATAGTTCTATTATTCTATATTGATACATAGTAATCACAATTGTCTAAGGGTTAGTAGTCACAAAACCTTGATATTCACAATCCATCACTATAAAACCTAACTTTAAAGTAGATGTGTCCCTGACTGCCTCCTGCTGCTGAGAGGGATATTTGATCCTGCAATCACTCTAACACCCCACTTCTGTTCATTCTTCACCTCTTTGTCCTAAAGCCGTGTATATGTTTCCCAGAGAAAGCTCCATCAGAGCAGGGATGGAGAGACTGGCCCAAGCACTCTACTGATTTCCTGCAAGAGAAGCACACTTTCATTTGCCCTTGAGGATCCTGCCATGGCTTTTTCTGTGCTTCTGTACCAGAGGCTCTGTGAGGCTGCACCTATAACTGTATGATGAGCAAAAGATTAGCTGCCCCCTCACAGGTGCTTTTAGATATCTAGTGTCAATAAGCATTTTGGAAACTTTCTGCAAAAATGTATCCATACATTTTTAATAATGAAACACATGCATTCATTAGTCAACTTTAAACTAAGTAGTCATGAAAATTTATATAGTTCAACGAATGCTGAGTATGTGCTTCTTTAAAAATTTCCATACAAATGATAAAATTAAAAATAATTTTGTGTCTTTTTTCATCTATAATATTTATAAACAGACTGGTTTTCACACCAATGGGAAAACTATTACCTAACTGAATGATGGTTTACATTACGAGGTGAATAAAACCTAGATTATGTAATAAATAAATAAATAATAAATAATTTTTATGTAATAAATAAATAATTATGTAATAACAATTTCTGCATTACACTGAGGAAGCATGGTGTTATATATGTAATTATGTGATCCCTTCTTATTATACCTATGTGCATTTGAATATTGCAAAATTGCAACTATTTTTGTATGTCTCCAAATATAAGAATCATGGAAATATGAAAAGAAAAGTTATCAGTCAACCTCATGTCCTCATCCCAAGTCCATTCTCTGGCACTATAGATGTTCAATAAATAATCATTAAACAGAGTGGGATGAATGGTTCAACTCAGGTTTTTTTTTAAGTGAACTGAGCTCTTCTAGACACTCCAAAATGTTTTCCAAAAGAATTATATATTCACGTTGAAGTTTATTAAAAAGGACTAACAAAAATATCCAAATTTATTTTTTTCATTTTGTGATGACAATTAAGATACTAAACCTGCAAGATACTAAACCTGAATACATACTTCCTTTACTAGCAAATATTGTTACAAAGAAAACAAATGGCAAAGGCAACAGAAAAGTAGAAAGAATTCAGGACCACAGTATACTTAAGGCTATAATACTAAGTGAAACCTATTTTTAAGAAAGTATCCTAAGTCAGGAATGGTGGCATGTAGGTTTAATCCTAGCATTCTAGAAAGCTGAGGCAGGAGTATTACACGGTTGAAACCAGCCTGGATAATGTAACAACATAGAAGATGCTGTCTCAAAAATTATAAAGAAAAGTCTGGAGATACATAGTTTAGTGGTAAGTACTTCCTAGTTTCCATCCCTAATGCCAAAAGAAAAAAGTATCATAAAACAGTGCCATTATGGGGAGCAATCAATTTTTTTTAAATTTAGAGTTTTGTTAACATTGCTTGTTTTTTAAATATCGATATATATTGTATCTATATACACAGAATTTATGAAAGTATCATTAAAAAGCAATACTAGTAAGAGTGATTAAGCATATTTCCAAGAAAATTGAGACTTTCATTACTTGAAGCAATCTAGAAATTTCCCTAACATTAAAATACATATGGCCTTGAGGAAGTATTTTTAATTAATGAATTTGTTTGTTTGTTTGTTTGTTTGGTGTTACGGGGGATCAAACTCACTAACACATGCTTGTAAAAGCAGGCACTTATGCCACTGAGCTAAATCCCCAGCCCTAAAGATTTTTTTAGAGAGAAAAGTTTACTTAATCTTAGGGAAGGCTGAGATATTTGCAAGACATTAGGGTAAACTTTAGGACTAAATGCAAAATCTCTGGAGAAAGTATGAAAAGAAATGGCTTGCAATTTCTCAAGGATTTTTGCTATGGTTGGTGATAAATACCATGCAAATATCCTTTGTCAGTATGTTTTGGCACTTCTTCCAAGGAGACCAGGGAGTGAAGAGGATTACAGAAAGAAAGAAAAAAATGAAGCTGATTTTATACTGGGAAAATGCAATGGGGAATTCTATAACTTTCTAGCAAATGTTCTGCCTTATTCCTGTGTCCACCATACGGTGCTACAAAAACACAAACTTCCAAATACAATCTAAACTTCATCCTGCCCAGCAGCTTTGAGAGTAACCAGTTTTATGTCATCATTTGTTCTAACACTGTAACAGGATGATTTAGGTTTTCAGAGACTAAAATACTATATAGCTTAAAGTAGAAACGGAAGTGTCTTGGCTCACAGAATCTGAGAAATGTTGACAACACAGCCTCTGGAAGGTGCAGTTCGGCCTTAAGAATAAAGTCAGAAATGGATTGTCAGGATATGCCACCCTGCCTGCTGTCTACTTTATTCTCTCTTCATAAAGTTTCCTTTTCTAGATGGAAATATTAAGGCCTTCATTCTGCATCTCTCATCTGCAGTCACTTGGACGTATGGGGTGGGTGGGTGCACTGGTATATATATATATATATATATATATATATATATATATATATTGTTTGTTTGTTTGTTTGTTTGTTTGTTTTTAACCAGGGACTGAACTCATGTCCAGGCAGGGGCTGTATCACTGATCTACATCTTCAGCCCCTGGTACTCTCTTTTTGGGATAAAGTCCTAGAGTCATAGGAAAAATATTCATTGAATGTAACTGAATCCATTGGCCAGCCCTGGACTAATCAGTGGTTTGGCTTATGGATTGGCTCACTTCAGGTACAGATGATCGACTGTGATTGGGGGGGAACGTGTACAAGCAGCAGCTGCCTTGGATATCTGAGGGCTTAGCAACAGGGAAGTAGAGAATGGCTCCTAGGCAAGAGCTGTTACAGTGCTAGACAGAATAGCCATATGTGATGAGTAGCCACAGGAAAACGAACTCAAGGAAAAACTCCGTTATATTCATAGTGGTTACACCTAGTTCACGGAAAATTCAATTCTAAATCACTTAAGTGACTCTAGAAATACAACATGTATAGCCAATAGCATATTTATATCTGAGAAGAAAAATTTAATGGAGTAAATAGATTTATGATTGTCATCTTCTTCATGAAACTTTTTTTGAAGCCTTTCCAACTCTTGCAAGTATTTATGATCACTATTACACAACATTGTTCTACAATTCTCTGAATTGACAATGAAGCTAGGGCCTAAGTCTAGCTCAACTGTAGGTGTCGTTACATTCATATGTACATTAGTATGAACATAGTAGGTCTATTAGCATGTATGTGTGTACTAGGGATCAAACCCAGGTTATTCACCCTGAGCTACATCACTATCTCTGTTTTTTATTTGTTGAGATAAAGTCTTTGTAAGTTGCTGCTATATTGCCTACGGTAGGCATAAAATTACTATCTTCTTGTCTCAGTCTCCTCAAATGCTAGAATTATAGGAATGTACCATCACAGCCATCTATTTTATTTTATATTATACTTTCTTTTGCTAAAAAACTTTTACATCAAGTTGAACGTTGAAGATGTAATGTGTGCCACATTCATTTCGTAAATGATTTTTTGAGAGCTTACTAATTTCTAAGCTATAGAAATAGCAATAATCAGGACCAAAGATGATCAAAGATGATCCTTTAGGAAAGGTCATGATTTGATATCTTTTGTCCCCCTTACACTTGACATGGAAATCTACCATGGCCAAATTTGATCTATCAATTGAATTGCCTCTCCAAACACCAGAAGTGTATCTAGATGCAGTTTAGTTTGCCTATCCAGAAAAATCAGAATTTTCTTTCCTTTTAAGCCCAAAGGCTATTAATGCAAATCCAATTGAATTTGCATTTGATTACATTTCTGATGGAAACATTCATATGCAAATGAAAATTCATGCAAAGATAGCCAGATAATTCAAATAGTTGCTGAAATATCAAGATAAAATTAGGATATTAAATGTACATCCATCCATGTTTACATAGGTTACACCAAGGTCATGAAGTGAAACATTGTTCTTGAGAAACTTAAATAAATCATGTCTTACACATTTGACTAGTAGGTATGAATTCACAAAGGAACTACTGCATAACTGTCTACCCTTGTAGCACTGAAAAAGAAGTCCGTCACTGGTAAAAATCGGATCAGCCTTTCAAAAGATGTTCCTCTTGAATATTTTGTTCTGTTCTCCTTTATATTTTCTTATCACTGAAAGCAAAAGGTGATTTTTAGTGGATTTGAAGCTATTTTGATGATCTGAAACAATGCACAAATAGTTGGCAGTTCCTGCATACTCCCTGAGGACTCAGTGGTGCAAGTTAAATGACATCATTGTGATCACCACCAATCAGTACCCTTTGGAAAATAGCCTTGTGCATATAGCATCAGAAATGAGATCTTAACTAATGTTCCTGTTCTTCTATTAAATCTAGTTAAGAAAAGATTGAAGCAAAATTTCAAGGTGCAACCTTTTAGTACACTGCTCACATTCCCAATCTATTTTTGTGGAAAAAATAGGTCTTAGAAGCACTGACTAAGAATCACAAAGAAAAAAAAAAAAGAAAAGAAAAAAAACTAAGAGCATTTGGAACATCAAAAAAGAAAAGTTTGAGTTTACTGCCTTCAGTATTATTATTTAGCTTCATAGTCCACAAAGTGCATTCTTCCCCCATTTTAAAAAATTTGATCTCATGTATTCATTGATAGTTTCAAGTCTTCTGGGAATTCACTCTTTCCTACTTTGGCTAATGTTGCCAACCATTTTTCGGGGCGGAGGGGTATCCTAGCATCTCCCACCTAATCCTTCTCCGAGTCTGAGAGATTCTGCCTCTTAAATACCTCTCAAATCCAGCCACTCCTTTTCGTCTTCATTAACTAGTTTGTTAACCCTTTTTTTCCCCCTGATTTGGGCAGAAACATCCTAACTAGTTCCCAGAATCTACTTCTCTCTCTTTAATCCCTTACTCTGTACAGTACTGTAATCAGAATTATCATTTAATCCAACCCTGCCCTTTACTTAAAACCCTTCCGTGGCTTCCTGCTTCTCTAAGAATAAAATCCAAATCCTGAACAGGGCTAATACTGCTACATGGACTGGTTCCTATTTATTTTTTTTTACCCTTACTTACATTTCTGAAGTTCCGCTTTTACTCTGGCACTCCAGTACTCCCCTTTTGGTTCATGAAATGACTATGCTCCTCTAGCCACCACAATGTTGCGTGTGCTCCATTTCTTAGTTTCTAGTGTGAATTAACTTCATGCATCCTCCTTTAAAACCATCTTGGTCTTCAGGACCCCATCAAGTCCTTCTGCTTTTTTTTTTTTTTTTTTTTTTTTTAAATACTACTTCACATCTTGCTTTCATGATGCTTAGGCAGGGCCTAGTAAGGATGTGTTTAAGATATCTATTGATCTTTCGTTTGACTTCCTGAAGAATGAGACTAGCTCTGTTCTTTACTTAACAGAGTAAGACTTGGTGCCTATCACAAGACAGTCAACGTGAATGGGAGGGCCTAATGTCTGTTCTTATTTGAAATCCACAAGTCTTTAATCATGGAAGCCAAATAAATAAATAAATAAATAGACTTGCTTGTTTGAACTTCATCCTGCCACAACTTGTCAAAGAAAATTAACATGACAAATACTCTAATATTGCTTGTGGAAGAGAAACTGAAGAATCTAGTGGAACCAAGGTTAACTGGTCTCCAAAGCTATGATAGTAGAATTCCATCATTTGTTCTACTAACAAGGCACTGTTTTCACCTATTATACAGAATAACGTACAGCTACTCATCCAAGACTGTCTTATGCATACAATATTTTACTTAAGATAGTTAAGTCATAGCTAATTTCAGGAGCACACTTAAGGGCTTCAAATATGCAATGTCTTTTGATGCAAGTTATTAAAATTGGTTTACAACTAGTATTCATTTCAAGGAATAAGAGATACAATTGCAGAAGTTAAAAATCATATCAAAATCACACAGAAGTATCATTACTTTCTTAACACCCTTGGTTACCTTTATTTTATTTCTATCAGCTATGTGCTTAACTTTATTTTCAGCAATCTTAAAAGCATGAGCTAAAGATTGAAAATACAGGAAAAACCAAACTGCCATATTTCATCATTTTTTAAAAACAAAATCACACTACTGTTTCCCTAGGAATATCTGTCCTTTCACATCTGTCTCAGACCATGTTTTCTTGGCAGTCTGTGATATTTAGAGGGTGGAGAGTTAAAAGTTTATATTTAGCAACCGGATAGATCTGTAGTTAGAGATGTTTAGTGGACAATAAAAAATTAAATATACTTTTCTTAAAAAGAAAAGAAAGTTTTATACAGACCATTAAAATAGCTTTGAGCTTCTATTATCTCATGTTTATTGATGAGAATGTTTGGAATGTCTTAGGAAAAAGATCTGAGATATTTTAATTTTGACCAAAAGCCTTTTAAATTTTCTTTAATTTTTTTTGAGTTTTGTGGACTAATAATTTCAGAAGAAAAAAAAAGGTACCTATTTTCCTTAAGGCAAAGTATCCTCCTTTTGCATATGCTATGAAAATAAGCATTTAATCCACAATGGTCATCTTCTACACTTATTACAAATAGACCAGGGATTTGTAGACTTATTGCAAGTCAGCATTTGTTACTGAAAATGATGTCAATGGTCTTGGGCTCTGCAGAAAAGCCTCTGACAAGACGTTTCTTTTCCTTTTATGATTTCAGTTAAGAATGCAAATTGCACATCAGACTTTGAGGAATACTTTGCCAAAAGAAAACTGGAGGAACGCGATGGCCACGCAGTCAGCATTGAGGAATATCTTCAGCGCAGTGACACAGCCATTATTTACCCAGAAGCCCCTGAGGAGCTTTCTCGCCTTGGCACGCCAGAGGCCAATGGGCAAGAAGAAAATGGTGAGGCCGTAATTCATTTTTAGCCACTACACTGACCTCTGCAGCTGTTACAATTACAAATGCACTACATGCCTGGGTGTTTACCTTAAAATTTGAAGAACAGCTGCTGAGGCATGGAATTTCATGAGCAAAGATTAGAACTGTAATTTTAGGGTATTGTGAAATTTTTGTCAGCAAATTTGTGTCATTTGTACATCCAATAAAGAACAAGAACAATTAGAGCCCATTTCTAAGAGATAAAAATATCTAAATGTATTCCTATCTTTCTGAAATATTTTTCTTTGGAGGGGGAAAAAAGTTTCAAAACACTGACCCTCACCATTTTGTTCTTCTCTACCGACACCTGAAAAGCCCCATCACATTGTGTCTTCCTGAGTAAAATGTGAGTAAAGATTTCAGAGCAACAGTCAGTCACCTGAAGAGAACTTCCTCATTTACCAGCTGCTGAAGTCCTCCCCTCAAAAGCCCAAGTAATTAATTTTCAAGCTCAATGTGAGCTGATTCCTACAAGTCGGTCCTGGGTGTGCAAGGGGACCGGTGTGCGAAGAGGCTGGTGCAATGATGGCACTCTGGTGGAGCAGATTGCAGTGATTCCTGTCATACCATCCCGGGCAGTCAGCCCATTAGCTGCCATTGATTTACTGACCTTTTGGCCCGCGTCTCTCTTTCTCGTCTCTTGGCTACAGACCTGCCACCTGGAACTCCAGATGCTTTTGCCCAACTGCTGACCTGCCCCTACTGCGACCGGGGCTACAAGCGCTTGACATCACTGAAGGAGCACATCAAGTACCGCCACGAGAAGAATGAGGAGAACTTTTCCTGCCCCCTTTGTAGCTACACGTTTGCCTATCGCACCCAGCTCGAGCGGCATATGGTGACGCACAAACCAGGGACAGATCAGGTGGGGGGTTGGTTTTAAGTGATTTCTTTCTATAATAACCCCTTAGAGAAACGATATTGCTTTGATTGGCAATCATTATTAATTTTTCATGGCATTTTGAAGATGCAGATCTTTTAATGGTAATAGCTTTAATTGAGGTCTAAATGATTTTTTGATGGTCTCTTCTAATATGATTTAATAGTCTTATGTTCACGATCGAATGAGTGTGTTAATTTCTAATTTAGAAATTTTATTTGCACTTTAACTCGACTTTAGTTTCATTTTTATGTTCCACAAAAATGAATGAAATTGTAGCATTTTAATTATACATTATTAAACATCTCAGCAATTTTAATTCCATTTTTCACCTAGTTTTACGTAGATTTTTTTTTACATAGGATCTAAGTCGTAGTAAAAAGAGTATGTATTTCTTTCATTTGTCATGTAACACTTTGGATTACTTTATTTTTACAGGCTGCTATGAGTTTATGAAATCTAATTACTGAAATAAAATAAAAGTATATATACTAAATTATGTATATATAAAATAAATTGGATTAATACTAAACATTGAATGTACTTTTCAAATGATCCTGTCTTGGTGCGCCTATTTGTAGCTAAATGTTTAAATTGCTGTGCTTCTTTTACTTATCTTAAAATAAAAACTGTGTCGTTAGTAGGTATACATAGCTTCTTAAATCCTCAAAATGATTGAATAGGATTGATTCACAGCATCCTTTAAATGTTTCAACAAAACTGCTCTTTCCGTCCTCCTTGGAGAATTGACTCTGCAAATTGATATTATGATGTGTTTGGATGGTAACAGAAATGTTATACCATAAGTCATGATAACTGGCCCTACAGATCTGGAATTGCCTTGCATAAGCCTCAATCCCATATCTGTTTTTAAAATGATTAACTATGGTATTCTATACAGAATTCTTTTTTTTTTCCTTGTAGGCTTTACTTTCTTTGAATAAAGAAAAAAAGAATAAATCAATACAAACAATGATGATGATTCTGTACTATGGAATTTTACTACTTTAAAACAATAGCTCATATAAATCATTCCATTCCTTTTTGACTGAACTTGTCACCTGAATGTTTTCCAAAGACCATTTATTTTTAAAGTATGCTTGCATAGTTACACTTATGCAGTAGTTTATCTTCCCCATGCTTCTATGCAAAAAAAAAAAAAAAAAAAAAAAAAAGAAGAAGAAGAAGAAGAAAGAAAGAGAAAAAGAAAGAGAAAAAACGTCTAGGAGTAAAAGAACAGGCCTAGATATTTATCTAGCATAACTGCTTTAAATTTCACATGCAGAAGTGTGATTGTGTTGGCGCATTATGAATGGTAGCTTTGGTGTTGAAAAGTCCCCTCATTTGCTCATGGCATTTACAATTAGTAAATTAAAATGATTGTATCATATTAACAGTGGCACAACTAAAGTTTATAGTAGTCCTCTGAGGCTGTGGGGGGAGACAAGCAGCTGTTGCTGTTTGTTTATGCAACTCAGCAACATATGAGCGCTGGTCCCTCAATGGCGCTCGGCGGGCTGGGCTCCGCTTGATCTTTGAAGGTTGCTGCTGTTTGAACAAACCTCCCTGTGTCCCATGTAACACCATCTGTCTCACTAGGAATGTGGGAAGATTCAGCACACCCTAGCAGTTGTCATACCGTTTCTGTGCTGTCTTTTTGCAAAAGGCTTTTGTGTCATTGCTGCTTGAAAAAGGCTGACCTCCTACCTTGAGCATCCAGAGTGGAGGACTGTTTTTTCCAGAATTCTAAGTCACACTGCTTTTTTCCCCCTTATTCAAAAAGGTCAGCTGTGTTTGATTATATCTTTGCTGCTTTTAACTTGTCTTTTCAGCAAACTTTTTTTTTTCTTTTGGTCCCTACTCCCTTGTACGCTACTAAAAAGGATAATGAAAAGTCGTTGAAGTCTTTCCTACTGGCCTGCGATAAAACTGCTCAAGCAGCTATAACCCAAGATGTTGTCTCTTACGTTTGATAATGAATCAAATCTGATAGGCAAAACCTCAGGAAAATAGAGTTTACATGTGCCACTAGCGCAATGAATGGAATATTTAAACGTGCTAACCCTGCAACAAAATATTTGCAGTCAAGCTTTGTTTCTGAGGGTTTTTTTGTTTTTGTTTTTGTTTTTTTTTTTTTGGTGAAAGGATGATTTTTTTTTTTTTTACTGTTCTTTAAAGCACAGATTGCTTCAGTATAAGTAAGATACACTTTTAACCTAATACAGAAAATTTGATGAAATTTTTCTGCATGGATAGTTTGTTTAACACTATTTAGAATTTTCAGGAAGCTGGTTTTTTCCCTGAAAAAAGAATTGCATTGTAACAGGGAATCTTCAGATTTTAGATCTTGTACAAGGCACAAAGAAACACAAACATCTTTACAGCTACACTTTCTCATCACCAACAGGTCAAAGAAACATTTGAAAAAAAGAGACTGCAGAAATAATTGTAAAGCAAGTGTTGGATGAACATGTGAAAGCACTTTTTTTTTTAAATTTGGTTCAATTTTATTGCTAACATTATCACTTTTATTTCAGTTCTGAAAGACTAGACAGATAAATAAGCATGTATTCAAACCTTTTGACCTAGCTAAAAAAAAGAGAGAGACCTTTAAAAAATATTCGTAACAAATTGTCTTTGTTCCTTCTGCACAAAACTGATGTGAGTCCTTTTTCTTTTTAGCACCAAATGCTAACCCAGGGAGCAGGTAATCGCAAATTCAAATGCACAGAGTGTGGCAAGGCCTTCAAGTACAAACATCATCTGAAAGAGCACCTAAGAATTCACAGTGGTGAGTAGCCAAGGGCCGTGCTCACATCTGCAACTTGTTTACTTAAAGACGCTCTGAAAAATTATTTAAATTTTACACAATCCTGTTTGTAACTTTTTGGAACTATGCATTTATTTCAGAAACTCTGTGTGCCTTCATGATACTTATTATACTGTAGCACTGTCTTATAAAAAGGAGTGCTTATCCTTCTTAAAAACTGCAAAGCCTTTGATTTATTACCAAATCTAGAAGTTCCTTTTGGTCCTTTTAGAAACCTGCCTCTAGATTAAATATTTTTGATCTGAAGAAACTCAAGATGTCAAATTTTGAAGGATATCTATTTTTGATACTTAATCATAAAAGAAAAAGAATTTTGGATAACAGCTTGGTATGAAAAATGTTCCTTGATTCATGAGAGCTGTTTGTGTATCACAAACCAATATCCTACCACTGAGATTTCTTCTTTATAACTAGCTTGATAGCTCTGCCAAGCATTTTATTACCAAATTGAATGCTATTCAGAGAACTAGTTGGATTGGTAGAATCAATGGAATCTCTACAGAGTTGATTAAAACCATGGCTACACTTCCCTTTAAATACTCTGACATCTTTATTGTGGTATTGACCACACATTAATCTGACACTCTGTTTAAATAGGAGGCTGCCGATGGCAAAACAAGATTTGGGATCTTAGCTGAAAAAAAGCATAGATAGTCTCCACTCTCCACTGCTAACATCTTGAATTTATGTCCTCCCAGGATAGATAAAGTTCAGTAACAGCTACAGCCACATAATTCTAATCTAAGCACCTAGAATGTAGAGGTAACCCTATTGTGTTCCTTTCATTTGGTTTCATAGATTCTTATCTCCATAGATATCTACAATTTTTACCCAATCAAAGAAATGTAACATTAATTTTAATTATCGTTTTAGGTGAAAAACCTTATGAATGCCCAAACTGCAAGAAACGCTTCTCCCATTCTGGTTCCTACAGTTCGCACATCAGCAGCAAGAAATGTATTGGTTTAATCTCTGTGAATGGCCGAATGAGAAACAATATCAAGACGGGTTCCTCCCCTAATTCTGTTTCTTCTTCTCCTACTAATTCAGCCATTACTCAGTTAAGAAACAAGTTAGAGAATGGAAAACCACTTAGTATGTCTGAACAAACAGGCTTACTTAAAATTAAAACAGAACCACTAGACTTTAATGACTACAAAGTTCTTATGGCCACACATGGATTTAGTGGCACTAGTCCCTTTATGAATGGCGGGCTTGGAGCCACCAGTCCTTTAGGAGTTCATCCATCTGCTCAGAGTCCAATGCAGCACTTAGGTGTAGGGATGGAAGCCCCTTTACTTGGATTTCCCACAATGAATAGTAACTTAAGTGAGGTACAAAAGGTTCTACAGATTGTGGACAATACGGTTTCCAGGCAAAAAATGGACTGCAAAGCTGAAGAAATTTCAAAGTTGAAAGGTTATCACATGAAAGATCCTTGCTCTCAACCTGAGGAACAAGGAGTTACTTCTCCTAATATTCCACCGGTCGGTCTTCCAGTTGTGAGTCACAATGGTGCCACTAAAAGTATTATTGACTACACATTAGAAAAAGTCAATGAAGCCAAAGCTTGCCTCCAGAGCTTAACTACTGACTCAAGGAGACAGATCAGTAATATAAAGAAAGAGAAACTCCGTACTTTAATGGATTTGGTCACCGATGATAAAATGATTGAGAACCACAGTATATCCACTCCATTTTCATGCCAGTTCTGTAAAGAAAGCTTTCCTGGCCCCATTCCCTTGCATCAGCATGAACGTTACCTTTGTAAAATGAATGAAGAGATCAAGGCAGTCCTGCAACCTCATGAAAACATAGTCCCCAACAAAGCTGGAGTTTTTGTGGATAATAAAGCCCTCCTCTTGTCATCTGTACTTTCTGAGAAAGGACTGACAAGCCCCATCAACCCATACAAGGACCACATGTCTGTACTCAAAGCATACTATGCTATGAACATGGAGCCCAACTCTGATGAACTGCTGAAAATTTCCATTGCTGTGGGCCTTCCTCAGGAATTTGTGAAGGAATGGTTTGAACAACGAAAAGTCTACCAATATTCAAATTCCAGGTCACCATCACTGGAAAGGAACTCCAAGCCGTTAGCTCCCAGTAGTAACCCTCCCACAAAAGACTCTTTATTACCTAGATCTCCTGTAAAACCTATGGACTCCATAACATCACCATCTATCGCAGAACTCCACAACAGTGTTACGAATTGTGATCCTCCTCTCAGGCTAACAAAATCCTCCCATTTTACCAGTATTAAACCGGTTGAAAAATTGGACCACTCCAGGAGTAACACTCCATCTCCCTTAAATCTTTCCTCCACATCTTCTAAAAACTCCCACAGTAGTTCTTACACTCCAAACAGCTTCTCCTCTGAGGAGCTCCAGGCTGAGCCTTTGGACTTGTCATTACCAAAACAAATGAAAGAACCCAAAAGTATTATAGCCACAAAGAACAAAACAAAAGCTAGTAGCATAAATTTAGACCATAACAGTGTTTCTTCGTCATCTGAAAACTCAGATGAGCCTCTGAACTTGACTTTTATCAAGAAAGAGTTTTCAAATTCAAATAACCTGGACAACAAAAGCACTAATCCAGTGTTCGGCATGAACCCATTTAGTGCCAAACCTTTATACACAGCTCTTCCACCACAAAGCGCATTTCCCCCTGCCACTTTCATGCCGCCAGTCCAGACCAGTATTCCTGGGCTACGACCTTACCCGGGGCTGGATCAGATGAGCTTCCTACCACATATGGCCTATACCTACCCAACTGGAGCAGCTACTTTTGCTGACATGCAGCAAAGGAGAAAATACCAGCGGAAACAAGGATTTCAGGTAACAAGTCTTGTGTGCTTTCACTGAAGAAAGAAGACAAAAGTATATATTTGGGCTGGGAATTTAACTCAGAGGTGAAACTCTAGTGTGAGGTCCTGTATCACAGGCATGAGCACGCATGTACACGCACAAGTAGATTATGTGCCTGTAAGAAAAAATCCTGGGGGGCTGGGGATTTAGCTCAGTGGCATAAGCACCTGCCTTGCAAGCAGGCAGTCGTGAGTTTAATCCCTGGTACCTACAAAAAAGAAAAAGACAAAAAAAAAAAAAAAAAATCCTGACGTTAAAGATCAATAGAAATAGAAGTTTTTAATGTGAACCCCAAACTCAAGTGAGTTAGAAAAATAAAAAATGAAAACATTGAAACACTGTATCCTGTAGGCACATGTTAAAAAAAAAAGAAAAAAATATATATATAAATGAATACTCACCTTCTTTTAGAGCTACACATCGGTTACAGCACTCGATAAGACTTAGCTAGGTGCGAAAAGTTAAAATGTGTAACAGACATATCCTTTAAAGAGGTTCACAACCTGCAAGTAATTTATAAATCAATTTGATGAACTTGTTTTATAGTGAATAGTTTATTTGAAAATTATTTTTAAAAATATGTTGCACATTGCACATGAATTATTACCTAATCATCACATTTGTGAATAATTTATGGTTTTTTGAATACAAAAGCAGGTATGTTTTAGCATTATGCAGGATAATCCTTACTTGCAAAATAGGAGCATAGAGGCAATGCACCTCTGTAACAGCTGTTGCAGTATTCCAATTTACAGTACATCTGCCCTCTTTGTAAATGTATTTAAGCCTATTTAATCTTCTCTAATATTAATTAGTGCAAACCTAGTCTAAGAAAACTGAACTGTGGGCTAGCAAATGAAGGGTATGTTGTCATGCAAGTTTGCACTCCTTTGGATCAAGACAAAATAAATATCAAGAAATTTAATAATTTACTGATCCACATTCATTATTGTTCAATGCTGAAGGCTGTTTTAACATAGATAGAACATTGATAAAAAGTGTTATTAATATTCCCTATTTTAAATTAGAAAATTAAATATAAAAATATAGCTTGAGGCTTTTAGTTAGTAGACATACATTTAAATAGATTGCATAATAATATTTTGTACCTAAATATAAAATTCAATTAAAATGGGGTTTCTGTAGCTACAGATCATTTCTAAAATATATTGGAAAATACACAAATTCTAATGTTTTATGTTCACTTGAATATTTCTTGGTACAAAAAGTAAAGACTTTATAAAGATTTGTGTATTTCCCCACCTTTTGGAGCTGATATTCTCTGTCCTTGAAAAACAACAAACTCTACCATCTATCGCCGAGATGTTTGCATTTTTTGTTAAAATGTGAAGTATCATATGTTGTCCAGGGAAAAAATTTTAGAAAAATTTTAAAACTAGATCCATCTATAGCAAGTTGTTTTAAGGTTCTCTGATGTCAGCTTATGCAAAGTTGTTTGGTGTAAACACACAGAGAAGAGACTAAATTGAACTCTATGATTATATCACAGGGAGAATTGCTTGATGGAGCACAAGACTACATGTCAGGCCTAGATGACATGACAGACTCCGATTCCTGTCTGTCTCGAAAGAAGATCAAGAAAACTGAGAGTGGCATGTATGCATGTGACTTATGTGACAAGACATTCCAGAAAAGCAGTTCCCTTCTGCGACATAAATACGAACACACAGGTATGAGTGACTTTGACTAGCTAGTTAGAGCTTCTCAGCCTGCTGTACATTTCATAATATTTAATGAGTACACTTGTGCAACATAAGATGTAACATATGCTGATACCTTCAACAAGGAAGAAATAATGCTTTTCCTAGCTCAGTAGGACTTTTTTGTTGCCGTTTATTGGATCATTCATGTGTTTATGAGTGTGCTTATCTTCACATCTTTCCAGTTAATCTGTAAGACAAAGTCACAAATCATATCAAGGGAGTATTTAAATGGCCAGCATAATGAAATTCTATAACACAAGCTACTTATTGAAACTATCTTCTAATTCTTAAACTGTAGTTCACTAAATATGTAAAAATATAATAATAAATCTGATCAATTCTGTGCCAGTCTCATCACCAAGTAACCATGGTTTGGGAGTTGTTTTGTTTGGTACTTGTGAATGGCCACATTTTGAGTCAAGTGAAAGTGTTAGTATATCATAAGAGAAAAGTAATAGACCAAACTAACTGAATCTACCTATTTGGAAGAAAAAAAGAAAATTTTCTAACTTTAATTAGTTTATTTTCCATTCATGCATTACTAATCAGGAACAATTATAAAGATAAGACAGTAGCCTAATTCTTCCCTATGAATAAAGAGATGTTGGATTAATTTAAAAGAAAAATAGGAAGTACTGTGCTCTGGTCTGTAGCTTTGTGGTGGAGCTCCACCCATGTTCTCTCCCTCACTCTTTCTCTTCGCATCCTGAACAACATATCTCAGCCTCCTGTCTTTCCCTAATCCATCCCAGATCTTCTCCACTAGAAATCTGGCATGCTTGGCTGGGTCTGGATGAGAAAAGTGTGTAGGATCTCAACCAAAATATTGGCAAGAGGAAAAAAGAGGGAGAGAATATAAGGAACTATCTCACATTAAACCAGGAAGTCTAGCATTAAACATATTCATAGGAAAGAAAAAAATAGCCTAACATTAATGTTTTCTGGAAATGATAGTGAGGCAAAGAAAATGGAAGTGGAAATACTTCCTGTTATGTTTTGATTACCCATGTACACAGTACCTTTTTAGAGACTGAAAATATATACTTGGAAACTATTTGTACCCATTACCATCCTTTATTCCTCACTAGGAATGTTGTAGAGGCAGCAAAAGTGACCAGAATCGGGTGGGAGATTTCTGTTAGTCAAATGCTGAGGTACAGTTAAATGGTGGGTGAGTTCTATCAGTTAAATGATGACAAACAATAGTGTTCTTACTCCAGCCAACCCAGTTTTCTTTCAACCTCCAACCATCTGATGGTCCTTAAAATTATTTTAAAAGTTCAACTCTTTAAATTAAGTTTTAAGTTTTCATTTAATTTAGTAATATTTTTGGAAAACTTAAAGCCGAACTAAGATACTTTTAAAACAATCCAAGTTGAATAACAAATCCAGATATTTTTATACTTGTGTGAAATTTTGAAACATCAAGTTTTTCCTACATTTGTCTTTTATTATAGATATTTTCATTAGTGCCAAGACCTATTTTAGTATTTTCAGAGTAGCTAGTTTCATATCTAAATTTGCTTTAATATTTTAAGCAACCTCAACTATCTTTGTATTTCCCTAATTGTTTATAAAAAAGCACATCCCTGAGGGCATCTTTTCTCCCCAATTGATTTTATCGTATGACTATATGCAAACTATCATATACTACATGGTGAGTAGAAGACTTTTATTTTAGTGAGGACTACCATGCACATTAGCATCCTGTCGATATATTTATCTCACTTGTTCATAGTTTCATAAATACATATCTGAGAGACCCAAATGTTAGCATTAATTTGAAAAACTAGAAATAAAATGTTCTGGTCTTTACAGTATGAAATTTGCTGCCCAGAAACATTGTCTAGCAATAGGATGATAGTCACACAATGACTTCTCTAAACTTGTGATTAATTATCCTCTTGTTGGTTTCCTAACTTGTCAAATTTCCAGTGTTTTAACTTGTTGGTCTTTTGACCAAATATTTCATTATATTACTACTGTCAATGTATTAGTTTCCATCCAAGTTCATGAAGTTTTTCATGAATTCTCTATCACTATGATGTATGTGGAAATTTAGTCCATTTCTTAATCCTAATTGGGTCTTGTAAGCCTTTAATTTGTTTATATTAATATTTTGACAATGAATTCATATGAATATTATAAGTGAGAACTGTCTTGGTGTTGACTGATGCTAAGGTTAGGAAATGAAGTTGAACTGTCATTTGACTATTATGTACTGACTATCACTGTATTGTTGATAAAGTGTGTTTAGTATATATGTCTATCAGCGTCTTGTTCTTGAGATCCTTTGCTTTTTTGCCACAACATATTTTAATATATTTTCTAGGCAGATACCAAAGTCGTAATGTTTAATTTTTCTTACCACTGGCTTACTGCTTTCCTCTCTTTACTTAAGACCAAGGACTGGAATAGAGAAAGGAAACATTATGTAAATGTTGACTTCAATAATATTAATTGTCACAAATAACTGTGAAATAAAAAAATCTGAACCTGCTGTTAGGCACTGTGAAGAACTCATTTGTATTTCACTAAAATTTAAATCTGACATTTATTGAGTGCTTTCTTTGTTGAGATATTGTGGTAGGTGCTTTCAAACTCACCTTATTTAGAAAGTAATAAAAATGTTTCTACTAAATAAGTCTAAAGTTTCAATAATTGTATTGCTCAATGATAGATTTTTACATACCACAAACCTTCCATTGGTTATTAACTTTGATTATCATTCTGTCAGATGAATCATGAACCAAGATCCTAGAAAAAAATTTACCCTAAAGTTTTGTGATTCATTCAATACCAATTTGAGTGTTTTTCTGAATCTTGTTGATGCGGATATTTAATTCTAAAATACTGATTTGAATCAGGTAAACCAATCAAACAAATTAAAAAGTTATGAATGTTCAAGTCACTTTGTATTTTTTTTTTTTTTTTTTTTGTCTTTTTCCTTTTTATCGGTACCGGGGATCGAACTCACGACCGCCTGCTTGCAAGGCAGGTGCTTATGCCGCTGAGCTAAACCCCCAGCCCCTAGTCACTTTGTATTTACATTGATTTTAAGTGCTTACTAGAGAAACTTCTGGAAATTAGTAAAATATTTTAAAATATATTAGTAAAATATTTTAAAATATATATATATATATTTACACACACATATATATGTATATAAAATTCTTACCAGTTACAAATTCTATACTTTCATGGCATCATAGCTGAATATTTTATTATTTCAGTTTGCTAAGTCATAATGCAGAATTAATATATTTCTGCCATAAATGTTCCGTTGAATAAACTTTGTGAAAATGAATTGTCTGAAAATGAATTGCACAGAAGAGTGGTGTGACAGACAACAAGGGCATCTCCCAGACATTCCCAGTAGGCTTCAAATCCTGTACTGATGACTGTGTGTTTTCTCTCTCAAGACTCTGCCCTGTGTTTTGTTGCTTTGGAACAACTGTAATGGTCACTCAAAATTATTCACACATTCTTTCCCCAAAGTTACCTAATTAACCTTTTGTTCTCCTGAGCTGATGAAACAGCATCCAAAAGAAGTTGCAAGACAGTTTTTCCCATGTGCTCTGTCGTAACTACAGCACCAACAAATTTTTCATATGCAATTTCTTTTCTCTCCATTCAGATTTATTTCTGCCATGTACACTGCTCCTGATGCATGCATCTTGCTTAAGCTTGGGGGAATTATTGAATATGTATTACTGAATAAGAATAAAATGATCTAACATTAATTGAGTGCTTACTATGAAATGCTTGTACTAAACATTTTACATTCTTTGTCTCCTTTACACTTTTTGGTCAGTTTTTATTAGGCTCCCAAATGATTGTCCTTTGCCTGCGAGGACCCTGATCCTTAGAGAGGTTGACATGTGTGAGACTGAGACTACAACACAACCAGGTGTGAAAGATGGATTTGAACCAGGCAATCAGATTCCAAAGCCCATCTCCCCTACTGAACACTGTACTAATCTGTCCCTGTGGATGAACTGCTACTGCTCCAGTGCCTACCTCTTTCTCCTGTTAGCACCATTTCCCTAAAAGTATACACAGGCGAGATCAAATTCATAGTGTAGCAACCTGAAGTTCCCTGGAAGGAAAAACTAAACAAAACAAAAGCCTCATGTCTTTTTCTTAAATACACTTCTGCTTTCTGTTATAGTACCCTAGCACCATGGTGGTCTTGTCAATTGGAAAAGCACACTGTCTCTCCAGACCCCTGAACCTCCATTGTAACTTGCTGCTATCCAGTTTACCTTATTCAAAACATCTTTTCCAAAAGTTAAAGAAGAGTTCTTGTGGGGTTTGAATATACTTTTTTCTTCACACTGTTAACTGTCTTAAAGTAGTTTAGTAGAATTTTGTTTCTTTCCATACAAGTGCTAGTCACCAACAAATGTCTGATTTTTCCTCTTTCAGGTAAATAAC
>NW_026947495.1:34065000-34432500 GCF_034190915.1 Cavia porcellus | reverse complement strand
TCATAAACAAGAAATCCCCTTCTATAATCCAGACATGCATTTCAGTAACATCAGATATATTTTCTTCTCTTTTATCGAATAGTTACTCTTTCCACCCTCTTAGTACTAAGACACCCCCCCTCCCCAGCATAGCGGGTAGGAAGGTAATAAACATTGGAACAACTGAACATCCCTGCTCGTTTTCTCAAGAGCCTTTTGTATCCTGCACATCTGTGCAATCTTTTTTTTTTTTCCACATGACACTGTAGGCTGAGGCCTGAAATAAGTGGGAAGAGAGATGAGTATCAGAAGTTTTCAGCAAGAACTTAAAAAAACATTCATCTTCTTTAGTGTGAATTGGTCTGGGGATGGAATGGGAGGACTTCAAATAAGGAAAAAAGAAGGGACTTTGAATAAATGTGAATAAATTTATTAAATACTTTTCACAATCAGCGAACTTTTTTTTGAAAAGATCATTAAAAAACTTCCCGAAGATGTAAGTCTTAATAACATCATACCTTAGTCACAGATTTGAGGAGAGTGCCCAATAAAATGTTTACATGTATTTGAACAGACAAATTGTTAACCACTCTTGCTTCTCTAGGATGTATGAGGCCATTCAAGGGTTGTGGGCCCTGGATATACACACAAATAAGTGTGTATATCTGAAGCCCTGCACATTGTAATAAACACAGCTGCATTTATTTGAGTATGTGCTCCCATGTACATGTAAAAACACTCAAACAAACACACTCTGCAGATTTATTTGATTGTGCAATGGGGCAATTATTCAAATAAATATACTCGATGCAGTTATTTGAATCTCACATTGCATGTTCATCAATCATTGCACTAAAAAATGAGGGGAAAAAACACCAAAGAATTTACATGGGAAAAAAATATATGTGAAAACAACATTATTATAGATTTAATAGGGTAGCCATAGCTCCCTTCTTAACTGTAACTCAACTATTATGTATTCAATGACATTGTTTCTAATTCTTAATTAGTTCACTCACTTTATCATTGTATCAGAATGACCACAACATTCAGATTCATAAATTACAAACTTTACAAACCTTTACTGAATAGGTATATGAAATCTCTGTATTTCAAAAGCAGACTAGTTCTCTCCAGATACCTTATTCCAAGGGGGTGCTGGTAAAATTATTATGGCTTAAATATACACCTGTGAATTTAAATATTTTATACATGCAACAAAACATTCCTACTTTTGAAGACATTAAAACTGCAGGTGGCTCATCTGATCATTTTATATATTAATAAATACTACAACATATATGTGAACACATCACAAATTGTATTGGTGAACTAAGAGGCTATATATGCCTCTCTTAAGTATGTACTGACACAACCTAATATACTAAAATGGGAAGAGGCTTTTAGTCACTGAAATATGCATTGTGTAACAAAGATAAAGGAAATACATGGCTTGTGCCCATCATAAAAAAAGATTCAGACTGAAGGCTTAGCTTTGGTTTTTATTCAATTAAATTGTTAAACTGTGCACAGTGAATTTTTTTTAGAACTTGAAACATTTGTGATGTTGGCTGTTTAAATCTTTGTTACCTTCGCTGTGAATTGAAATTGTACATATTTAGTAAATCATGCAGACAAAACAAACTTTTTAGACAATATTTTTATTGAAGAGTTTTCTTTTCCTGTATCCATGTTAAAAAGAAAAAGACCTCCTTTCCCAAAATAAAAATGTCAATACTAAATTTAAAGAAGTATAAAGGAATGATTGCTTCCTTTAGAGAAAAATATTTAAATAAACATGGAGATAATTGGCAACATGTTCTTTTTGGGCTAGTAGGCCGTGTCCAATTTTTTGGGTCTGATGTTTAGAGGGCCTCTGTTTCAGGGTTGAATATAATATATTAATCTCTGAATTAAACAAATGCTTTTAAGTAAAAGAAATAAATCCCTCAGTCTTCATTTGTATCCAAAATATGGGTCAGAGAAATGACATTGATATGATGTTGAATATGCCACAAGCTAAAAATTTCCCTATAAAAGTCACCTACCACCTATAATCTAGTGTGACATGCTAAAATGCTTCGAAACGTGAAAGTGGAAAATGAACATCACTGTTCCCATTTTGCCTTGAGAATACTATGACAAAGTTTCTAATAATTTTAGTCAAAGAAAATGATGAGTAAAAAATACATGAAGATTGGGGCAATGACAAATGATCTTTTAAGTATTCTAATTGATCTTTCTCATTCATAGCTTTGATTCCACACAAATTGCAAATCCTGATGATCCTGAGTTGTAAGTACTCAGTCAGCTTTCTCTCACAGAATGGATATGCCTGTTACATTTGGAACGAAGGATAAGCCCCCAAAATGTTAAAAATAGACTACTGCCCTGGCAAGAAATTTAGCATTGGCAAGCACAGAACTCAGACAGAACTGATCTAACATAAGGAAACATTCAGAGAAAGATTTGTGCATTATGATCATGTTCTGACCATTTTCAGAGCTGTCGAAAGGAAGTAAAGTGTGTGTGTGTGTGTGTGTGTGTGTGTGTGTGTGTCTGTATGTATCTGTGTGTGTGTCTGTGTGTGTGTGTGGTAAATTTATGTATGTGCTTGTGTAGCTAATATTAAAAGGAACAATGCTCAAAAAATGGAAAGAGTCTAAACAGGATGCTTTTGAAACAGTTTCTATTTTGCTATCTTAAATAAGTTGAAAGCATTCAAAACACTGACACTGGAAAAATGTACTTCAGGTAACTTCACAAACCTTTTTGACATAATTTATAAGGTATGCTAACGATAGAGAAAATACTAAGTTAAATTTACCTGTTTTATAGGAAACTTAGATTTTAGTTTCTGACCTTGCCTTAAACAAGAAAAAATTCACTTTTATCTATTCCTAAAACAATTTTATTATAGTGCAAGGAATTACAGTCATTCTAGCTTTATTTAGGAAAAGAGAAACACAAATATCCAGTTACATGAAAAAAAAAAATACAAATGAATCAAAAAATATAACTTTAAAGTTAAAATCAAGAGCATCCTATGCTCACAAAAAACAAAGTATATCTAGTGACCATAAGCAACCTAGACCTTGATCTGACATGTCTTCTGAATGACACCACTTCCAATACAAACATGTCCCAACCCTAGTGCAGAAATCAAGGGAGAACATCCCCTGTTGGATAACGCTCAACCACTTCCCGCCATCCTGAAACATTCCATGGAGGCCTATCACTTCCTTATTGAACATGCTTCAAACGTGTGAGCTCATAGGTTTTGGGTTGAAGGTACATCTGAGCAAGAGTGACAGAAAGAGAGATATGAACCATCTTGCTCAACTTGTTTTAACCCTTAAAAAGCCATAACTTGGAACGTTTGAAAATAATCAACCTTCCATCCAAATAGACACAAAATCAAAGGCAATTCCGTGAAAAGGGACATTTCACTTACTTTGAAATAATTGGTGATAGAAACTGAACATGTTGGCACAAGCTTGTAATCCCAGCTATTCAGAAGGCTGAGGCAGGAAGATTGCCACAGCCTGGGCAATCTAGTAAGAACTTGACTCAAATTTTAAAACATTTGTGAGTCTGGGAATGTAGGTCAGTGGTAGAGCACTTGCCCTGAGTGGGAAAGCTCCTGGGTTCAGTTCCTAGCACCATAAGAACAGTTTAGTACGTTCTACCTTGATTTTGAAAATGAAAAAAATTAGAATAGTGATTTATACAAATATTTCTCCAGGAATTTTCATGACTTTTTGATTTTGATGCCTTCACCTACAAATGTCATAAACTCCTTCATGGCTTGACTAAATTATAACACACACTGTGTATGTCAAAATTGTGAAAAAATATTTTTCTCATTCTTCACTAAAACTTTCCTTTGAGTTGAGTAGGAATAAAATCCTTTCTGTTTGTGCATTTGGGGGAAAAAAAGAAGTCAATCTATCACGCAAATAATATAAAGAAACTGAGGTCTGTATATCCTTGAAAAGATGCTGATTGTTTTGTTTTTGCTCCACAATGATCTAGGAAGCAATTAGGCAGAATCCCCGCCTTCTGAAACACTGTTCTGTACTTTCTTATATTCCACAGCAAGGAGATTCATTATCTCCCTTGAGAATATTGACATAGATGAAGAAAGACCAAAGAAAGAGTGGAAAGAAATTTTAGACATCCTCTCATCCCAAGTCTTAGCTCTTTGAAGGCTGGGTTGAGAAGAAATTAAACATCAACCTAGAGGCGGAACAAGAAGTCAAGCGTCCACTTATATTACAGTTGTTTTTATTGCTTCTCTTAATGTTCACATTACTTCCATGATGTTTTTATTCTATTACATTTAGTTATCCTGAAAATATAACTAACAATAGTTGCAATGTTAGTAAGGGTTTGGTATACTGGGTCTCTACCATGCATAAAGCACAATTTAAGAGACTATGGAACAGACAAAGGTGAATGAGATAGCATCACTGACCTCAGATTTCCTATAATCTGGCAGATGAATATACACAAATAAAAATGAGTTCCAGGTGCCTTAGGGACTGTACCTATACATAAACCACAAGCATACTCTTTCTATATCAAGGTGTTTCCTCTATTTAAACACAAAATAACACTATTCCCCCAATAATATTTCTATTGATGCGTCCTATGACATGGGATAGAAGTACTGTAGTAAATAAATAGACAATATTACAACCTTCAGGGATGTTCACTCTAGTGAAGATACAAAACAAAAACGATCCCTAAAGACAAGGCTATTATTTGAAAATAAAAGAAAGTGATGACTAGAGACTGAGATGAATGTGAGGGACAGGAAATTTCATCTGAGGAAGGAAGATTATCAGGAAAGAGCGCTGTGAGATAGTGCTTTTGAGCTGAGCTTGGAGAATGAGAAGAAGTGCGGCATAGGAAGGTCCAGAGGGAGTATTCCAGAGAGAAAGAATTGGGGATGCAGGTACCCACAGCAGGCATGAGCCCTCTTTTTCACAAATCAAAAGAAACCCATCTGTTGTAGTCAGGATTTACAAGGAAAGACATTTAATACAAGATACATCATTTATAGGTTTATTTTATAATATTCACTCAGAATCAAATGCAAAAGAGTATTGGAGATCTATCCACACATTAGAGACCCAAATAATTCAGCTGAGAGCCTGGGTCCCACAGCAACATCATGCACAAGTCCGGTTGAAGGCCTACAGCTCACAGCAATACCTTGTGCAAATCTGTATCAAGGATCTGCACTGGGAAGGCCCAAGGGTCAGTGGGGGAAGCTAGAAAGTCTGTGCCAGCGAGATGAAGGATCTGTTGCAGCAGGTTGCAGGATCTGTGATGGAGCCAGAAAGAGACACTCAGAGTAAGGACCACACTCCCCCAAAGAGAACTGTAACCATCCTCAGTGACAGTGAGGATCCAAGCTCCCCCAACAACAACAGCTGAGTTCATATCAGGAAAGCCAGCATGACAAGTTTCTCCAGCAAGATTATCCTTCCCTCTAGTTACGCTTTTATGCTGTTGACAACAACCCTCAGGTGGGCCTTCTACACCCAGGCCCACGGATTCAGTGCAGCTTGGTATTATGAGCTGACCATCAGTTAATCCACTACACTATCTATCAAAACATAGTAGGAAAAGGGTGAAAGGTGAATGAGAGAAGTGGAGAAATCGGAGAATTTTAAAGAGTAAGACTTCTTGGAGAACTTTGGTCCAGTGCCATGTTTTTATAGGTGAGAAAACTGAGTTTATTAATCTTGGAATCTCATGCTGTTGGAAGTCTGCATTGATGGATTATTATTCTTACAAACCTATTTCTGGCCTATTCATAATTTTCTCTCCTGTAAACGGAAAGTAAGTAACATCACATTCTGGACTCCTCTGATTTGAGGATGACTGAAACCTCATTTCTCAGACTTCGTAAGACCACCTGCCTGCTGTCTGGTCAAACACAGATCTGTCAGACTGGAAAGCAGAAATTGTTTGGCCCAAAGAAAGTTTGTATTTTGGAAACTGAAACACTAGATACAGCAAACAGGATGCTGCTGCCATGCATTACCAAGGAAGCACCTTCCCCAATCAGCACGTCCCAGCACAATCCCCACCATTGCCAGTTTGCTTGAAACAGCTGTGCTAGAATCAGGCATGAGCAAGGGCCTTAGCCATTTCCCCTTCCTCTGAACTTCTAAAAAATACAGAAACTCACAGAGCTGCGAGAGAAGCCAATAAGAAGTAAGGAACATGCAGCAGGTGGTACCATCTGTGCCCGGCTAATTCCAGCCAAAACAATCTGCTCCCTAGAGTTCCCAGTTGTGGAGAAGGGAAGAGAATCTGACAGCGGCGGAGCCAGGGGAGGAGGTGTAGGAGGGCAAGCGCTGAGGCTATTATTCTGTCTTTCAGTCGGTTGGAGGAAGTAGATTATTGATGCCAGTGAACTATTATCTCTCTCCTTTTCTCTTTACAACCACTGTGGGGGATTCCTCCAAAGTCTCGCTAAGCTGGCAAGTAGATCCCACACCTGTGAGACAGACATGCAGGCATCACTGTAGTCTGTCACCACTGAGATGGGAGGGACAGGCATCCCCCAGCAAGACTGGCAAGCATAGCCTGCCCCAAAGGGAAGAAACAAGAGGGGAGGGAGATTATGTTTACTTTATTCTACTTTCCTAGCAATCAAATTCTCTCCCTTTAACATGTTCATTCTTTGAAAATTATCCACAGCTTAAAATGGGCTTATATGCCTCATGCTTTATCCCCAGGTTGACATTTTCTGAAACAAAATTCTTTCACTTGATAGACTTCCTTGTGAGGAGCGAATCTCTTCTGACACACTTACAATCAGGGGATGAACAAATGCAACCAATTCAAAGACAGATCAAATTGTCTGCTGTGATGCCTTCCCCTTCAGAGAGTCACAGAGAAACAAGGCCCATTCTTGGCACTGATGGGGGAGACAGCTATGATTCCAGGGGCCCAGAAAGCTCTGTTCACGACAAAAGAAAATCTCACCCATCGCAACATTTCCATTTGCTCCTTTGGGATAAAGCACCGTTTCCAGATAGTGATTGATAAATGCAGATACCTGGGAGGGATGATATTTGTCTGTTGCCATTTATCATCAACTTCCTTAGATTAATTTACCAACCTGTGACTGAGAGGAGGGTAACTTAAGCAAATGTGCTTTTTTTTTGGATGAAGACAACTGAAGGGCTGAATTTCAGGAACTTCCCCAGGAAAATGGACCCTCTTAGTCCCCTAGAGAAATAAGGAGATAGAAGCGATCTGAAATGAAAGGTAAGCAGAGGTATAAGAACAACTGGGAAAGAACGGTGATGATGCCTGATCCACCCTGTTTGGGTTGAATTGTATCTTCCCTCAAAAGATATTTTGAAGTGCTAACTCCTAATACCTATGAAGACGACCTTCTATGGAAAAGTGCAATTTGCAGATACCAAGTCAGATGAGAGCATTTGGACAGGATAACCCATTATGACAGATACCCTTAGGAAAAGAGAGAAGTTTGGACACAGACGCACACAGGGAGAGGCCTTATGAAGGCATAGGAAGAGACTGGAGGGACACATCTACAAACCAAAGAATGGCAGTCACTGTCAGAGGTCAACAGAAGCGAGAACAGAAAGAATGGATCCCATTTTCCTTTAGGGTCCTGTAAAGATGCCTAAAGCTGATGATCTAATCTATTCAGAGGATAACAATACCCAGTGTAGCATATATAGGCGATCTCCTCCTGAAGGTGGTGGCCATTATTAATTCCCTATTGTCTTGTTCTGAGGTCCTGTATCATTGTTTTGTTTGGTTAGATTTTATTTTGTTTTATCTTGTTGATTTTATTGTATCTAATGCCTTTGACAGCTATTTCAAGGATAACAGGATATATTATGGTAGTTATTTTGGATTTACTCTTATCTTGTTTTGAAGTCCGGTATTTTGTGTTCATTGTTTTGTTTTTTATTGGTTCTATTCTGTTCTGTTTTGTTTGATTTTGCTATGTCCAAGGTTAGGGCAGCTATTTTGAAGACAAGAGGCATTGTAGTAGACATTGCTGATTTCCTATTATCTTGTTTTGAAATCCTATGTCACTCACACTGTCTTGTTTTAATTGCCTTTATTTTGTTTTGTTTTGCTTGGTTTTATTCTCTTTAAAATAACATTTAAAAAATTAAAAAACTGAATCCTGCAAAGGATTCATTGCTGTCAGCACCTCAATTCTGGACTTCATGTCTCCAGAATTGTTGGAGAATAAATCTGTAGTGTTTTCAGCTATTCAGTTTGTAGTACTTTTCTTGCAGTAACCCTGGAAAACTAGCACATCCTCAAAACAAATAGTACCCAGGGACTGAGCTTTTGTTCTCCCTGGGCCAGGTCAAAAACTCAAAAATCAGTTTCTGATCTAGCATTCTGTTGGTACCTGGGCTTTACCAGATAAAGTGACTATCAGAAGAAATATCCCTTTAGGTTTAGGTTTTGAGATGACTGTCATCAGGAAATAGACAAACTGCCTACTCAAATGTCTTCTATAAGGTAATCTTTTTAATTAAGATAATTAAATTCTTGTTTCAAAGGGCACTAAAGTACAAGCATTATCGTCCAATTTCCTGTAAAGAGTATTTTTTCCTGCCTTCCATCCCACATGGTGTCCATTAAGAAGAGAAGCACCAGTGAGTCAGACATTATGGTTACAGGTTTGTGGCTCCTGTCGTCACTGAGAAGAAGAAAATGAGAAAGGAAAATGTAAATTAGAAAGCAGAGTCAGAGGGCAGGCCAAGATAACGGATGAACTAGAAAAGAAAGGAAAAGGGTGTTGTGTGGGAACCAAGCCCTTGCTTCAGGTAGGAAATGTCAGAGACATTTTAAAATTAAGAGGCACTTTTTTCAACTTAATGAAGTAATAGAAATGAGTGAAATAGGTCTTTTCCTTGGATTCATTACATTGGTATGATCTTAAACTTTCCCAGCTCCAAATCTCCTGTGAAGTTGGCTAATAATTCCTGCAATGTACTTAGGTCACTGAGATTTGGGAAGGATTTGGGGAGTTTCGTGGCTGAGGCAACACAGGAGAGAATCAACTGATATGTGCTGTGATATACTGCCTTGGTATCCAGTGGCCTAGAGCTGGGAACGGGTGAGCCCAGGTACTGAGATGTATTCTTGGGCAGGCCCAAGAGCCCTGATCTGCCCTCTTACTCCATGCTTGCCACAGATCCCCCCACACACCATAAGAGGGACACAAAGGTGAAGGTGAGAAAGTGAGGCAATAGCTCACTGCATGTCTCTCCTCTCTTTACTAGAAAAACAAAACTTAGCCCTATGTCTTTCTCACGAAACCTAGCATGCCATCCTTTATATTTTTTTCCCTAGAAGATGGTATATCATCTTGAAAGCCTAGTTTAATGTGCTTTTCCTCTAAGCTTTGTGGTCTTTTTTATATGCCATTAGCCAGTTATTGCATGTTTCTAGCAATAACAGTCCCACCTAATGTATTTAATTTGTTTTGAAAATCACAGCACATCTTTACACATGGAAGAGACAGCTTTTAATTCCATTGATGACTTCCTCCTTAAAAATACTCTTTTAACTCCCTAACCACATTCTTCTCGATTTTCCTTCTACCCACTGACCAAGATTAGCCTTTTCACTCAAACTTTAAATAGCAGCATTTTCCAGGGCCCCTTTGGGGCTCTCTGGTCTTCTCATTCCCATCACTGTGCTTCAGGGATGTTTCCAACACTCACAGCTTTAATTCTTGCTTATGTACCAAGACTCAAAAATTCATGACCTGCATCAGATTCCCATCTGGCACAAGGCTGCCCATTCAAAAGAATTCTGGGTATCACCCTCTGATGATGTCCAAAGCATCTCAAATGATATGTCCAAAATGAACATGTCTATTTCTCTGGCTTTTGCCCCCTACAAAAACTGATCCATGTCACCTGGTCTTTCAGAGTTATCCTACTAGGTCTCTAAATGGGATGCCAAGTCTTATGAGTCATGCCACTTATCTCTCCTTCCTGTCCTGCTTTCTCCAGCCCTATTATTTCTTCCTATGTCTACTGTGCATCAAATTCCAACAACTGCCCCAGCAGCCCTTGGTGGCTCACACTGGTTCCCATCTCAGCCAAGGTGCTGCCTGGTTCTAGCACAGCAGAAGTCACACAATCCCCAATGCCTGATGGAGAGTTAAGGGATAAAAGGATGCTCGTTTTTTTTGTTCTTTGAAGATATTTCTTGATACGCTCTGTACGTGTCTTACTGTAACATTATTTCATCACAATGTTAACTGTAGATGTATTTCCTCTAAAAGAATATGTGCTAGAGAAACAGCTTACCTACACCTCCTACACATGTAAACTCCTGAAGGGAAGGGACCATGTAATCCTTGTAAACCCATTTGTGTGAGCTACTACCCTCAAGGGGATTTCAGTAAATATTTAATGGATTAACTAGTACAATTTTATCATACCAAAACCCTACTTTTTGTGTGTGCCCAGAATTCATTTGGATGCCAAAACCCAGGTTAGTTCTATATATTTAGCCCTTTTTATTTTGAGACAAGGTCTCACTAAATTTCCCTGGAAGAACTTGAACTCACTATGTGCCTGCATCAGCCTCCCTCGGGGCTGGGATGACAGTGTGCACCACCATGCCTGGCTCAGCGCTGTACTTCATAGTTTGTTAACGATTCCTCCAAATATGCCAGAAACATATCATGTTCCGAAGCTTGACCCACAAAGCTTTCATGAGCTGAAATATTCTTACCATTCCATCATTTCTCTCATCTTTCCTCCAACTGCATCTACTTGGACAAATTTCCCTCTCTGTTTTTTTTTTTGTTGTTGTTGTTGTTGTTGTTTGCCTTCCAGAACACAGTCCAAGTATAACTTGCTTAATACAATCTTTCCTAAGACTTTAACCCTAGAAATTCTCCTCTTCTGGGAGTTAGCAAGTTTCTTGTATAAGCTTTATCAATGCTTTATCCAAGGATTGGTGTCCCATCAACAACGTGCTCCTGGTGGGAACAGACTGAGGACTCTCTGATTCCAGAGCCCAGCACACTCTGAAACCCAGTAAAAAGAAAAGAAAAAACAAAAACAAAAAAATGAAAAACAAAGTAAAAGTCCTTTGAAGGAAGGTTATTAGAACCACCTCGTCTCCCAATGAACCCATTTATTAGCCAAGTAGAACAAGCTGGTGATAGGACAGAAAATTATAAGAAAATGATATAAAATGAGGACCTGTGAAAGGACCCCAGTCCAAACCAGAAATGTTAATATACCTGAAAATGTTGGGCAACATTTACAAAGGTTGTAAGAGTGCATAAATTTTGTCCACATGGAAGAACAATTTCATTTCTCAAATAGTCACAAACTATGCAGCTCACTATCAACCTCCACTGTGGAGGTCAAGATATTGATTAAATTGTAAAATTAGTGAAGATACACTTACAGCACCCCAACTATGTTAAAGGAACATGACTAAATAAGCCTTCTGCAAACACTGAATTCAGTGCATTCTTTAAGCCATTTTAGCAATGACTCAGATGAGGAACATGAACTATATGAAAGAGGAAGAAACCTAAAATAATCTGGGATGCATTTTCTTTTACTTCTCTGGAGTTTTTGATTACCTCAGTTTCCTGACAAAGTTTTGCTGATGACAGTAACTTACGGTAACCATCAGCCAGATAAGAGAAGATTTGGGTAAGACAGAGGTAAATTTGGGTCTGACATGACTAATATATCCTGCAGTGTAGGACAGTGGGAGGCCTAAGGAGATGTAAAATTTCTATTAGTTACTTTTGAATAAAATGAAAGCCAATGCCCGTACCACAGAATCAGTGGATATGCCATCCTGTTCTCTCCCAAGAAATGCCATTGCTTTTGAAAGTCCTTAGTGGCTTTTTGTGAGGATTCATCTACAGATTCACCATTATTTTTGCCAAGGAGTGAGACTCGGAGATGTACCATGTCATGTTTGCCTAGGAAATTTTGGAGGGTTTTTTTTTTTGGTTGTTTATGTTCTTTTTTTTTTTTTTTTTTTTTTAATGTTGGGAATTGAACTTCACCAGCCTAATGGACATGGAACATGCACTTTACCACTGAATTTTACTCCCGGTCTTGTATCTGAAATATTTATGTCACAACACAACTACAAGTACCTTTCTGAGAACTGAAATTACAAAACACTTAGAAGATACAAGTGTTGCTTTAGACAGTGTAGGATGCTCTGTCTCTTGGTCTCTGTCTCTCTCTCGCTCTCTTTCTTTTTCTCTCTCTCTTTCTCCAGTGCTGAGGATTGAACCCAGGAACTCTTCCATGGTGGCCAAACACTCTCCTACTGGGCTACATACTCAAGAGTATTTCAATGAAGTTGAAATAAATGAATGAATCAATAGCCTTTTGTCAACATAAACCCTCTGCAAACTAAAATACACAAGTAAACTGAATTTCATAAGTCACAGACACAATTACAAAGCATTCTCCCAGCCACCGTGAAGTGTTATCATCCTACTTTGTCCAAGACCGTGAAGCCTACTGATCATGAAGGCTGCTAACTAGACTGATGGAGAGCATTGCAGCTCCTCTGGATCAACACTGCAAGCTTCATTTCTCTGTATACAGGACTGAGCAAGTGCAGACCACAGGCTTTCAGTGAAGGTTGCTTCTCTTGATTTCTTCATGAAACTTCCAACACACACATTCTTTCAAGAGTTTGCTTTTTTTCCTAAAGCTAAGTACACTACTAGCAAAACATTTAAACTGGAAATTAGGCATCGTTTTCTCATCAATAAATGAGAATTTGCGAAAGAATCTGAGACTGTTTCAAAAAAGTCTAGGATGCAAGGCCGTTTCTAGTTAGGAAGATCCTGTTTAAAACAAGAAGCTTAAACTATGAGTTGAGCGTCAAAGCTCTCTATGGAAAGGACTTGGGTTTCCATCTCTGTTCCTTCTCTGTTGTTTGACCTTGACCACCTACTAAGCTTGTTTAATTACTGTCAGAATAAGAAAAATACAGAAAATGATTTTCCAGGACAGTTGTGAGAATCAAGTAAGAATTTGTGCAAATAGTTTGCAAATGGTCAACATGACAGGCACTGGAATGAAGCAGAACTGTCTGAAGCTATTCATTTCATGGACTCTATGACTTCCACAGTTTTCCCTTCTTTCTTTCTTCCTGGGCTTAAGAGAAGCTTTCGTTTGCTAACCTATTCTTACAGCTGGGTCCACAGAGAATTCTCTAAAAGGAACACAATCATTTTGGTACTTAGAAATTTTCTAGTATATAATTTGGGGGGAGCAGGATAGCCTCATGAATCATCCTCAAAGAGACCTTTTGTGTCCCGGTGGGTGTTAGCCTTGGATTGCTCAAAGAGCAGGAATGCTTCACAGTGATCAGTCTAAAGAAGGGCCTCAGAGCATGAGAAATGAGGAGTTTGTTCTGAGTGCCTCTACTGTTCTAAATAGATAATCCAGGGTAATAATGAAGTAGAAACAAGGCGAACCTTTTTAAGGAGGGCACTGAGGCACTGCTCACAATTTTAAACTTCCCATTAGCCTTTTTGCATATTGAAAGAGATTTTTGAATTATGAGATAGGTTTACCTGTTCAATTATCTTACCCATTCAGGAAACCTTGTGCATAACTCGGGAGAAGGAGAAGCTCCTAGAGAGGAGATCCAGAGAGCGATTCTAGCAGCAGGAAAAGGCTATTATTTTATGATTACTGTTTTCCTTCAGTTCATTTTAATTCTGATGCATATTTGGTACATTTTGCCCCTCAAGTCACTTTTTTTCCAGATATGTTATTCAACCAACAATTCCTTGAGGCTCTATGAAATTTACACCATGACAGTCCATGTAAACAAACATTTCCATGACACTTAGCTTGAAATTTTTACCTAATGGCAACCTGTAATAAGTTAATACAATATAATACAATATAATACAATAGCCATTCCAATTATAAAAATATGTACTTGATAGATAGAAAAAAGTCAATCAGACCACATACTACCTAAAAAAGATTATAATGATGTTCAATCTTTTTTAAAAAAATTTCTGCTTTTATTTATTTATTTTTTTTCTGCTCCCAACTTTTTTTCCCTCAGTACGGTGATTGAACTCATGATGTCGCACTTACCAGGCAAGCACTTACACCACTGAGCTAAATCCTCAGCCCTTGTGTTCAATTTTAACATTCTTTTTGTTAATTTTTATTCCTCCCATCATCTAAAGAGGTGTTATGTCTTGACTCATTCTGATTCTCAAATGGAAGCCTACATCTCCAATCAAACTGTTTTAAACTGGTCATTTGTAAGTAATATTTCCTAATTAACTGCCAGTAAATGATAGTCATCATGCTACACAACAGAAATAGAGGTAGAATTATATATCAAAGTTCAGATACAAAAGATTATTGCAGTGAGAGAAGAGAGAAAGTTTTGCATTGTTCAGTGAGCTCTCTATATAGGAGATCTGGGGAACTCTTTAAAAAGAGAGGCTATTTGAATTTGGTGCAAAAGCCTGTCAGGTTGGCAAGAGAGGGCAATCTTCATAGGCATGGTAATATAAGTCAATAACATGCTAAAAGAATCATGAGCTCATGAATTTCCCTGAGCTTTTAGTTATAAACTCCTTTGAATGGAACCAACAATTAGCTTTATGGTTAAGTAAAACAATAAATATAAATTCAAATCATAATACATTAAGTTATATCCAATTTCCTTTGTGTTAAATACCCAGAGTCTTTGAATTAAATATCTGTTCTTAATTAAGAATTGAAATCAAGTAGCAATATTTGGGCATGACCTATGTCACCAATAAACAATCACTTTATAAGGGAAGCAGAAGGAAAACCGTATTGAATGCCCACTTCTTAATAGTGCTTCAATACAATGAAGCATCGCAATGAAACAGGTACTTTATTGTAGGTTATCTTCACGTAAACTTTGACCTTTCCCCGAAACGGGCACCTTGTGGTGACTTCCAGATGTGGATGCTTGATTATTAGTAAGCAGTTAAAACTAAAACCTTATTTCCCATGTTATGAATAAATGGATGAGTTATTAAAGACATCATCTCTTAATTGCAAACAACAAGGGAGATATTTAAAGAAATAATTTGAGCATTTTAATGAAGTTCTTGTTCTAGCTCTCCTTCCTGAAAATGGTATTTCAAAGTTAGCCTTTCTAACAGAAAATAGAATAGCTGACAAAAGGAACAACAACTCTATATCTAAACTGGCAGCGTCTTTGTGTGGTGTGGAATGATACATATGTTCACCGCCCTTTCCTGGTTAAACTGTATTTCATTATCGTCTCTTTATTTCCACTTCTAATTCTAGCAGAACTATTTCCTATAAACAGGTCAACTCTCCTAACAGTTTTGAGCATACAAATTATTTTAAAGTGGCTGGCCCAACTTTATCAGACAGTGTTTTCCCTCATTTTTAATTGAAGCCCCTCAGGCACACACTTAACAGGTCTATTGTCATAAATAAGGAGAAAAATAAATTTACCATTTCCAACTGAATCACGTATAAAGACATTTGTGCCATCTGTGGCTTTAAAAATTAACTGATAAGATTAGTAATATCTATTTTTATATTATCATAGTATAATGAACCTACTTACTCAAACATTATGCTTCTAATGCTACATGAGACTACAAAATTAAAATCCTCCCAAATCAGTATAATTTTTAAAAGTTGAATGCCTTTTATTTAAAAACTACTACAACCCATTTAACCTTCTTCATGTTACTTTGTTTTGTTTTAGCTTAATCCTCATGGGAGTGTAACCCTCTCTTATTGGTTCAAGCTCATTGAGTTCCCACAGGTATGGTGATGGTCCATGCTACCAACTCACAGGATGTGGATTCTGACCAGTTCTTGATAATGGCCACCAATAAAAGTGTCATCAATCAGAAAACCATGATGTCCAGAGCAAAGATAAAGCCAATGTCATCTGCTACTTTTTCTTCCTGTTCTTCCTTCCCAACCCCTCTTCCTCTGTCCTCAATTTATTCTTTTTCAAAACATTATTTCTTTGCATCCAAAAATTTCAGTTAGAATAAAGTAGTCAGGATACCTTGGTCTGACCAGGAAGGCTCCAATAAAGACATTTTGAGAAAACCAGTTCTCATCCTCATAAAACATTGTGAATAAGAGCTGCTACCTAATTGAAAGGTTTTGTTTTTCAAATTTAAGGATAAATTTGACCAGAAATTTCTAGGTAGGGGAAGAGATTCATACCCTGAAAATTTTCTTGCTTTCTAAGATTAAATTAACATGTAGCAATCAGCCTAAGCAAATGTTTTGGCTTAAAAATCTGTTTTTATTTTAAAAATAATTTTATTTTTCTACTCTCCAAATGAAGGCAAAGGTACTATACTAGGTTTATTCTTATATAAAATATAAGGGTGTAAAGACAGACCAGGATTTTGAAGGAAAAAAGTAAATTTAAAAGGAAGGTTTAAGTACAGATCCCTTCAAATTCTTTTTAGAATCTGATTTTTTTTATTAAGTCCTAAGGTTAAAAAAGAAAAGAGAGAGAGAGACAGAGAGAGAGACTGAAACTTTTGCTTAATTGAAAGAGATATGACAGAGAAAGATAAATAGAGAACTAGGCAAATATAGCACAATGAGGGCCAATGATCTAGGACAGAATGTAGATGACCCCCCCACATACACACACACCATGGACTTCAAGTGCTTAAACTGGCAACTACAGCTCGTAAAAAGAAGCCAGTGATCTGGAATCAATAGTTCAGACCAGGACTCTTAGATGCCAACGATAAACCTTAGATGCCAATGATACATGCACAAACAAGATCTATAAAATTTTTAATATTTAAAATTACTCACATTTAACTAAAATGATAGCAATGATATTTGATTAAACTTGTCAAACGTCTAAATTTAAGGATACAAAACAATTGAGTGCTGAGCTGTTTTCTTTCTTTTTTTTTTTTTTTTTTTTTTTTTTTTTTTGGCTTTTTCTTTTTTTATCGGTACCGGGGATCGAACTCACGACTGCCTGCTTGCAAGGCAGGCGCTTATGCTGCTGAGCTAAATCCCCAGCCCTGGGGTGAGCTGTTTTCAAGCAGAAATTTGGGCTATTGCAAGGAGAAGGGAAATAGATACTAGACATTCACAAATTCAGAATGGATAGAACTATTCCCTCGAGTAGCTCATGCCAAGAAAGTATTAAAAAGTGTAATATCCAAACCTCTGCAAGCAGCAGCAGCAACCTGAAAAGAGGCTCTTCCAAAACTGATGCCAGGAATAAGTTTATGATAACTCATGAGTCTCTATACTTTTCTCACTGAGACATCTGTGTTACACAGAGTTCTTTTGCAGGGAGCATGGACATGAGCATTTGCCTTAATTAGGTTGCAGGCTCCATTAAATTCATGACATTCATCTCCGACCTAAGACTTTGCTTTATACTATAAGACAAGTGAGTGAAAGTGAGGATTTGTTCCCATTGAGATCACAGTGTTAGGTGAAATGAATCAATCACACAGGTTTGAGTACAGTGTTGCATGTTTTCTCTTAGATGAGAAATCCAAAATATAAACAAAGGACAAAATGAAAGACAGCTAATGGGAAGTAGGGAGATAGATCTTTCTCAAATGGTAAGGGGATCAAAATACAGGAGGAGGGGAGAGGAAGGAAGCTAAAAAGAACGAAGAAAGAATTAAGATATGTTATGTTCATGTACCAGCTGTCCACAAGGAATATAATCATTATTATGGCAAACATGGACTAATAAAAAAAGTATTATCAAATTTCAAAGGTTAGCACGTATAGGAAACAGATACCCTGTTACGCTGTCTGAAATACAATAAAGAAAGAAGAAAGAAAGGAAGGAAAGGAAGAAAGAAAGGACAGGAAGAAAAGAGAGAAAAAAGAAAGAGAGAGAAAAATAAAAAGAAAATTAAAAAGAAAAACTACACGACCAGCTCTGGCTCACATCACTTCCTCAGACTGCCGAGGCCTCCCCATGGGAAGACCAAAGTTTGCTGTTCAGTTATTTGCAGCTGCAGAATCCAGTGTTTTTAAAGTTGGGAGAGTGTGGGCAGTGAAGACTAATAAAAACAGTACATAAGCTGGAACATTACTTCAGTTTTTCTTGTAGTCACATTTAAAAAGCTAAAAGAAAGGGGTGGGGAATGAATCATTTTTACTACAAATGCGGACTAATGAAGAGTATTATCAAAGTTTAACACGTACAGGGAGAGACCTTATACCACACCTCACAATGGACTGAACTCCAATAGGAGTCTTTGCCACTGTGTTTAAGAAGTGTTGAGACAGTGTTAAAGCCTAAACAAGCTGTGGCATTCTAGGATGCTTTTTCTTGATCACGGAGCTTCAAAACTGGTTAGGGGTTCACTTATGAGTGAAAATATCCCCAACTGAAAAGACATTCTCTCTACTTGGAGAAAACAGCATAGGCTTTACGATCAAAAGGACATAAATTTGAATGTAAATATTGTTATTAACTTATGTGCAGAGTTGAGAAATTGTTGGTCTTATTAAGCCCTAGTATTCCTACATGTAAACTAGTAAATACTCCTAGATCAATGATATGAAGATTAAATAGCATAAGATACAATTTACATACAACAAATAAATATGAACCTCTATCCCATTTTGGATCTAAGTATTTCACAAACTAGCTCATATCTCTGGCTCACATCTTTGTCACAAACTGTTGTGACAAATTATTTCATACAGGAGGTAACAGATGCTGCTATTATCCTCCTCAACAGCTATTTTTCATTTCTCCCTTATGGCCATAATCCTGATATTTTTCCAGTAGAAAATAGCAGAAAGCTAACTTAGAGGTACTTTGGAAAAGGCAGAACCCTTGTCTGTTCCAAAAGGTGTACTCTGAGTCGTCTAAACCAGTTGTAGGGCATGGTAATCCTCTTCATCAGATACCAATCATGAGGGCTGAGCGTGTGACCCTCTCTAACCTGAGAGCAAAAGCAAAGTAAACCAAAGAGCTTTTTGGAGACATTTCCTCAATGGAAAGAGGAGAAAAATGTGCAAAGGTACCATGCCCACCCTGATGTTCTAGGAAAACAAGATATGTGGATACAAAGGTTTCATCTGGTGATTATGATCACTCTGCAATACTGACACAGGTTGCAAAGAGCCTGCACCCTGGATGATATTGTTTGTGAAACAACTTTGAAACCATGTTCCCTAAGATCCTCTGTCAAATCTTGTCTTTTAACCCCATTGCTGAAGTCATTTTTAGTTATTTTGTTACAGGAAGCCAAAGGCACCTTAAATAATATTTTTGCCAAACTAAACATTCAAACTCATTTGGACTGCTACAAAAGTCTTTAAACCATTGAGACATTGAAGCTATCTTGTTTGGTACTGAACACAAAAAAAATTTATTTTAATCACCCTTATTTATTGGTATAGATAATTTAATAAGTGTTTAGTGAAGGCCTCCAATGTGTGAGATATGGGAATAATAAGCATCATGGAAAGAGGAAGACAGAGAGACCAATGTAGAAGATAAAGAGAGGCAGAGACAGAAAGATAGAAGCAGAGGTACAGAAGGTTACAAAGATGAATGAGACCTGGATCCTATCCTAAAGGGAACTTACAGCTCAGTTGGATAGATAAGAGATTGTAAAACAAAGCAATATCCATAGTTTTAGCCTTAAAAGGAAGCTGGAATCTGTCTCTAAATCACTAAAATCATGCACCTATCACATTTTACATTTTACATTTTATTTTTATATGCCCAGAAATGTTATCTAAAATTGGGGGAGAAATAACAAATAAGGTAATAGAATGGAAGAGAGACAGTTAAATGAGAGGGGCTGAATCATACTCTATTGCTCAAGTTGGAATTTAAGAAGAAAAAGTGATTGATGTCTTAGCTTGGGGCCTCTGGAAAAAAGACAATGAGAAAGACAGTTTGTTCTACCTGGCTTTCTTTCAGCTAGGGGCTGGAAAGCCAAAACCAAACTAGATTTCTAGGTTTTCTGGCTTTAGTACAATATAATAAATAAGACTTTGGCAATTTCTGTTAGATTCTTGCACTGGGTCAGCGTTTACTATGTGTAAGAGAGCTTCAAAACAGCAGTCCTCTATACAACACTCCAAATAGCTTTTCATATGTAGAAATGTACTTTGCTGTTTGATGTTTAAAGCTTAACTAGACAGAAACGACTCTTCATCATCTCTAAAGTAAGTAGAGCAAACCCAAGACAATTCCCCAAAGTAGGATAAAATGCAGCTTCGAAAGGCAATATGTTACAGTGGATAAAGACTATAGACTTGGGAGTCTGACAGATTTGAAAATCTTGATTTTACTGTTTTTGCTTGTGCGACCTTGGATAAGTTACTTTACTACTGTGAGCCTCAATTTCCTCATTCATAAAATGAGAGGCTACAACATTCGCTTCATAGGATTATTGCAAAGATGAAGTGAACCATGCAAATAGTAGTTGGCCTTAGCATGTACATTTAAATAATGTAATTCTTCCCTCTACAGTGCCTTGATTTTAATCTTGGATATATTTTATATTTTTATCTGGATCAGCAACTCACAACAAGACAGTGGCAACCACACAAATAACACAAAGTAGATAATCCCAAGAGCTTATCTACAGTTACATTTGATTAGGGATAAATTTTAAAAGAATTCACAGGACTTTGACAGTTTACAAAAAAGCAATTTGGAATTAGTTAAAAACAATTCATTTTGTCTCTTTTGGGGAAGGACATTGAATAATTGGTATGAAATGGATACCTAATATCTTCAGATGTTTTTAGGCAAAAAGAATATGGGAGTGGGAATGCTTTGCCCAAAAAAGTAACAAGACACAGTCCTCAAAAAGCCAGTAAAATCTGAACTCTCTAGAAGGTAATAAAAGGGAAGGTAGAGAGAAAGGGAAGTGGAATTATGTGAGGTTGGGAAGGTCAAAGTATGTTATGTGCATGTCCAAATATGCCAAAACAAAGCTCAATATTCTGAATAACAAATATGTGCTAATTTAAAATTTTTAATTGAACACTCCCATTCTTTCCTCTTTCTTCTTTTGCAGCTAATAATTCATATTCCTCCTGAAAGGAACATTTAGGGTGGTATTGTCTGAGATCTTTCTTACTTTTGTGCCTCAGCTACCTGTATTGTACTCTGCGGAAGATTCAACTGTATGTAAGGAGTTAGATGCTATTCAGTAGGATTTCGGGGAAAGAAACATGCAGATTCTCATAAGGGAAAAGTCACAGTCAGGGATGAAACCTCTCTATTCAGTAAGTCTGGCAGGGCAGACCCACCTGGGGAGTGTGGCATATAAGGATGCAGTGTGGGAGAAAGGGTGGACCTAAGATAGCAAAACAGTAGGAGTACTTCTTTGAGGAAGTAGGCGAGACACATTTCAGCAGGGGAATTTTTAGGGAAAAAAAACAGAGAAGCCTAAAAAACTTTCAGAGGCTTTCTATGTGATACATGACATGAGGCCTCTGGTTCAGCTCTTTGCTTTTAGTAAATATTTTTATTATTTGTTGGGTCTTGCAGTTAGACTGGAGTTTCCCTGGATATGACAGTACACCATGGCCGGTCTGGGAAAGATGCATTACATTTCACTAAAGTAGCCAGATAAATGGGAACAATATCTAGGGAAGAGAGGAAATATTCAGGAAAATATTTAGGGAAGATAGGATAGATATTTAGGATAGATAAAAGCCCCAGTATGCAGCCCCATCACTTCCTGCCTGTACCCTATTTGATCTCTAATTATTGCTTCCGAGACTGTTATTTTAAAAATATACATAAAGAACTTTTGGAGACATGCTAAGTTCAAAAGTAGAGGAAAGGAAATTTAAAAGTGTAGTAAAAATTTTTTAAAAGATAAAGCAAGGTATGATAGAGGGGAGTTATTTAGTGGCTTAACACTGAAAAAGTATTTGTGTGCCATTTGGTGTCTCTGTCCTTAGAAATTTCTCACCCACATATGAAACAGCAAGCAAGCAGGAAGGAAGGAAAGGCAGGAGGACGGGAGAGAAGATGGAGGGAGGGACAGAGGAACAAAGGAAGGAGAAAAGGAAGCAATTTCATAAAAATTACTCTAGTAAACAAAGGGTCACTCAGGCACTCTCTTGTACATGTATAAGTAGGATAAATTAGATGTTGCCCTGCTGCTCGGTTGAGGACACTACCCAACGGTAGAGGTTTCACCAGAAAAGATTGGGATAGTTCTGGAGCATGGTGCAGGGGACAGAAATGAGTAAGAGCTTATTCAAAGGAGGACTTACATACTAGGAGGAAATTTTTATACTAGAAGGTAAAAGAAGAAGGTAAATTATGAAAATACTAAGTCCCAGACTTACTACTTCCCTATCAAAAAACCAGGCCTCTAGTTTCTCTATTCCCATTTGATAACTCGGGTTCTTAAGTTTCAGCATGCATTGAAGAGTACATGAGAAGTTTGGTAAATGTATGCCCTCCAGGTAAGATGCCCCCAAATCCCAATTTAATAGATCTTGGACAGAACAATGGAAGTACATTTTTCGCGGAGTCCAGATAACTCTAATTCCAGGATCTCTCAGTATATGTTAAGAAACTATGGAGTATACTGCCAGAGAGCTGCTGATTCATCAGTTTTGACAATATTAACTTTCTTGAAAAAGTGTATTTAACATGTTAGACTTTATGCAGAAAAATGTGAATTGCAAACAAATGTCAATCATCCTTATTCAGGTACCATTCTATAAAGGTCTTATATTCTTTCACACATTTTGGACACCATGACTTAAATGTTGGTTCAGGATTTGAATGTTGCTTCAGGACTGGAGGTACAGCTCAGTGACAGAGCTCTTATCTAGAATGCATGGATCCAAAATCTCTTGTCTCACCCTACTTCACCTCCAGAAATGTGGTTTCAGGTAGCTTGCTTTGCAAATAACTATTAAATAATTACTAAAATCAGCTGTGTAAAGTGCATTGAAAGTATGTCATACACAGCAATTACTGATAAATTACTGTGTCTCAAAAGTGGTTCTCCGCAAGCATATCATAGCAACTTTTGGTTATATACTATCAAATAGAGATGATGTTGATATTTTTCAGAAGCAATAGTAACCTGAGTACCTTACATATTGTAGTTTTGAGCACTAGGTAAGCAACCCATAGAGTTAAAAAGTAGCATGAGAGAAACATAAATCTCTGAAAATGTCATATTTTCTGAAATATATAGAGACTTTGACTTGGAAATATTTTAAAAAGAGTCTTAGAAGGACAAGTCACAGTTCTATGCATCTAGTGACATGGTTCTGGTAAGCTATTGAGTGTCAATTATGGAAGTAAAGAAATCTCTCTGAGTAAGCCATTAAATATTCCAGAATCCAGACATAACACTAAAATTATGAGCACCACTGCACTACAGTGGGATCTGGGTGCTGCGCTGTAATCATGTCTAACTAGAGTATTGATTGTAACAGACTCAGCTTTCAGGCAGCAGAACCTGAGGAGTATACTCTAAAGAAAAGGAAAGAGATATTGGACAGAGCTGGGGCCTAGGTTCTGGAATGAAATGCTGACTCCATGGATCCTCTATCAATCTGGAATTACTTTGATGTTTAAGACTGAGATGGAAAGAAGCAATTTGCCCACCCTCTTGGTAATCACCTCTTTCTGGCGGGAGCCAGGAGGAGACCCAGTCAGCGACCCCAGAGATCCAGCCATGGCTGTGCTGGAACCCAAGCAGCTGCACAAAAAAGCAATTCGCCCACCCTCTTGGTAAGTGCCTCTCTAAGGCACAAGCCAGGAGGAGACCTACTCAACGTCTCCTGTGAACCTATCGGTGCAGGCTGGGAATCAAAATCCTCCCTCGCCCCATTAGCAACTGGGGACAGAGGTCTGAGCATCTCTTGGGTGTATGACTGTATGCAATATAGCAAATATGGGGGATCTCCTATCTTCTGCTTGAAAGCAAATGTCGTTTTTACTGTTTTGTTTCATTATGATTAATTGTTTTACTCTTTTCAATGTTCTCTTTCAATTGGTTTTATAATGTTCTTCCTTTGGTTAGATTTTGCTATACCTAATTGGCTAGACAACTATTGTGAAGATAATAAGATATACTATGGTACCTATTACTGTTTTCCCAGTAACCTGCTGTGAAGTTCTGTATCGATTTCACCACATTGTTTCTATTGGCTTTGTTATGTCTTGTTCTGTTGTATTTCTACTACCTTCAAAATAAAAGAGAGAGAGAGAGGAAAAAAAAGATTGAGATGGATATGGTAGAACATCAAAAGTTTAAGTTTGTAAGCAGAAATGTTATTCATAATTAAATTATTACAGATTTATGAACAATTTCCCTAAGTTGAACTAGCTTCCTGGACATAGATTCTGGTGTTTTGTTTTGTTTTTGGTATTGGGAATTGAACTCATGACTTCATTCTTAACCAGGCAAGTACTTGAGCCATTGAGCTAAACTCCCAGCCCCTGGACATAGATTCTGAATGTGAGAATGGCATAGCATGTACAAGTTTCACTAAGAAGATGAGAAAAGGCAGAAGGAGAAACTGACCTACAATTTGATTGTATTTGAGCCTTCAGATGATCCTATGGTAGAAACTAGGATGAGTCATTTAGAGGCAAGGCAAAAGAATGCTTTTTGTAACTCGCCATTAGCCACTCTGGCTTTGTCCTTTCCACTGCAAAGGATTAACTTTGGGTAAGTCAGAGCTCTTTGGAAACATGGCCTGAGCCTTAGCAGCCAATTTCCCAGCAATTGGGGATAGGTATATAAGCCTAAACAAGGGATCTGACTGAGAAATGTAGAATGCACTTGAGTAATATCATCTGGGACAACATTTAAGGCAGGTTGGAAAGCACTGAGCAGGGATTTTGTGCAAGACTAGTGGGGAGTGGCAAACAAAGACAGGTCCTGGCCCCTAATGGGAAGTGGTTTATAGAGGCTAAGCAAGTTATCGCTGCTCTACAAGAGCAGGGTAGCTTTGGAGTGACTTCCAGTGAGAAACTAGAGTCTCTTTAGGCATTGAGACAAAACCACTTTAAAATATCTTATTTAAGAAACTTCACTGATGTCACTGTCAATAAGAGAAGGCACCAGTTCAACATCCATAAGCATAAAGTATGTGCAAATGAAAAGATCCACCATTTTCAATTACAAAGCATAGAATAATGGAAATAATTCCAGATCTAGAGGTCTGGATCTCAACCCACTGGATTATATGTAGCCACATCCTTGGAGTAGTTTAAAATCCAGTAGGTCAAGTAAATATACACCAATCTCCCTTCTCAGATCAGAATGTGTATCTCCTGATTAATTTTTTTCTAACTTATGAATTTAAAGCTGTGAAACTGAACCTTGAAGAATATGACCTGACAACTTATTTTGTATTTTGTTATTCATAAAGAAAAGATATACCCTATTATTTGGAAAATTACATTACATCTTTATCACCACCACCTCAAAATAACTGATGCTTTTCCACCTGTAATTCACTTCATTTCCCCATTTAATCTGTGATCTATTGATCTGTGAATTCAGTAGCATTTGAATTTTGTAGTCAGAACACAAAACTATGTATCTTAGGTATACAAATCATTCTTAGTCTTAGCTTGTCTTTCTTGAAAAAGTCATACACATCAACACCAGTGCTGAGTTATCACATTGAGAATTCAAAATGCCAATTAACTAAAATTTCCATCATGTAAAAAGATTTATGAATACTCCAGTGATGTCGTGACTTGCTAAAAAGCAAGCTCTAAGATTGCTAAAACAAAGTCTGTCTTCAAGGATGAAAGAGTAACTTCAGGAAAATGACATTATTTCATCCTTCCTTGTGCTGATTATTTGAAAAGAAACCTTTAGCTGTAATTTAATTTATGCATTCATTTCCTCTTATGTAAATTTATATGCTACATTTTATGCTCTTATTTTTAATAATTTATAAGTAGGTATTCAAAGAAGTACTTGATGTACAATGGAAATGTTATTTTTATGTCAATGTTTCTTTTGTCCAGAAAATAAAATATACAGTTTGAATTGTAATAATCTTCTACAATCTCAACAATAAAAAGTTCATTATTAACAATATAATTAATGAGATGACCACATATGTAAATAATCATTAAATCATTTTTTAATTCCATCACTTATAAGTTGCTAGAATATTTAAAGATACATATGTGACTTCAATTTACTAATATACTAGTACTTTTCATCTGAAACACAGGGCACATAAGTGTTTAATTCTGAGGAATATTTTGAAGTTTGTTTACATTGAACAAATTCTCCAAAATATTAGACATCTAAAGGAATATGTAAGTACTTGAATTATTTACTTTTTGCCTATGAATAAGTACAAAATTCAGTGAAGAAAAATGGCATTTAATTCACCTGAAGTACTTTGTTATGATCTGATTCTTTCTTCTCAACATGTCCCCTCCATATTACTCTTTTGAAAGTAGACAAATAATAACTCCCACATTTGGCAATGTATCTACCCTAATCCTTATCTCAGCCAAAATTCAAGTCCTGGATTGCAGGAAAGGAGTTGTTTATGCCTCAGGATAATCTCACTGCTACTTTAGCCAGAGAAAATTAACATTTATTGCGCATTTACATTTATCAAGCCAGCCTATACTTACTATGTTTCCATATACCTTTATTCATTCATCCATCCAATAAACACTTAATAAATGTCTACTTTTTGTTAAGAACAGGAGATATGACTATGTCACATAATGTGTGTTCCAAAGTTATAGTCTGGTTTGCTAATTTAAATAATTCAGTCTGAAAAAGTAAAAGAGAAAAGTGTTATTATCCATTTTTACTTAAAGATGAGAGAATGGACATCCAAAAAGAATAAATGAATTGTCCAGGTCAAGTCTATGAAAATCTAAACTCCATCCGTGTTCCACTGTCATGTCCTTGTTGCTGGATAAAACATTTTTACACTTTATCTGGAGTGTGATGCTGCAAACTGAAATGTCAGTGAAGTACTCAATGTCAAAAATCCCATGATGTGTATAGTCTGAAATGCTTTTTTTCCCCCTTCTTTCATTTTCTGTATGTCTATTGCTTATATAAAACTTCCTACAGATGGTTGCCTTCATCACAGATTATGAAAAGATACAAAACTGTATTGCATGACAATATTGTCATCATTTGTTGGTACTGGTTTTCAGAGAAATCAAGACTGAGCAAGCCATAATGTTTAGCCCCAAATTCAGTCTGGGCTGGAAATTTTCAACTATATGTAGAGACCCTTGAAAGTAAGTCAAGCTCATATCGTCATAGTTCATCTCCCTTCCTGAGGATTCTGAGTACAGACTTCCCACAATCTATGCAAAAGTGATGATGCTAGACCAGGACAAGCTTCTACTGTGGGGAGGCATATTGGATGAACAACCTGGGCCTTGGACAAAGGCCAACTTCTTTGGAAACTCCCCTCTTAGCTGTGCATTTTTAGCCTGTGGTCATCTATGGGTTTTCCCCCCAAAACTTCTCTGTCATGGCAGAAGCTTAGCAGCTCCATTTTCAGAATAGTATATAAACCAGGAGGTCAAAGTAAATATGAAAACTTAGCTTTACATCTTGATTTCTCTATTCTCAAATTCTCCCTCATTCTCAAATCCTTTGCAATTTGCATATTCTTAAATCCTCTATTTGCATTTTGAAGTCTTCTTGTAAACTTGTTCACTTCCCCCCCTAAATGATACACTCAACATTTCCTGACAGTTTATGTCCCATAGAATTCTAGGTACTTTTGGTGTATTATAACCAAGACTAAAGAGAAAGTTTCCAGATATCGTCTCACAGCTTTCAAAGAGTGAGTTACAAACTAAATGTTTTGTCAAATACAATGATAAGATTCATGCTTCTACCAAGCTATTTCTTGGTTTATATGTATGTATGTGTATATATATTCAAAAACAATATATCACGCATATTTAATTTGTCCGTAGAAGCCTAGGTGACTGGATTTTATTTATTGTTCAGCATAGTAAAGTGTTGAATCTTAGAAGTGGTTCCAAGAATAGCAGACAATTAAGAAAAACAACTTAAATACCTTGGTAGGAGGGTATCAAACTATCTAAATTATTCAAGTTGTTTTATTTCTCCAAACAGACCTACTACCTCTAAGTGTACTAGAGGACTAAGAGTATATTCAGAAGTTACTGGTCAAACACTATCTGTGACCTAGATACTGTTTGGATTTGCATGAGATGTTTCCAAAGCAGTCCGGGAAAGCCCACAAATTCAAAGCAGCCTCTTTATCCTCACCCCATTTCTGCTGAGTCCAAAAACCTTATTTCATTTCCTGCATGGTAGGCATTTTTCAGGGACTAGGTAAGCCATGGCATCTGTGCTGCTTTCTGAGTCATTGTCCTGAAATGATACATGGTTGGGTATAATACAGCTACTTGGTTCCCAGAGAAAACAAACAAACAGAAGTCCGCTAGGAACTTGACTTTGCTAAAAACAAAGACAACACACCACTCCAAATTTTCTATTTATTTTAAAGAAATATTCACATGATATGTCTAACCCTGAGAAAATGTTTTATATGCGAACTTTTGCTCCCTGTGCCTCATTTCAGACACATGCCATAGTTTGTGAAGGAAACTAGTTAGTCTTCTTCCAAGTAGGTCTGTCTCTTGAAGACAGATACACAGCTCAGTTGTATCCACAAAGGAACAACTCAGAATAGGCTGAAAGATAATTTCACTGTTTTTATTGTCTATAAAATTGTATATTTTTATTTATGTCATTAACTGTCATATATGACAGTGTGTTAGCTTCTAAACAGTTATAAAAACAAATAAAGAACCCTTAGCCTTACAATGTGTCAAATAGTGGAATAAAGATGAGATAGGGATACAGAAGTCCATAAATTTGTTATATTACAGAATTATAAATAGAATATATAGGAATTTCAGAATTGCATGAGAAAAATAAGTCTTCTACTGAGGGTGAAATAGAATGCATTTAGGAATATTACTCAGATTTCCTAAATCTCTGAAAAAAAGCAAACCAGAAGTTTTACTGAGAAACTGCCAGAACAACAAACAATTCAAGTGAGTTATTGACCCTACCTATCTCTCTTGAAGTAATAAACTTGAATTGAAAAGTAATGTTTTTGAATGTTTACAGGTATTATTCAGATACAAATTATCTAATAATAATAATGTTCTAGTATCATTTGCTTAATTTTTAGAATAGCAAATGAGAGGTTAAATAACTTGCTCATTTTTATTTTAGATAAAAATTGATAGAGAGTCAGGGTTAGAAGCAAAGTCCAGCAAGTCTCAACCATGTAGTCTATAGTAGCAAAGGCAGTGGAGGAAAGCATGGGCATAGGAAGCAATTTAAAGATTAATAGCACAGTTGGGCTAGGATATGCTGTGGTAATAAAAAGATCCTCAAGTCTTTCACCTATAGCAATAATTATCAGAGGGCAGCCATTTCCATGCCTGCCCTCCCACCCTTATGGACCCTCTCCCACCTCCTGGGCCTAGCATTACTGTTGATCCTTGGTTGCCCCTCCTCCTCCAAGAATGTTGGACGGCAGTGGATTAACCTTGCTGGGTTGATGGGAGACTCAGTAACTCCTCATCCAAACAGAGGACTTCAGCAAGCTGGCATCAATGTGGCAAGTTTGCCTCTACAATTGAGGAGCAATAGTGAAGTCCCCTTTGGGTATAGGACCTTAATGAGCCTGGCCAAAGTGTGGGTGAGTCCTTCCTCCATACAGAGAACATCAGATGGATTGAGGAGTGTGCCAATAAGGTCTCCCCCAACCTGGAGAAAATTAAAAGGGCTTATGAGACATCCAGTGACACAGTAACGTTCCAGCCAAGACAAACACTATGCACAGGTAGATCTGGTGGCCTGGAACACCTTGAAGACATAGTAACAGTGGGAACAAATACTCGTAGGCTAGTCATCTCAGGAAGAATATAGGACTCACCCAACAGGCCCTGCAGGAGGAATTCAAGTAACTGGCCCTTCTCTTCATTGGGGTAAACAACAATCAACCACACAGTAGGACCCTAACATACACACTACCAACAGATGAGACTAGTGGGATTGAAAAACCAAATATTAGCCCAAAAGGTGAAAATGACAAAACAGAAAAACAAAATACAATCTCAAACATATAGTCCATCAGGAGCAAGTACAGAAGACACTTTGAGGACTTTAGAAGTCATACACCTTAAATCTCTGAAAAGATAGAAAGTGAAATAAAGAAACAAATCTATGAGGCTATAGAGGAAATCAAATTAGAAATAGTTTCTCATGTAAAAACAGAAATGACAAGCTTAATAAAGGATTTTCTCAGCATAGCTGAGATAAAAAAAAAAAGTACAGGAGCGTGGGAAACTGATTGAAACCTTGAATGAACAGTACAGGAAACAAGTAGAATGCATGAAACAAATTTAAAGAGATATCCAAGAAATAAAAAAATTCTGTTGAATGCTGAAAAAATGGTTTAAATAAAGCTGAGGATAGAAGTCTGGATCTTGAGGACAGGATTGTGGCTAGCAATCCTGAAAGTATAGAACTTTTATAAATAATAAGGCAGCATGAAATAACAATTCAACAGTTTTAAGATGATGCCAAGAGAAACAATGCATCAATGAAGATGCAAGAGTCAATGTGAATGACATCGGTAAACTATTTATAGAAGTAATAGCATACAATTTCCCAAATATGGGGGAAAATTCTGATATACAGGTGAGACATATAGAATGCCAAATAGTCACAACCAACATAAATCTACACTCAGACATATAATAGTTAAGAATCCAGACATACAGCATAAAAACAGAATCCTAAAATCTATTAGAGAAAAGACACAACTCACCTATCAAGAAAAGCCCATTAGAATCATAGCAGACTTTTCAGCACAAACCCTCAAGTTAAGACAAGCTTGGAATGAAGTATTTCAAGCCCTGAAAGAAAATCGCTTTCAACCCAGATTGATGTACCCTGAAAAAGTTTCTTTGAAATGTAACGGAGAAAAAAAGATAGTTTCATGACAAAGAACAACTGGAGAAATTCATATCCACCAAACCAACCCTAGAAAAAGTACTGAAAGACATACTAGATAGAGATAAAAATGACTACAGTTTCCAGAACAACAACAGAAAGAAAGGACCAGATGGGGGAAGCAATTAAACAAGTGGGAAAAGCAGAAAACCAACCACAGGACAAAAACATGACAAAGTTGAGCCAGTACATATCAGTTATATCAATGTAAATGACCTCAATTCATCTATTAAAAGAAATAGATTGACACAACGGATCAAGAAACAGGATCCCACAATATGCTGTGTACAAGAAACGCATCTGACTCTAAAGGAAACACAAAGATTAAAAGTGAAAGGATGAAAAACAATGTTCTATGTGACAGGAACCCAGGAAAAAGCAGGGATAGCTATTCTATTTGCAGGCAATGTGAACTTCAAACCAAAAATGATCACGAGATAAAGAAGATCACTACGTACTTGTCAAGGGAATAATTCAAGAAGAAGAGCTAACAATCATAAACATATGTACACCAAATACAGGAGCACCCAACTATATAAGACAAATACTAATAAATATTACAAACCAAATAAGCAACGACACAATTGTAGTAGAAGACTTTAATGCCCCATTGTCACAAAGAGATAGACCAACTAAACAAAAAGTCAGTATATATTATCCCATAAAACATTCTTAAGTAAATACAAAGGGATTGACATTATTCCATGCGTATTATCAGATCATAGTGTATATATATATACACACACACATACACACATATGAATACAAGTGATAGCTTTATTTCTTGAAAAATTTATTTCTTGGCTTTCTGAAAACCAAAGGAGAATCTAAGATGATATTAATGTAGCTAAACTGAAAGAAGGCTAAGTGAATCTACTTAACTTCCAATGTTTTCAAAATCTAACAAGGAAAAACATTAACAACTGACCAGGAATGTGTCATACACCATCACTGAGCTATAACACTTCACAGTCACCATCTCATTTATTTCAGCTGATAACTCTAGGAGTTAGATGTCACTTTTCTTTTCATTTAACAAAGAAACTAGTAGTTATGGAGGTTGAGGCACATAGTTTGTCTAAGTTCTCACACTAATAATACACAGCTTAGATTTTGAGTTCAGCAAAGTTACTTAGTAAAGGAACTGTTTAGCACCTTTGTATCTTTAAAGATATTCTATTCTCATCGTAACTCAGACTAAAATGAGAGGCCCATCTCATTATCCTTATTCATAAATGTGGGAAGCACTACCCTTCAAAGAGTACAAATATAACATGCATTTCAACTGAAACATTGTTTACTATGCCTGCTTCCCAGTGTCTGCCCTACTACCCGAATTGAGGACAGACTATCCTTCAAAGAGTAGAACCCTATTTTGTATAACAAGCAATAAATGTGAAGCCATACATATTAGGAAGAGAGGAAAGCTAGCTATATATAGGATACTGGGAGACAGAGAAGGAAAAAGAGTGGGGGAGTGGGAGGAGGAGGAGGAGGAGGAGGAGAGAGAGAGAGAGAGAGAGAGAGACAGAGAGTGCCTATGGTCCCGAACCCGGAGTGGAGGCCTTATGGAAAGCAGAGGTGAAAAGGAAGCAGTTCTCCTGAAAACTATTCCTTTCCATTGTGGTTGTTTCCTGAGACACGAAGAGAAGCAAACGAGAAATCAAAAAATAGGATTTGTTTCAGGATTTGACTAATGTTTGCTATATGGCTAAGTCACAGTATTCCTGAGCAATCTTTTTCTATCAAAAGATTGAGGAGTTTGGTCTAAATCAGTAATTTTCCATTTGTTCTCTATACCACTTCCAGTCCCATTACTGACATATAAAATTCTCAATACTCTGTGTCTTTCTAAAAATAATATTTAAAATACGTACAAGTTATACACACATGCACACACATAATTATATCTCTTTTTTATAGAAATGGGATTATGCCATGCATATTTTTCTGCAACTTATATTTTGCACTTAATTATAGATCTTTGAGATCTTTTCCAAACAACACATATAGATTTATTTCTTTTTTAAAAAAACAGCTATTTAGCATTTCAATGTATGAAGGCCACATTATTCATTTGGACAGAACTTGTTTGAAAGACATTTAAGTTGTTTGTAATTTTTTGCTATTACAAACATTGACAAATAAGCCTCCTGAATCAATATAAACCTTCAATACTTGGCAGGGAATGCATCCTTCTTTGTGGAACTCTTGAAGCATGCCACAATGTCCCAGGTTCTAGGAAACAGTTTGAAAACCACTAGAGATGATCTTACTATTTCTTTTTTCTCAATTGTATAAAACTCCTTTAAACATTTGTTTTTCTTTTACTATTTGGCGATACCTTCTAATAGTTTTGTTTGAGAAGATTTGTCTTTTCTCTCAAACAAAACTGTAATGAGTTTGAGTATTCTTATTGTTTAGCATCTTTCTGCAGTCCTAGAAGACTAGCATAGCATCCAGCTGATACAAAAAGTGCTGAAAAATATATGTGAAATGGCAACTAGAAGAAGATTGGATTGGCAAAACAGAATACTTAGCTGCATTTATTTGTCAATTGTTGCTGTTCATATAGGCACTTACATTTAACCTTGGTTTCAGTACTGAGCACTTCAGTGAGTTAGAGGCAGTATTCAGATCACACAGATAAGAGCATAAAGGTGAAATTCGAGATTCCTAGATACATGCCTTCCATTTCCAGGGTTGCCAACTGTGCTGTGATTCTGCAGGTGCCATTTATGTTTCAGTCTGTGTGAATGGTGTCTCCGACGGCTGTATTCAAATAGGCTAAACTCACAAAGATACACCATGAAATTATGCCTCCTGTCATACCTGATGTTGGCAAAACACATATCACCCCTAACTTTATCCTCAGAAATACTATTCCATCCATAATTCTCTCCATTACCTGAACCTTTAGTCCTTCCTATTCTGCTTATTTTTGTCCATATAAACTTGCTTATATCTTTGATGATCTTAATGGTAGTCATGATGATGATAAGGAAGAAAACAATGTTGATAAATTTCTTACCTATCTTACATGTTTCTTATCTTTCATAGGTGAAACTTCTTAAAATAATAACCTATACCCTTATCCTCAACTTTACAATCATTGCTGACTATAAAGGACTGCCATCCTTATTTGCCATCCTTATCCTATTTGACCTCTCTGTAGCGTAAGATGCCATCTATCTGGAAGCCTTCTCCCCCCTCTTTTGTGATGCCACTTTCTTCTGCTCTTAACCAATCTCTCTGTTCCCCTCTAAGCTCCTTTGACAGCCTACCTCTTTCAGTTGATCCTCCTTTGCCTCTGTTATCCACAAACTATTCTCTTTTGATTTATTGGACAAAAGGCTTCCTCTTAAACCCCTTGGGGTTCCATATTTTGCTGCATGTACAACCATCTACCTAGATATTTAAGCCTGAAAATTTGAAGTCATCTTTTCATTCTTTCTCATCCCTACCATTCAACCAGTTCCCTAATTCTCAGATGTATTTAAGTGTGTATATGACTTTTTATCCTCTAAGTCACTCACCAGGCTAATCAGCATTTTCCTGAATTTTTAAGTGTCCTAACTGGTCTCCTTGGTTCCAGTCTAGTCCATTCTAATTCACTGTGTTCAGGTAAACTCTCTAATACATACCTCTGGCAGATAAGTGGAATTTCTAAAGTTTCCAGTGGTCCCCTGTACAATTCAGAATGAATTTCCAGTAACTTTGCTTAATGCAAAAATCATTTTGTAGCTGAGGGTTTAGTTCAGCAGCATAAGTGCTCGCCTGGCAAGTGCAAGGTCTTAAGTTCAATCCCTGGTACCAAAAAAAAAAAAATTTGTATTAGTACATGTTTACAGTACAAAACGTTCCTTGTGAGCAGCTGGCATACATACATAACACATCTTACTTTTTTTATCCCCTCCTCTCTCCCTCCCTCCCTCCATCTCTCGCTCTCCGCCCCATTTGAGACAGATCTATCATCCTACTTTCTATTATCTATCTTTTGTTTTGCTCTTTGTTTATATTTTGGGTTTCCCATGCAATATTTAGGCTTGTGCATCTGATCTTTTCACTTAACATTATGATCTCAAAAGTGCACCTGTTTTCCTACAAATTCTTTTCTTAATTTTGTCGTGTTTCTTACTCTCATCTCTTGCCACTTTTCCATTTCATCTTCCTTTCTTCTTTTTACATTAAGCTTTTGCTTGAAATGCCTTTGTCATCTTCTTTCTTTCTTTTTTTCTTTCTTTCTTCCTTCCTTCCTTCCTTCCTTCCTTCCTTCCTTCCTTCCTTCCTTCCTTCCTTCCTTATATCAACTTTCACTATTCTTACACATCTTCCTCAAGCATCATCTCCTCCATTTGCTAATGTATGGTTCAAGATCACTGATCAATTTTTCTCTTCCTACTAAATTATAAACTGCATGATGTCTTTTTGTATTTCAAGTGCTTAAGAACATAGAATGAATATTGGTTGGATGAATGAATAAACATGTCATATTTTGATGGGGCTACTTTTAAGAACCAAAACTGTTTTAAAACCATAGTGCCTGGCCAAGGCTATAACTCAATGACACAGTGTCTCCCTGGTAAGCACAAGGTCCTGAATTAAATGTCCAGCACAAAATAACAAAAAATCGTAGTGCCTAAATCTTGAAAATTTAACAAATAAAAAGAATACATAAGGCTATAGATTTAGTTATAATTTTTGTTCAAATGAAACTAAGTTTTTAAAAATTTCTTCATTTACTAACCCCCTAATTATGTAATTACAACAAACATAGTAAATCAAATATTGTTTCAATTTTGGTCTAGAAAAAAAATGAAGCTAATGGCTATATTTGCTGATATTTTATAACATTGCCAAATAAGAATTATTAAAAGTTGCTCAAGAAACGTTTGGGGGAAAACAGATACAGTGACACCGCTTTTTAAAGGCTATGAATGTGTGATTTATTATTGTTATTTTTTAACAATGATAGTAATTTTTATTTATAATATTTTTATTTTATAAAGCAAAACATAAAAAAGAATAGAAATAATACAGAATTTTAAAGAAGTAAGAAATGACACTAGTTAATATTTTGCTATCTTAGATTGCTGTCTTAGAACTAGTTGTTATCTTAGATTGTTATCTTAGAAGTAGTTGTTCAAGTTACAAGATCTAGGCATAAAAAGCTATTATTATTATTTATTTATTTATTGGTACTGGGGGTCGAACTCACAATTGTATGCTTGTAAGGCAGGTGCTATCCCACTGAGCTAACTCCCCAGCCCCTTTATTTTTATTTTTTTGTGTTGCTGGGGATTGAACTCAGGACCTTGTGCGTGCTAAGCAAGTGCTTTACCAGTGAGCTCTATCCCTAGACCATAGCACTATTTCAATTGTACAAATTTATGAGATACGGAGTAGGAATCTGATAATATATACAATGTGTAAAACCTTTTTCTAAAATAAAAAAATGCCTTCCTTTTGTATATTTACTCTGCTTATCTATACATCCTTTTATTCTTCTTTTTCTGTATTAGTATTTTTTCCCGAACTCCTTATCTTCTTAATGCGTTCTCTTGAATGTTCTTGTTTTATCTCTCACTTCACTCTTTTCCACCAGGTTTTCTATGTCTGTTCCCTCCCCAAACCCGACTCCCTAGGTTTTCCCTGCCCCTGACCCTTCTTTCCTCTGCAGAACTGTATTTTCTCTGCCTATCCTTTGCCTCCCAGCAACTAAGCAGAACAATGCTAGAAGTGGAATTGGCACTTTGACAAAAAGGAGAGTGGTTGGAAAGAAAACTTTACTCATGAATTAGACAAGTACCTTAAAAATATCTGTGGGAAGGTGTTTGCTAAATCATCTGTTTTTTCAAATGTGGAACTTTCAGCAATATGGTTTCCACTTTGGTAGAGATGGGCAAGAAACGCCATATTGGGCTGGATGACTGAGCAGATATAAAGAATTACAGCCTTCAGTAATTTGGCTTTGAATAAAACTCAAGATTCCCCCTTCCTTGTGTGTGTGTGTGCATGCACTTGCATGTGTGTTTCCTGAAAGCCCTTTAGCAGGAATTCAAAGGGCTAAAATTCTGCCCTCAGCTGTGAGTCACGACACCCTGAAGCTGAGGATCTCATATGTGTGTATCCAAAGGAAGTATTGGGCCTTGGGGACCCAGGTTAAATAACAACAGGCCAGTCGTTTGTTTGCTTATTTGCTTAAACCTTTATAAAAGAAGCACAAGCCCTGCTGTACCTGAATGCCTTTTTATAACCATTTTCAAAACACACAGTAGAATTTAAATTCCCACAGTAGATCTGCATTAAAGTACAAATAATAATAGTCTACCTTACTGGAGGCCTTGAGTCCAGGAGAGATCCATAGGAAAAGAGGCAAGAATAAGTTCCTAACATGGTACCAGTTTTTACTGAGAAAGTTTTGTTTTTATCTCCAGGGAATTCTCCACAGGGGACTGAAATTCAGTATTTCCTGTAAACTGCATGAAATACCTAAACAGCTTTTATTTTATTTTTCAGAGCTAGTTTGAAGGTAACAAGGGCTATTCTGCCTGCTTAAGGAAAAACAAAAATGTACAAGCTGAAATTCCACCTCCACACTTCTACTAAAGTTCTTCTCTCCCAGTTCACATTCCCTCTTCTTGTAATAATCCTTCTAGAGGATTATTTTCCTTATTAGTACACAATCAATGTACTTTGTTATATCAGGATAACTATATCAGATTTTTTAAATGAGGAATAATTTCTCTAACTTCTAAGATGTGTAAAATTTTTATACACTGCCCTTTGTGTTACAATGTATTTTTAATTTAAAAGCTTTTCTTTACATGTTAGTGGGAAAAAAGTCTACTACATCAACCATTATACAACAATAAAAATGTACAGATAAAGCAAGAACAAATCTTTTCCAATTTTTTCCAAGAAAAGTCACTGTTCACAACTTTCTGCTTATTTGTATTTAAAATTGTAAATGAAAAATGAAATGTTGAAGAGGTTGTAAGAAGTAGTGTATACTGTTGACTCCCTTCCAGACAGTTCTCAGTTTCCTTCTCCCTAGGGAGGTTTTTAGGGGCAGACAGGAGTGTCTAGACACCTCTGGCTTTTCTAATATCAGCCCTGGAATGTGGCACCTTCTCTACCCAAGTATAGATCTGCCTGCTGGCAAATTCCTTTCCTCAAGCTTGTCCTTATTTTTTGTTTTACTGCCTGAACACAACTAGAAATGTCTTTCCCCTCCTTTTAATTCCAGTGACCTCCAGGATGCTCAAATACCAGAGTTCAGAGTTCACTCTTATTCTCCACCCTCTGTTTTCTTTCTTGGCCTAGAACTAGGCACTTTGAATCATATGGTAAAATTAGGCCTATGTTTATTTCTGTGCATAAAGAAGACTAAAATGAACTAACATTAAAAAAACCAGCAAACAAATCTTCTTAACATTGACATTGCTTATAGATACTTTTTTAAACCTTAGTAGGATTAGGTCATAGTAATACTAATTCCATCATTTACGTTAAATGCTTATTATTTATATATAAATTCTAAGATATACATATTAACTATATAATTCATAATGTATTATTATTTGTTTATACAACAAGCAAATGTTTATTGCCTAATGAACTTTAAATTTTGTTGTAAATATGATTTTATTACACATGCATTACATACTGTTTGTAGTTTCACCTCTTTCCTTCTATAAACACTATGTTCAATCTTCAGAATGATACTGGCTCAAGTGGTACATGCTGTTGCCTACCGGTCACACTGAGTTGCCATATTAAATGTGACTCTTACACACTTGACCTTTATGATGGCTCTTTGGATAGCGTCTAGAACCAACCCAATCCCAAAAGATTCTTTCCTGGAGAATTTCTTAAAAGACAACTGAGGGAGAGGCTATGGGAATGAGATCTGAAACTCAGGTTTCCCTGTCTCCTAACACGAGGAATGGCAGATCTCTTCCCTTGATGCATATTAGAATTATCTTGGGAACCTTTAAAAACATACCCTGGCACCAACCCCCAGAAGTTCTAATCAACTTGCTCTGGCATGGGCCCAACATATCAATATTTTTTTAGAACTCCCTCAGGTGATTCTAATGTGCATGCTAGCTAGCGGTAAGAACTACTGAACCAGAAAAATAAGTTTATGCAGACAAAGAACAGAGATAGCCAGAGAACACTGATACACAATAAGAGTTTGAGGTATTCCATATACTGAATTGCTTTCCAAGCTTTTTTTCACTGTTCTGTGGATGAGTTCTTTTTTCAACTACCTGAGATATTCCAGTATCTTCCCCAGAAATCCTCCTTTATTCTGAGCTAATTTAAGTTACATTTATGTGATTTACAAAGAAGTCCATACTGAGACTCTGCTTTTGTATGCTCAGTTTTAATGAATTTTTACACTTGTAGAATAGCTTTCTCCATCATGTCCTCATTCACTAATTTAAACAACAATGCCCCACTGTACTCCAAGTTTCATGCTAGTTATCAAGAATACTTAGATAAATAAACCATACAGTTTTTTATTTGAGTGGCTTCCACTGCAATGAGAAAAATGGGCATGTCAACAGACAAATATAGCAATATAATAAGCAGCATATACTGACGAGTTACTCTGATAGCACTGTGTAGTCTTGTGAATCATGGAAACCTTTCCAGAGGGGAGAGACTTGGTGTTGTTAGAGGAGTGAATTAATGTTACACAAGAGACAAAGGAGCCAACATGAGGAACTACGTAGTTGGTCCGGAATTATCCAAGAGGAAGCATAATGAGGAAAGTCAATTAGTAAGTTATTTGTTATGAGGTAGGATTCAAGTAACCATCGACATTTACTGTAGAACTGAAATGGCTGAGTTACAGCAAGGATATAAGCACATTTGCATGCTGGAAAGATTTTTCTGGAAAAATGATACAGTAGTGGCCCAACTGTTAGGAAGGAACAAGTTAGAAGATCATTCCAATTATCCAGAAAATAAATGTTGAAATCCTAAACTATGACTTAGATAATGACAACCTATTTTTTTTTTTTTTTTTGGACGTGGAAAGCAGATTCTCCTGGATATGATAAGCAGCTGAGATCAGTTAAAGAGAATACTTACATGTGGCAAGTACTGAGCAAAAAGTGGGACTAAACCCCAAAGATGGTTTTCAAACATGGAATGGAGGGTATATAGATTAAAGAAAGACCTCCAGCAACAGAAAAGATGAAGAAGCCAGAGAGCTAGGATGATATTGCAAAAATTAACATCTTAATAGTGACTTCTGTACTGGGTCTAAATAGAAGGTAATATTCACCAACCAAGGCTCACCTTTGTTTCTTTAGATATAACTTGTTTTCACTTTGAGACTAGTTAAGGGATAGAATGAAGTAACTTTCTTAAGGGCTGCTGTTTCTTTCTGAGCCTCCTCCTCATATCCACCCTTCTAAACCCAACGTTGAGAGTCCCCACTCTGAGAGTCTGGCAGACTGGAAAACTTGAGAGAGCTAGAGAGAAATACAGTTGCAATTAGATGTTTGATACTGACCAATCGTACACTGATAAAGGCAGAGTTAACAACCAGGCCCAGTCTGGACTTTATGACAAATGAATAAATTGGAAGTAAGATTTCTCTGAAAAGATGTGGGAACTCCAAAAGGAAACAGCTGGATCAGGTGGAATGTAGTTACACTGTGGAACAGATATAGTCATAAGATAAGATTATAAAACTAAATTTTTGGACCTAATGTGACATTTCTAACTTTAAAGTTTTCCTTGTTCTCTGTAGATATCTACCTTAACAACTCATTGTCTCTTAGTTTTTAATTGCTGAGTAGGATTTTCTGACTAGTAAAATCTCTTCTGATTGTAAAATCTGAGTAAATATTATTTCACATTCATATGAAATATCACTATAGATCTTTTGAATCAAGGTGAGATCACTACTAAGAATCACATATGGTGGGGGAACTGGTGTGTAAGAGTTTTCTCCAAATATCTCATCTGAGATGTAGGATTGATGTATAAACAACTTCACTTCCTTTTATTCTCTTATATGCTGATAATAACATTTTCCTTAAAGAACAAATGTCCTACTACTTAGACTAGTTCCTCTTCCATTATATGGCTACTTCCTAGAGTATTAATTTTCCCAGAGCCCAATTAAATCCCAACATTCATTGTGCACCTTCTTAGTGCCACAGTAGATTAACACAATTGGTGTGCAAATAAGGTATATGGAAGAGGGTTTTTTTTTTCTGGTAGTAAAGGCAAAAGAAATGACCCAGGCATTGAAATTAATAGTATTTATTAAAATAATGATCTGGAAGAAAAGTTGATGAAAGAGCAAAAGTGAGATCCATAAAAGGAAATGGAGAGTTGTAAAATAAGAATGTTTTCCAGCCTTTTAACAGTTTAAAAAAAGACAGCAGGATGATATTTCATGGGCAGAACTCATCAATCTGGCAATTTAGACATTGTAGTTATGCAAAACAATAAATTCTGATGAAGGAAGAAATAAGAAAGGGGATCCAGTAAGATAACAGTTCCTAATAGTAATGCATAGATATAGAAAAGCGAAAAAGCCAGAGTTGGTGAGAAAATCGGGTTTTCAGTGAACCACTGACAAGATCTGATGAGTAGAGAGTTGCTGATGGGAGCAAGGACAAAGCTTGGTATTCTTATCTTGCCCTACTAGTGAATCTGCTTAAGAGGCATTCATTTTCCACTCTTTTGATGTAAATGCCTGTATGCAGGCTACCCACTCCAGGTGGTACAGCATTCACACTGCCAATTCCAATACTAGACAATGAACCAAACACAAACTCTAAATTCAGCCATCTTTGAAATGTTTCTTCTTGCCCATCATGGTCATATGAGGCTTTGGGAGGACACCCAGACACAAACCATAACATTCCCATCCTGGCCCCTCAAAGACTCAAGCATATCCATCCCTTTATACAAAAGGCAATAGTACATCTGCAAGAGTTGCCTAAATCCTAAAAGTTGTTGAAAAGTCCAAGTCCCAAGTCTCCTTCAAGATCTAAGGCAAACTCTTAGCTGTGCTGAGTCCCTGTACAAATGAAAAGAAAGTTAAACACTTCCAACATTCAATGGAACAAAATAAATATTTCCACTCCAAAAATTACAAACAGAAGAATACAAAGAAATGGGACCAAAGCAAGTCCAAAATCCAGCAAGGCAAACATTAAGTCCTGGAGTTCCACATGGAACATCTGAAGCAGTATGTGGCAAGCTGTGAGCTCCAGAGGCTTTGTGGTGGCTCTGCTCCTATGGCACTTCTAGTGGCTGTAACTCCTATGACTTCTTTTTTGGGTCTTCTTTGCTTCCTCCTTGCAGGTTGCTTCAGATGATCCACATTTCTGGCTTCTCCAAACTCCTGGAGTCTCCACTGCACCTCTGGCTTCACAATCACAGCTTCGCACATTGCCCTCTCAGGGGCGCACTACTTGGCCTTCTAGGCCTTCTTCTGAAATCTGGGTGGGAGCCTTTTTAACTTCAGAACTTTTGCATTCTGTGTGCACCTAAATCAGGGGCATGTGGATGATGCCAAGGTCTGATGCCAACTAGAGAAGTATCCAGGTTTTCTTCTCTCTTGGCTGTAGGGGTCAACTGCCCGAATCACTGGGTACTCTGAATCTAATTCAATGGAGTAAGTTCTCTAGATTGCCGCCATTCTGGAACACAGTGTGGTAGCTGACATGCTGGAATATGATTCTTTGTGGCTTTCTCTTTAAAGCAAAGTCTTTCACTTTTGCATGATTCTCTGTGGCTTTCTCTTTAAAGCAAAGCCTTTCACTTTTGCAGTTTTGAGGATGCAAAGAATGGAAACTTGCTGCTTCTTATGATGCCTTCAGGCCATCTTTTATATTCGCCTGCTCCTTCTTACCAATTGAGATCTTCTCAGCTCTATATTTGCTGTTCACAGCAATAATTGGAGGTTTTTTTTTTTTTTTTTTTTTTTTTTTTTTTTTTTTTTTTCTGACCACAGTCACAAAATTTTACAGCATCCTGCTGGGCTATTTGCTCTTGATTCACAACATAAATCTGAGTAAAACCCCCAACAATAACCACGTCACCACTGCAACATTCAACTGCCTTAAAATTTTTTTTGATGGATTAGTTAGGTCTCTGCCCTTAATCTCAATCTCAGGCAGTCTCTGGACATGAGCACAATTCAGACAAATTTTTGCCAAGCCATAACACACATTTTCTGGAGTCCAATAGGCAATGCAGACCCTCTTTCCAGCACAAACCTCTGAAGCCTGGTCTTTACCAGGAGGATTTCTATCAATCTTGTGGTCTTCTGAGCTCTATAAGATTCTCTCATACAAAACAGCCTAAAGCATTCTAGCACTACTCTTTCAGGCAATATCTCCAAACCTTTCCAAACTCTTCCCACAAGCCAGTCACAAAGGCCCTTGAATCACTGGGTTAGGTCTATACATTATGACACTACTTCTATGGTACCAAATTCTTACTTTTTTCTTGTTGCTGAGACAAATACCTGATGTCCAGAATAAAAGAAGAAAAGGCTTATTTAGCTTACAATTTGTGAAGGTTTCCATAATCAGTTGGTCCCAAGGCCGAGTGGTATATGTCAGAGAGCAACATTTTATAGTGGTGGAAAAGAGCAAAAGCAAGAAGAGTGTAAAGGGAAGAGTGCCTCTTTCCTTCCCTTCCAGACAATGTGTATTATGGCTTGGCAAAGTCTGTCTACATTGTGCTCATGTTCAGAGATTTTGCCTGGGGTTGATATTAAGGAAGAACTTACGTGCACAAACTCTAGATTCAGCTGCCTTTGCAAGGCCCACACCCTGGACCACATGAGGCTTTTGGGGGGACACTCATATACAAACTAAAACAATATTTGACCTTTATTTAAGAAACAACCTCTACTTCATTGTGACAGCCTTGGTGGGGCTGCCCTTGGTGAGGCGGCCCTTGGCCAATCGATGAGCATAAGACATAGACTCTGAGAAGACCAAAAAGGTACAAAATTGGAAAACACAGAGAGCAGATTAATCCCAGTGGTAGTACTCCGAAGAGACAGCCCATAAGTTTCTGCTTTATAAAACCCTTCCTCCAGCATGTCTGAATCCTCTCCTTTTTTCAAAATATGGTATAATCTTTTCTTTTCAGTGATCTATTTTTTAAGGTTTAAGTATTTGTTTACTGGCTTTCTTCAGCCAAAATTGGTGTTCTATGTTTGTAAAGAATTCCAGGAGAAATATTGTACAAATTACCCAGTAGATTACTGAATGGCATCATAGCTAGATTGCAGAATTATTTTTAAAAAATAAATGAAAGTGTTTTTACATTCTATTAAACTTTGAAATTTGAGCAAGATTTAAACTTAATTTTCTTGTGTCATGTCAACTGAAATGCAGAATTCAGAAATAACATTAAGATTCTGAGTAACTCATCATGCAAGGGAAAGGAATAGGGAGGGTGGTCATGGTGGCACAGGCTTGCAGTCTCAGTTACTTGGGATGCTATAGTAGGAGGACTGTTTGAATACAGGAATTCAAATTCAGGAGTTTGAGGCCAGTGTGAGCAGCATATCAAGAACTTATTTCAAAAAAGAAAAAAAAAAAAAAAGCTGGAGTGCAGATTAGAGGTGTAGTGTATGCAAAGCATTCTTGAAGCCCTGAATTCAATTCTAGCAACTCCCTCGGTAGAAGATTTCTTTTGCGAATAGGACTATAAAAGAGGAAGTAGCATGGTAGAGATAAAAATCAAACTGAAAATAATAATTACTAACAATGACTTAAGGATTATAAAAGCAGGTATTTTAAACATACATAGAATTATATCAAGATCACATAAAAGACATTCTTTTTTGATGTTTGATGTATACTGTTGTATTTACAGTGAAATAACTTGCCATCAGGATTTTCTTTAAAAGTATTTCAATGATAAAGTCATCAAAGAAGGGACAAAACTTAAAACAAGTATTGCAAACGTTGATAACTTCATGGGGACTGCTTCTAGTAGTAAGTCTGTCTATTTTTGTGTATATTTGGGAACTGTCATCATAAAAAGTTAAACATACCTAGTGAAACCCATGTAAGAAGTAGATTCTTCTTTGTATGCATAGTCTTGCATTGTATTTAGTTCTTTACTTATTTAAAAAAAACTTCTTGGAAATTGCATCTTTGGTCAGCGATTTTCATTCATCTTTTGTAATCCATTCAAGTCTTGTGATTTATCTGAAATTTGCTTATTAGTACTGACCTGCTGTCAGTAAATTACTTATTAAGCTCCTTCTTTGAAATTTATCCTTCCTCTAACATGGCCATCAGTACTTAAAGGAAAACAAAATGGCAGAAATGCAAAGTGAAGAGGGAAAAGCCTGTGCATAACTAACTTGATGTTTGCTCAATCTTTTAAATGCTAAAACAATAAAAGGGGGTGACTAAAAATATGATGAATATTAAATCTTTTAAAAAATACAGTGAAAGCCACCAAAAACAATGGAAAAAGTATGTTCAAAGTGAGGGATATATTTTTAATTTTTTGAGGGGCATTAATGGAAATGTAACACATTTTTTATTGTAAACATTCACAGTGTTTTTCATTAGACTTCGTTAATCAAAGGTTTTCTGTAGTTTCTGTCAAAAACATTTTACTACATCCTCATCCATTTATTTAGTGAATCTGGCACCATGTGATTTCTGGTTCATCCCCAGAGTCAAAAAGGCCATGAAAAGTAAGCATTCTGAATTGATTCAGGACATTGAGGCCATAATACATTGCAGCTAAAGGCATTCATGAAGGAAGGTTTCCAAAACTGCTTTACAAGCCGGTAAGAATGATGGGATAAATGCAATCAAAGCAAAGGGAGTGTGTGGGGGAAGAAGGTAATGACAATGTGTCTTTTACTTTAAAAACTGAAAACAAACATTTATCAGACTTAAGCCACACCAAAAAATATCTTACTACACGTCCTTGAAAAACTATTACTTTTCAAATATTCAAACTTAAGGATAAAGGTACTTCATTATCTAACACTAGCAGCCTTTCACTATACCCTCAATGTTTAAGTATTTTTAAAAACTCAAAGCGAACTTGGTAAAATCCTATTTTATTTTTATTGCTCCAACTTTCTAATAGCAGCCAATCTTAAACAACAAAGGTTACACAGAATAAAATGAGTTACTGCCCAAACTATGCGAATGCTAATATGAACTACTATTGCACACAAATTAGACTACAGTACTTCATTTTCTTGCTTGGATATGGCTAATATCATCTGTAATATATTACATCCTCTTGATTTTTGCAATGTTTACTACAATAATGAACAATTTGGTTAATCTTCCTATAAAAATTGATTTTGTTTTTCCTCCAATATTTTGTACTAATAAGAATTTCCCCTTAAAACATAGCTGGTTCTGCCTCATCAACCTCAGACTTTCATTTTAGAGTGAATCTTCTAATTACAAAACCATCCAGTGACAGTCTGGACAAAAATGGCACTCCAGTTAACACTCACTGGAAAAGAATATGGTTGCTTGAGTTTATACCTCTTTGCCTACCCCTGCCCCACCAACATCTAACAATATGTTTGTTAGTTATTGTGTCATTTTCTCTAAAACATTTCACATGGCCTTACTATTTTAGTATGCAGAGCAAATGGAGTTGCTAACTACTCAGAAGGGAATGTAATATAACATATAATATTATCTGTTAAAGAGAGTAACTTAGTTTTCAAAAGCAGTGGGATCTTAAAAAGTTCTGATGATAGGCGACACCAATTGGCATTTTCTCAAATATTCTGCTAAAAGAAAAGAGGGAAGTTGATAATATCAAGATCAGCTTCCCTTTTGAAAAGTTTTCTTAAATCATAACTTCTTTTCTATAGGACAAAAGCAGCATGACCTAATTTCAAAATGGGGACAAACAAACATTAAATAGAACTGAAAAAGATTTCAATGTGTCTATTTCATATGATTCTTCTACTCAAATCCAGGAATGTTTGTGGATTTGTTCAGTGAATTATTGAAAAACCATCAGGAAAAAGAAAACACTACATGACTTTCTTTGCTATATTTGGTCTGTGAATGAAGGAAAAGGTGATGTGTTAAAACATAAGAAATGTTATTAACTGTGCTGTTCTCTTGAGGGAAGCAGATTCTAACTAGCTCATTTCCCGCCTCCTGTTTAAAAACATTTTTTTTGAGACAGCTACAAGACTGGTAAATATGAGCATAGTTCCTGATGAAAGAATCTATGTTGTGCTTGGAAACCCATGAAAGGATGAGTTTCCCTGTCCTTTCTTTATGTGCATATGTAGCATTCAGTGATTTTGAACTTGTTCTTTCTGCTGTCAGAGGGAATGTTTTGGAGACAGATCAAAAAATAGTATGAATCAGAGACATTCCTGGGAAATATTCAGCCTCTGTGCAAGTTGTTCTCTCATTATTTTGTCCTTTCACCATAATTAGGTGATTTACCCTCCCCTAAGTACTGTGCCCAGGTGTATAAGGTATAATACTGAGCATGCAGAGAAGGAAATATTTTTATATCAGCACTGCATATGATGGTGTAATAATGGATTAGAAACATAAATGATCAATGCCATAGAAATTTAGATTAAGTAGCAACTACAAACATGTAATCAATTCATTTCTGACTGGTAGTAGCTATAGGAACCACATCCCTCTGAGAATCTGGAAAACATATATGAATGATATGTGACTAGGACAAAGTAAAAGATCTAGGCATGGAAGGGCAAAAGGTCTTTTTTTTTTCTCCTTCTCTTAGGCATATAGTTGGTTAAGGATTTCATTAATGTTTTTAATTTAAAGGATGACTACAAAGTTAATTCAAAACTGAACTACAAAAGAAGCCTTTTTTTCTACCATACATCATATTATTCGTGATTTTTATTCAGCCATTTTTACATAATCTATTCGCTAAACTGCACGTTTTTGTTCCACTATTTCCCTGCTGCCTGTTTAAGATCCAAATGTTAAAAAACTGTTTTTTTCCGCTGTAAAAAAGAAATATCTACATCAGGATGTGTTTGTCAGGATAGGCTACACAATGCTGGTATAGTTAACAACACCATATTGCTCAGCTCTTAAACTTTTAAAGATTTACTTTTCACTCATAAGAAGTCTCTTGAGGGTCTACTTGCCATTAAGACCAGTTCCCTGGGATCCAGGCTTGCTTCATTCTTATAGCTACAACAGCCGGAAACTGGGACTTCTTGGACCAGAGAGGGAAGAAAGTGCTCTTAAGAATCTAGGACCAAAAACGACACAACTTATTTCCTCTGAAACTCATTTGTCCATACCAGGTATGTGCCCTTAACCTAACTGCACAAGAGGTTGGAAATTGTTAGGAAAGCTACGTAATGTTTGGTGAACACCACTATCCCTGCTTGCTGTGAGTAAGATCTGAGCTAAGAATGGTTAGAAGAGGCAATATTCTTTTAAATGTCTTCCTCAAAATTTGTTAAATGTAAACCCATCAGATAACTTCACACAAAGGTAGGTTTCCAGGCCATATGTTAAGTTCATTTTAATAGGAATAAGTCCTTTAATTAGGGTCTTCCTGTCAACATATGTGTGTTGCATGGTATACATGGAAAGACGTTTCTGCATTGGGATGCAAGTAACAATTCTCTCTAGGGGACCAGAATGTAAATCAATTTGAATGAAAAACTAAAATTCAAAAACCAGTCATAGTGGGCTGACCATACATCTCAGTGGTAATAATAGTGAGAGGATCAGTGCTTTTTGAGTCACTCTTTCTATTTCTCAAGGAAGTTCATTCTGCCCTCCAGTACTGGGATGGGGACAAATGCTTTACCAACCCTTTGCAGGTATGAATGGAATGTTGCTAAAACTTCTAGTTAGAATATAATGTCAGATCATTGCCTTTGTCCAAACTCTATTTCCTCTGTGAGATTTCTTCCTCTTTTTCCAGTCATTCATGTACTTAACTGAGAGTAAAAGTAATAATGGAAACCGCCATATTTGCTTCTCCTCCAAGCTTTAAAATAAGGCCTTTTACTTTTTGCTTTCCTCTCAGTTACCAAGCATTGTGCCTTAGTAACTATTCTTTGAAGCTAAAATTCAAAGGAAAAAGTTAGATGTTAATATGGGTAATTTTAAGTGTAGACATGCACAGAAACTTCTTGGAAATCAGGTTGCGGTATGTACTCTTATTTTAGATTTGCCCCTGTTAACATCTTCTCAATAAACAGGTGCATACACTCCCCCAAGCTGTCATGTTATTTAGCCAGTATGCTTCAGATTTTACTGACAGACGATTCCCAACCAACTTGAAACCTGACTTTCAGGAACCAGCTCCTTGAAGTTTTAACGAGACTTAAAGTATGGTACAAGGAGTCTGTCAGAATACGAGCATCTCTCTGAAAGATATCATAAGAGTATCACATTTGTATGTTAATTTTAGTTCAACAAATAAGGAAAAATGATTATGAGTAATAGCTCTCAGCTCTCAGATAGTTCTTTTCATGTTCAAAGTGCTTGACAAACATTAATTAAGTCACTAGCAGTCAAATTAGATAAATATGTTCTCTGTATGTGCATAGCTGTACCTTCCATGCACACGGTCTTCTAAATCACATCACTGAAGATCAAACACTTTTTTTTTTTTCTTTTTGCCATATGAACTGGGTTGGCTGACATTGATTCTACAGACATTTACTGGAAGGGCTAATCATGAGGACAGATTATGCAAGGTTTGTTTGTTTTTAAACAAAAAAGATACAGGATTACCACAATACAAAATTCTTCTGACTGTAGGCCAGAAAGTAACAGTGATGAAGCAAGTTTCCTTACATTACACTGTTAAAATAAACTCTTAACTTAAAGAGCTCATTTCATCAAAAGAGAGTACATGTTATGCTTCTCAAGCTACTGATCTTTTTGGCTTCTTCCAGCACCAATAACAATAAGACTGTTAAGGCTAAATATTGTGTTGATTTCAGCAATATGGTAATTGATCATTAATGCCAGGAATCCTTGGTCACTACTGACTCGAGAAGCATTTGGACTAGCAAATTTAATATAGTGAATTTCATTATTATTTTTAGAATAACTTACACATTTTTCTCAATGAATATAATAAAGCTTTCCAAACCCATTCCAAGAGATTAACTGCTCCTACTGGACCCAAAATGAAGTATATTCTAAATAAAAAACAGTGCTAATAGCATTCTATCTTTCAGTAACACCTAACAAATTAACATGCTCTACCACGCATGCACCTTGGAGAAAGCAGGTACATGCATGTGTGGAATCAGACTTGCTTTTCTTGAGAAGCTCAAGATGCATCACTGGAAATGGAGGAGTTTCTCAACTTTCTCCTTCATACTATCTGCCAAAATAGTCTAATGTGTTTTGAGGAAAGAAAAATAAGAAATCTTGCCCTAATCTTGTTTTGCAGTTTGATGAACAAAAGAACAACTAGTTCAAGAGTTGCCTTCTTGGGGCTGGGGATTTAGCTCAGCGGCATAAGCGCCTGCCTTGCAAGCAGGCCGTCGTGAGTTCGATCCCTGGTACCGATAAAAATGAAAAAGACAAAAAAAAAAAAAAAAAAAGAGTTGCCTTCTTCCGCACTACAAACATCACTGGAGATTGTGGTAGCTTTCATGGTATCTCCCAGAATAGTATTGTTGTCTCTTTTTCAGAAGCACTATCCTATGTGTCCAGATATGGATGATTCCCTTTTTTTCAGTAATGGATATCTGGAGTTCCGTAAGAACACAAGATGTGTCCAAGGTCACATCCATGGTTCACATGAGGCAGACCTCATGGGTAATAGTAATGCAACCACAATTGATACAGTACTATATTAATCTTAGTATTTTTCTCATTAGGCTCTTGCCAGAGTCCAAGAATAAAAGTGAGCTTTCTGTGATTACATTTAGAACAGGAACTCATTGGTATGATTGATTTTGGTCCATAAAACATACTAGGTATATTTCAAAGCTTTAAGTTTGCTCTAAAGGGCCAGGGATTTAGCTCAGTGACACAAGTGCCTGCCTGACAAGTGCAAGGCTGTGAATTCAGTCCCTGGTACCAAAAGAAAAAATAAAGTTTGCTCTAAAAAATTTACACATACATAAGACTGTGTATATAAATAGGTTTAAAAATTCAAAAGTGTCACACAACATAAATGGCTTAAAAATGTACAAATGCTTTGTATATTGAGTTGAAGTGATTCTTCCAGTTGATGTTTAATGTCTCCATCTCTTTTCTTCTTTGTACCCTACTCTACAGAGACCTTTCTTTTGGAGGACACATATGACATTTTTGTTGTTAACTGGATGAACCTTTTTGAAATGCTTATCTCCTTGACCTTTAGGCTGTATTTTGTACCACAGGCTCTCTCCAGTCAACACCTCCTACCATCCTAACACCTAATACTTTAGTTTTCTTGACATTTTCATCTTTTTTTTTTTTTACCAATCTTGACACCAATATTGTCTATTTCACCTCACTTCCTGTCTATATTATCATATGGACTTCCAATTAGTTTTCCAGGTCCCAGTCTCTCTTTGTTCAAATCTGGAATGCGAAAGTGATTGAGCTTCCAAATGTCTGTCTTAAATTCGACCCCAGAAGCCCTTCAACCTGCTGCCTTATTCTGTTTTCTGCTACATTGCCTTTACACTCTTCTTTGCTACTTATGCTTTTTTTATAGTATCAAACACATGAAACTTGACTTTTTAGGGCTCAGTGAAAATAGGAATTTTTATTTAATTCCTTTACCTCTACTATGTAGACTAATGCTTAATCATTAAATGTTTATTGAATTGGTAAACCCTATGAATTGTATCACTACTAATTCATTCAACTACATTCTTCATTATTTTTGTGAAACATACTTTATAGTCCAAGAAGTTTTTCTCATTGGGCATAGAAATTATTTTCTATTTTGTTAAAAAGAAAAACAAAAAGCATTGACTTTTTGCTCTAGATTGCTTCTAAATGAAAGGCCTTATTTATACTTTTATGTTTTATTGTCTTCCATGCCCATAGAGTTTTGAGTAGCATTTACTCTGTATTTATGAAGCCCTTAATGATATTTTCCAGTATAACATGTACTTTACCAGTGAGCATTTTACATCACTGACTGGAATAAAAATAAAAATAACCTATAAATCAGCAGCAAAGACTCATTGGCCAGTGATCGGGTGACTTTTCTTTTTAACTTTCTGGTTCTACTTTAGTAGCAAACTACCATTTTGAGGGTGCGATGAAGAAGACCTCCCTTTGGAAGATGTCTGCGCCCGGTGCATTTAGAAGCTGTCCCTGTGAGCGATCATCTTCCCCTTTTTAAGATATTAGGAACCATGTTACTGGTATTGACTCATGCCCCAATCTTAAGACATTTTACTCAGACTTATTTTTCTTGATCCCTGAATAAATTACTGGATCCAACTCTTTTCTTCAGTGGCATTTATGTCCAACAATTCTTTTAAAAATCCAACAATTCTTTTAAACCTGACAAGGTTATGGTCTCTTAATTTTGTCCTTTCTTTCCCCTCTTCCAGCCAAGTCCACCCAGAATGATTTTCTATAAAACTAAATTTCTCAGGCTCACATTCAGGTTCTCTACTGATGATTCTATTCTTTCTCATTTTGTCTTGCTTTGCTATCGTTTCTCAAATGAATCTATTTAAGTTTGCTGTTCTCTTCACTTTCCTTCATTTTCTTCTTAGTGCCTTTGTTCACAAAATTTGTTTTACCTTTTCCTACATACACCAATAATTTCTTTGTGTTATTGTTGTGACTTTTAACATTTTTTTTAATTTCTATGGATTATTTTCCAATTTATCATTTGGAAATTACAACTGAATACTTGATTATTAATGTGGAATTATCATTTTGTGCTTCATATTTTACCTTCCCAATAAGGTTGCAATTTTTTGGAAAAAGGAATTTCATAATTCTTACAATCAGGCACAGCCCTTGGCATCTCTGAGGATGAATGTGTTTGGTTGAACCAAGGCTCCCAAGCTCTCGCCATAATTGCTTGGATCATGCAGATGATCCCTGACTGAGAGAGAGAGACATTGCACAATATGAATCCTTGAAAATAGTGGGACAAATGGCCTTTGAAAGCAATACTTTCCTAGCTAATGCTAAGTTTGATTTCATATATCACATGGATAATGTAGGCAAAGCTTTAAAGACCAAGAATTCTGATATTAAAAATTTATGTATGTGTTAACTGTAAGCTTAATGTTGAGAAGTGTGTGAGACAGGTCTATGTTTGAATCCTGACTTTTTTCCAGTTAAGCTGAGTGATACTGGGTAGGCAACTTACCTTCTCTGGGTTTTAGATCTTAATCAGTAAAGTGAAAAGTTTAGACTCCAGATGATTTTATGTATTAGATAATTCAATTATAAAACTGTATGATTGTATTTCCAAAGCAATGAAATGGCAGGCGCACAACTTGGGGTTTTTCAGATACTTTGTTCTATGAAATAGGATTTACTAGTTTCAGATGCAGTTAGAAATTCTCACTCGCAGCTTTTGGCATTTACTCTTTTCTGTTTCCCAATTTGTGTGAAAGTGGATGGACAGATGGTTTATTAGGCTTTCAAATGCTTGTAATACTGTTGTTCAATTCAACAATGGTTTTAAACTTTGAAGTTCCATATAGTTGTGGATTTTATTCATAATAAAAGATAGGTCTAACTATTCAATTTAAGGATAATAATGTTTACTCACATAACTTAAAGCAACTTGTGGAAGTAACTCCAAAGGCCTAATCATTTTCCTTTATTTTGCTATGCTTTGCTCATTTTCGAGTAACAGCCTCTTTCAAGTTGTACTTTTAAATATGAAGTTTCTAAATAAACCAGATATTCAGTTACAATTGCATGCTTGGCTTTTTCCATAATCATTTAACCCACAATCTCCCTCCAAAAATAAAAACCTAAAAAGTCAGAATCACAGGAATTTAAAGGACGAAAAGACAAATTTCTCATTTTATAGGTAACGACATGAAAGAAATAAGGGTTCCGGATGCTTTCTAGGTTGTATTTTATAAATAAAAGCGCCTAAGTGGGGTTACGTCGCAGGGCAAAAAAAACCTCAAACAAACAACAACAACAACAAAAAGCAAAGCAAAACATGCCACTAAAATTTGTGAATCTTTAAGCCGCAATAGAAAATACCGTTTCTTGGAATTGAAGCGGTCAACATAAAGTACTGTATAGATGGGGCTACGCACAAGACGATCCCCACTGCCATCTCCTTGCTCTGTAGTTTTTAACTACTTAGGGTGACTTCAAGGTAAGTGGGGCCGTGAACAAGCAGCTCCTGCTGTGTGTAGAGCAGCGGGAACCGAAAACCGGAGTCTGCGGGCTGGGATCCTAGAGGGATCCCGAGCCAGAGCAGCAAGGCCGCGCGGCACAGCAGGCGGCGAGGAGCTCGCGCTCTGCGCGGTCCCGAAGCTCGGCTGGCCGGGAGAGGGGAGCGCTGGGCGCCCGCAGACAGGCGGCTGAGGAAACCGAGGCCGACCTAGTGAACTGTGTTGTCCTTCCAGTTAAGAAACCCACGGCGCCAACGCGAGCGGAGACCTGGCCCAGAGTACGGCAAAGCTGACGGGGCGCACGGGGCTGCTGACGTGATGGGAAAGAGCGCGCGGGTCGGCGGGAAGCGGAGCATGGCCTGCGAGTAGGAGGCAGGTGTGAGGAGCCGGCTCGGCGCGGGGCCCCAGATCGCGCGGGCGGGGCCGCCGCTGAGTCAGGGAGCCCTCGCCGCAGTCCCGGCCGCCGTGGGGGCGGGGCCTAGGGCACGTGGGCGGGCCATAGGCGGGGCCTCGGCCTGACGCGCCTGGAGGCCGCGGCTGCCGAGGGCCGGGAGGGGCGGTGGCATCGGTGGCGGCCACGGGGGAGGGGCGCGGCGTCAGCGCGTCGCCGGCTGGGCCGCGCCGGTGGCCAGGAGGGAGACACCAGGAGGAGGAGGAGGCGGAGGAGGAGGAGGAGGTGAGCAGGCCCTGGGCTGGGAGCTGCGCGGGTCGGCTGAGAGGCGGGGAGGCGGGAGCGCGGCCCCTCCCCTCCCGGCGCCCTCCTCGCGGGGCCGCGCGGCGCGGAGTTCCCAGCGGGGCGGCCGTGGCTGCAGCGCGAGGAGCGGAGGTGGGAGGGAGGGCGGAGTCGAGGGCCGGCCGCGCGCTCCCGGCGCACGCGTTGCGCTCCCTGCGCGGCCCCGCGCCGGTGGCGAGCGGACCCCGGAGTTCCTGGGGCTGCGGGCCGGTTCCCGCGTAAACTGCCCGGTTTCTAGTGTGGTGGACCTGGCGTCCACGTGGCGTGGGCCCCGGCGTGCGCTTCCTTTCGCCGGCCCGCGAGGGTGGGTGATGGGGGCGGTCGCTCGGGCGCGGAGCCGGGCGGGGCTCGGCACACCCGGCCTCGACGCGTGGGCTGGCGGGCCGGGCCCCTTGCGGCGCCAACCTGGGGCTTTCCCGAGGGAACCCCTAGCGTCAGGCCTGCGGCCGGCCTCGTTCGCGAGCTCCCCAGCGCTTCGCTCCCCCTGCCAGCCGAGGCGGAGGACCTCAAGGTGCCTCCCCCACACCCCCCGGATTCGGCGCAGCGGGGTTCACATTGACCGTCTTTTCGGGTGAAAAGGTTGTCTGAATTTAAGTCTGGTAGATCTATGACTATTCCCAGCAGTGAAGTTTCGATGGTACTTTGAGAAAACCTTTGGCCCGGAGGTTGCCTTCTCTCCCTGCAAATGCAACTTTTAATCTTCTCAGAGCTGTGCTAATTGGAGTATCTTAGGTTTAGTACCTCGAGACCTCGTGATAGCATCTTCAAAGGGAAGCCTTTACGTTTTTTCCTTCAACTGTATCGTAGTGTGAAATGGAAATGGTGAGTTGAAGGTGATTTTCCACATAAACTACATTTCAATTTGTAGTCCCATACGCTAGGGCTTACCTTGATTGTTCCGTGCTACTCCTAAGATAATTCTAAGGTCTAAACCTTAACATAGTGTTTAAGTAAAGGAGCTGCTGAAATGAGTTCTGAATGATCTGCAAAGCCATTTTATTGCATTCTATTAACCTGTTTGACCGTAAACTTTTAAGTGTGACAGGAATTTCATGTAGGAACCACACACCGAGTTCAAAATCGAATTTTAATTAGTGCGTTCTAGGTCCGATGTGAAATAAAGTCCTCTCAGTTCCCACTCTTTTACAGGTTTCTTAAGAGTGAAACACTGTTTACAATTGAGGGTTGGAGGGGAGTATCTTTTGAATCATGAAATTTACTTTGACAAACTTGAAAACAGCGAATGGGTGATATCTGAAGCATCATACTGAGATAAAGTGGAAAATCGTGCATTTATAGCAATATCAACGTGAGAAGTTAAGGTGGCATCTTTACAATTTTGAAATCATTGACATTTTAGTCCTATGAACCACTACAGTACAGTGTTTCATTTGTATGGGGCCTTTGGAGTGTAATTCAGCCCTTCCTAATTTTCAGAGAAATTAAGAATCAAAAACAATTTCCTGAAGATAGCTGACAAAACTAGTAGTCTTAAGCACTTCACTAGGTAATTCAAGCCATACCCGCGGATATTCTTGTAGCAAAGTTTGTCATACGTTTTTGTACTTCTTAATTTTTTTTTTTTTTTTTTTTTTTTTGGTGCTGAGAACGAAATTTAGGGCCTTAGCGTGTTATTTACCACTGGGCTGTATCCCCAGTTCCCTTGATCATGTTAGCTGTTTTTTTTTTTTTTTTTTTTTTTTTTTGTATGAGGGTTAGAACGCATGACCTTGTGCTTGGCAGATGCTGTGCCACTGAGCTGTATCCCCAGCCCGATCAATTTGTAAATATCTCCTCTTCCTCTTTAATTAGTGTGGTTAGTGTATTTTTCCCCTACATTAAAAAATGACACAAGTTATTTATAATTAGGAAATATTTACATTCTATCCATTGAAATACAAGATTGCTTTCTAGTTTAGTTTGAATTTAGTTACTGTATTTTGCTTAAAGAATCGTTCATATTCTTAAGGGACTGTAGTATATGTTATTCCTAGGTTGGTATTTTAAAACCGTTTCTTAAAGTATTTCTTTGAGTTGTGTGTGTAATTTAGTTTCTGGGACACATGTACTAAGTAATTCAATTCTAGCATCTCCAACATCACTTTTTTTTTGTTCATCCTTAAATGTAGGAGCCCTGAAGTCTTAATCTGGGATGGAGTTAACTTTTTGCATCTTCTATGGAACAGCGTTGTGTTTAGGCATTTAGTAATCCTTGTTGCTCATTTGTTGGTAGGGACTTCACAAACAATGGGACATATTTTATTAATCTATATATGCCCATTGTAGTGGGCACTCTGTAAATGCTTGTGGTCTTTCTGGTAGCAGAGTGCCAGAAAGTCTTGAATCATGATGTAGTTAACTTGAAATAGCATGTGTTCTTTTTATGTTCAACTAGATACCGATAGGCATAATTCTACTATTAAAACAGAACAGATAACAGATACTTTTTAAAAAGTTGGGAGAAGAAACTTAACATGAATTTTGTTCTCTAACATTTGTTAGTCACTATGACATTGGGAAAGGACATCATTATTTAAATTCAGTGGAGAACAGTACAAAGTTTCTACTGAAACAAACTTTGATAACAGTGATTTGAATGACCCTCAATTGTTATTATAGGCCACTTTTTTTTGTGTGTGTGTAACTGGGAACTGAACCTAGAGCCTTTTCACTGAGCTGTATTCCCAGCCCTTTATTTTGAGACAGTTACTGAGTCTCTAAGCTAAGTCACTAAGTTGTCCAAGTGGGGCTAACTTGTGATTCTCCCTTAGTCTTTCAGAGTGGCAGGATTACAGGCATATACTGTGTTTTTAGAGCGTTGGTTTCATTTTATAAGCATTGATTTTTTTTTTTGTTTTTTGTTGCATGTCGTCCTTTGTAAGGAGTGTAACTTTTCGAGTTCAGACTGTTTTTGGCCAGTTATCGTGAAATGATGTTTTAAACAGTTTTAAAATGATAATGGTATAGTTCATTTTGGTGACAATTAAAAGGTAAAACAGTGGATTTTCTTTCTGTTAGGCTTATTCTTACCTCTTCTTTCTTTAGTAGCTTGCAGGGTTGTGTTTATTTAGAAAAAAAAAAAAAAACTGAAGAAAAATTTCAAGCATTTTTTTGGAAAGTACAGCTACTTTATCATTTGAAGAGTGTTGCTAAACTGGGCCTAGCAAATGCAGGTCCAGTTCCATAGTGATTCTTACGTGAACACGGGGAGTGGTGTGAATTTTCATTTGGTCAGGTGTCATTATATGTTCCTGTACTATGGTAATTTCCTGTCTTTCTTTCTAGACTGTGTGTACCACACTATGGTTATACTATGTATAGCCTTTATGGGGACATCTTTGGAGTTCTTTTTTTCCTGCTGAGACTATTACTGAAAACAAATGTACAGTAAGTAAATTAGGATGATGTTCATATGAAGCGGTTATCTCACATCATCTTTCCTCTAGACCAAATTTGCATTAAGAAGTTTCCAGTTTCTACTCCAGTCTCTTGCAGAAGGAGTGATGTGCACTGATTCTGGTGCTCTGAGCATCCACTGCACAGAGGTACGGTGTCACAGCACATCCTTGGCAGATACTCAGTTTACCTGTGAGATTTTAATTTTAAACATGTTTCTCATCAGTGATTATGTAAGTATATGCCTTTAACAAAGTATGTGTGAGGCAATTAGAGTATTTCAGTATAGTTACAGATGAATGTAGGATATGGTTTCAGACTATAGGTATTTAGTCCTTTTACTCATACTCAGTAGGGCCACACATGTTACTTAAATATATAATTATTTTTGGAGTGCTTATTTTCAAAAGTATCCAGAGGAGAAATTCCACAGTCCTTTAGTAAGTGCTAAATAGTCCATAGATAAAGTTCTTCTGTGGTTTCTTTTTCTAATCCAGGTCTTTGGTGGAAATGGAACCTTAAGTCTGCTTAAGCCCTATAAGCGGACTGACCAGCTTCTTCCCTTGGCCACACTCCTTGGTGTGGCCTCCAAGGGGAGATGTCTTATTCCTGATAGGTACATGATAGAGGTCTTTCAGAACCGAGACACTGTTGTACTGTCCCTTACATTCAAACTCACCAGACTGACTTCTTAAGACCCTGAGAGCTGGGCATTTGAATTCTTTTTGAGGGGGAACATTTCATTTGAATTAAGGACTAGAGGACAAGCTGGATGCATCTGGTCTGATTTAGAATGCTTTCCTTGACTATCCATGGGTTAGTTTCTTTGCTACTTTCTTAGTGGAGAAACATTTAACAGATGATTTTTGTTTCATTTCACTGGTAGCTAGTTATTTTCAAATACTGTATGTGATCTTCTGCTCTTCTTTAAGTTTTGAGTTTTCATTTTGTCAGGTGTCATTATATATTCCTGTACCACGATAATTTCCTGTCTTTCTTTCCAGACTATGTGTACCCCAAGAATAGTACTGAATTTGTCCTGATCTTTGTATTATTCACAGCATTCAGATAATGCTTGGCACATAGCACATGATAAATATAGATTATATAATTTCATTCTAATAAGTTCTGTCTGTGGGAAACTTATTCATAGATGAATTCAGAATTCATTCAAGAAATTGAGGTAATCATTAGTATTAGGGCGTATGTACATTTTAAAATATAAGCAAATTGACGTAAAATGGCTTCAGTCATCTGGCAGAACATTTATTTAAGACAGTGTATACAAATGTCACTATATTGAATTATTAGGCATTATACATTTTAATTTTTCTCAAGTTTTTTGAATGTATATATTATTTTATATTTCTTACTCATAGAAGTTTTATGGCACTATAAAGAAGTCAGTTTAATGGCCCTATTTTTGCTCATTAGTAATTATATACTAAAGAGTAAATTCTCATTAAAAGGCCCTTAAATGCCTGCTCATAAAAAGAGACCTTTTTGATTTTGTTCTCCATACAATCTTAGTTGTTATATTGAGACAAGTCATCAAACTCTTTAGTAGTCTAAACCTTTAATTTGGTTTCAGAACAGTAGTCATGTATTGAATACCCAAATTACCATGTCTTTAGCAAGAAATACAAACACTTTGTATTAAAAAGGTAATGACCATAACTTTTTCTTGTGGAATTTCTTATACTAATTTTTTAAAGAGGATTTTTGAACTAAATTTCCCGTGAAGACCAAAATTTCATACTTAAAGATTGTGTAGTACATGTAGAGGGGAAAGAGTGATAATTTTTGTAGTGGTATTTTTAAGTGAACAGTTAACTAATTATGTTGAGTAAACACTTTACAACTTTAACAGGAAGACTTCAATTACAGTATCTGAATGAAGTGAGTTACATGAAATTAATTCAGATAAGTGGGGGAATTCTTAGTGTAAATGATGCATGTTGTAAGATGTGACCTCAATTTTGATTTTTTTCTTTTTATATATCTGTCAGCTGCTTTTATGGTACTAGATTGTGATTCCTTTGATCATGCCAGGAATTAATTGATGGGAGGAAGCAAAGTTGCTCTGCAGTTTTTTTCCCCTTTGTCACAGAAGGAAGGATCCAAGGTGGTATTCTGTGAAGAGTTAATTGCATCTCTCTGCTGGCCCTGTGTAACTTGCCCACTTTAGGTGGTATACCACAGTCTTCCATTTTGTCACCTTCCTGTCAAAATGTATGTGGGAACTCTGAGAATATGATTTGATTGAAATTAATCTCTTTTGATTGAGATTAATCTCTGATTAATCTCAAGTTGTTTAAACTTCTAAATTGTTTAAAAAGTTGTTTAAAAAGTTGATTTTTAGCCTGTTGTAAGGCTAAAAATTGAGCTGGATAAATCGTGATTCCTTCCACCTTGACTTCCTTAGGATGTAACATTAATCAGCCATCTTTGCAGGATGAATCCTTAAAGGAGAGACAAACGTCAGGACATAATCCCTGACATTTTTAGATGCCATTGTGAATGTAAATTTTACTGATATGGTTGATGAAAAAGATTTCTGCTAAAGTTGACTTAAGATTTGCAGCATTCCTGGTCTCCTGGTATTTGAAAGCTATTGTGTAATCTGTAGAGAGCCTGGGTAGCTGTGATGACCTTGTCTTCTGGGCCTTTTTTGGTGGTTTGTTTTTAAATGGAGGCAAGCTTGTGTCGTTCACGTAGATGTATGCTGACATCTTTATAAATGAATTTACTTCTTTAACATAATTTATAGGTTCTTTCCTTGAAGATCTTAAAACATGTCTATATTTTTAGCATGCACCAGCTTCTTTTTCATCTCTTGATTTTAATGATACAAGCTGATTCATATCTCAGTTGCTTTGTGTGTAGCATGTCGTATCAACACATTTTGTGTATAGGTCTCAGAAGTATTTCCTAGGTCATTGCTGGAGGCCTTCCTAAATAGGCATGCAGTGTGATCGAAGATTTTGAGTGAGACAATCATCCAGACTGACTTTGAATCTGTACCATTTATGAACTGTGTGCCTTTGGGTAGTACTGTAAGTTTCAGTTTCCTCATCTAGAAAATGGGGATAACATTACTTGGCAATGTTGAGTTTTTGAAAAAGTAATCTTAGAAGTATTAATTTGTTATTGTATTTAAGTAATGTGAGTTGATATTTTAAGGGGAAATATGTTTTGTTTCATTTGAAGTTAGTAAAAAAAAAAAATAAAAATCTTTGCAACTAGATAGGGGTCTTAGTTGATGTAAAACTATATAAGACCTTTATATCCATTAGTCTATTGATATACAGATTATATACTTAGAATGGTAGAGAGACAAACTGTGTATGAAATTCCTGTAATTTGGATGTTGAGAGAACTCCAGAGGTTGATGTTTTAAAGGCTCCAATGTGGTGGTTGCAGGCAATACTGTAGACCTGTAAGAGTCAGAACCTTGTGGGATTCTTAAGTCACTGGGAGCATATCCTCAAGGGACATTGTAGGACCCTGATGGGATCCTCTTTCTCTTTGCTTGAGATGGGAGTACTTCCTTTAGTGTTCCCTCCTACCGTCTAGTATCACCATTGCCAAGGCCCACACCACAGACCTCCAAAATTCTAAGCTAAGTAAGTCTTCTTTTCTTCACAAGTACACTTACCAGGTATTTTGTTGTAATAATATGAAACTGATTAGTATATTCTGGAGTTAGACTGATTGGGATTTAAAAACAAACACACAATCCATCAGTTTTCATTTGAGTCACCCAGAACAGGGTACATTAGCTGTTCTATTCAAAATTTTCATATATGATAAAACATACAAAGTATAGTAAAAGATAACTATTTGTTGTGTCTGAATTTATTAAATATTGGTAGATATTTACCCCAGGTTTTGTCATCTGTAGTATAACATCTAATAGGGTAGGGTTATCAGGAAGATTAATGAAATAGTATGTGCACATGCTCACTAAATGTTGCTGTTGTTTATAGTGTTCATTTAATTTTGAGTTAAAATTAATTTATGCAGCTATTTGATATATGGGGAATATTTACCTTGGATCAGCTGACTGGATTTTGGAGGAATTTATCACTCATAGATTTCATTGTTTCTTTGAGATAGTATGATTCCTGGTTTGAGACGAATAGACTTGTGAGGAGTTACTGAGTCCCTTGTAGGAAGTTCATGAAAATATTTCAGTAATACTTTTTACCTTTTTGCCTTGACATTTGCCCTGCATTTGTAAAAGCGATAACTGTTGGGCAATTTAGTAAAAATTAAATGTCAGTGGCATAAAGTAGCACTGGCAATCATCTGTGTTCTCCACTGACATACATTTACAGTTAAAACAAAACAGCTGATTTCACTTGACCTTGATTGAAGCTGGGTGTAGTAGTTCATTGCTTGTACAGTAATTGCAGCCATGTGCGAGGCTGAGGCAGGAGAGCTGCAAGTTTAAGGCTGAGGCATCTTATGGAGACCTTATTTCAAAATAAAATAAAAAAAGGACTGAGAATATATTGCTCAGAGCTCCCTGGGTTTAGTTATCAGTATCATCAACTAATCAATAAAATCTTTGAGGAAATAGTAACAGTTACACTTTTGCTAAATCTTGACTCAAGTATTCTTTTAATATTTGGTGTAATGATATAGGAAAGATGCAAAAAGCACTTCTGAATCACCAGTGTGTATTGTTCAGCAAGAGAGAAAACACCTATGTGATGGCTTTTGAGTTGCCAGTGAAACTAGCCATATTTTTCGTGAAATATCACTTTTACTTTTAAAAAGGGGGGTACCAAACCATGATTATTTAAAGTTATTTGCAGTTATTTTCTTGAAAATTAGCAAAGTGAGCCTGTCATTTTAAGAAAAACAACTAAGAATGTGTGTTTCTAGTGATCCAATTTTGAACTTTTTTTTTTATCTTTTTCCTTTTTATTGGTACCGGAGATCAAACTCACGACCGCCTGCTTGCAAGGCAGGCGCTTATGCCACTGAGCTAAATCCCCAGCCCTCCAATTTTGAACTTTAAAGTAAAATTGAGATTTTAGAAAACTCGGTTACCTGCTGTGCTCTTGTCAACTTTTCAATATTTAAAAATTTTTCTGATGGAGTAATGGTGATATTAGTGAATGGGCTCTTATTGTTGTATAATGAATTATGTTAAGACTTGTAGTATCTGTATAAATCAGTAAACCAGTATTTTCAGTGACCAGTTGTTATAAAATCATAGATAAAAGATCCTGTCATAGTTTATTTATTTATTTATTTTTTGGCGGGGGGGAACAGGGTTTGATCTCATGACCATGTGCTTGCCAGGCAGGTGCTGAGCTAAATCTCCAGCCCTTCTTGTCATAGTTATGTGAGGAGGTATACACCAGCTGCTTGAGAGATTAAGGGATGAGGTTCTTAAGTTCGAGGCTAGCCTGGAAAACCTAAGGAAATCTTACGTAAACAAAGAAACAAATAGACCAGCAAAAAAAAAAAAAAAAAAAAGGTTTGGGGTTGTAACTCAGCAGTCCAGTGCCCCAGAGTTTGATTCTCAGTACTTAGGGGGTGGCAAGATTCTTTCAAATACCCAGTAACAGAAAGCAAAAGTTCGTATACATTGGATTACATATTATAACTTAAGTAATGGTGTAGTATAAAAAGAAAAATTCTTAATTATCAGAACAAATTATCAACATTAAAGAATATTTCTGTTCTTCTCATTGTTTTTGTGAGGCCACTTTTTTTCACATAGCTCAGTGGAAGCAACCAACCACAGCAGATTGAATATAGACGCTAATACAAAAATCTGCCTTTTTTTAAAGATATGCTAAATATGAAAGAAATTTGAAGACTTGTACAAGTATCAGTTTTCTAGGCTTTTAAAATTTGAAAGCAATTTTGCATAAAATGAGAAATTTGTGTAGAAATATTGTCTTAAATTTATAAAAATGCTTCAGTACTGTACCCTTCATCTTAGAAACAGGATTGTGAAATTAACACAAGGTTTTCTCATTTAATTTCTGATATGGTAAAAGTTGATAATTGTAACCTACATAGACAAAGCTGTTGGGAAGTAGTTTTAAGAACACAAGGAGTCCTGACAGAAGTTCGAGAACTTTTAAGGAAAAGGAGGCTAGGCTCAAAATGAGTTGAGTTCCAATGATTTAGTCTTTTGAGTATTCCTCTAAAATATGAATTACACGCCTCTAGTTTCTTTTCTCAGTTGTAAGGATATGCCACTATATTTCTGTGATATTTATCAAATAAGCAGATGATTTATGTATATGTTTTTAAAGAAGATACTAGTTTTTTAAGATGGATGTTACCTGTAGAGTTACTACTCAAAGTTGCGATATAATTACTAGTCATCCCAACCTCTTCCTAATTGATGGCACTCTTTTGGTTGTTGGATATTGTAGTTTTAGGAACTCTTTACCATGATATGCTACTTTGGGGTTGAAGTGGAGCTCACTATGTAGAAAATAAACTGCCATTTGTTCTGAAATCCATTCTGTTATTTCATAGCGGTTTTGTAGTACAGTTAATCTACACTTTACAGTTGTACTTGAGAATTAGCTATTTGCAATAAATATACTGTGAATTACAGATGGGTTCTATTATAAGCATTTCAGCCTTATGAGAGCTATTAAATATTTGAGACAGGGAACTGTGTTTTAACTCCTAGAAATCTAATCAAACAGATACTGTAATTGCAATTCAGCAGTGTCAAGAGATGCTTCAGTACTGTACCCTTCATCTTAGAAACAGGATTGTGAAAGCTTTAATACAGAAAGAGAAGCATTCTGGAGTTATCATTAGAAGACACAAGTTACATGGACATCTAATAACACCCTTAGATGAAGCAAGTACTGAAACTTTGGACCAGCTGGCAATAGTGGAGGGAAAAAACAGAAGAAATGAGATGTTCTGGAGACGATTCTTAATGATATCTTCTCTTTTGGGGTAGATGCTAAAAAAGTAAGAGATGTTTTAAGCTGAAAAATCCATCATAGGCTGAGGATTTAGCTCAGAGGCATAAGTGCCGCCTGACAAGGGTGATATCATGACTTTGATCCCTGGTACCAAAAAAAAAAAAAATCCATCATAATGTGTGAAATTATGCTTTATTGTGTTTTATATTTGCTTATTATATTTGTTTGAATTGAGGTCAAGCAACAGAATGACAGGTCAGTGGGGGAGAGTAAACTTATATTAGAGGTTTGTAGGAAAAAGAAATTGATGAATTCCAGGATCAGTCATGACCAGGAAGCGTAGAGCCAAGAGTATTGAAATATGCAGGCTGTAGGGAAGCCCAGAACAAATCCGTGTTACAGCATAACAGCATGGCTCTTAGACCAGGAGTAAGCTGACTGACAATTAGCTGGCTACATTCAGCCAAAATATTCTATTAGTTCATTGTCCTGTGGTCTCCGGCAGGAAATACAGATATTTAAGACTGGTGTCCAGTGCAGGAAGCCTGTTATGGAAGACTGTGGTTATAAAACAGAGGACAATGCTGTAGAACTAGAATTTGATGTGAAACTGAGCTCTTTGTCTTATCCTGCCTCATATCAGTATTGATTACCTCAGACTGAAGCAAGCCTGAAGCAAAAGGGAGAGCAAGGTGACTACAGTAGTTTGCATTGGAGGGACACAGTTGGTCCCATACGTACTGTTCCTTGAATAATTGGGAAGTAAGGCAGAGGAACAGTTAAGTATATAATTTTCCTACTAACAGTATTGTGCAGCAACCCTAAGATACTGCATATGTGTCCACCAAAAAATCTTGTAGGTTGTTGGGCTTTGGTAAAATTCCTTTATACAACCAAATAGTAAATACTTAGGCTTTCTAGGTCAGGCAGTCATTATTGCACTTCTGGAGATCTGCTACTATAACATGAAAGTATCCGTAGGGAAAATAGATAGGTGAAAGGAACATGTGTATGTTTCTTTTTTTTTTGAGACAGGGTCTCGCTATGCAGTTTAGGCTGGCCTTGAGCTCACTTTGTAGCCCAGGCTGGTCTTGAACTTGCAACAATCCTCCTGCTTCAGACTCCCAAGTGCTGGGATTACCGGCATGAGCCACCACACCTGGCTCATGTGTATGTTTCAATAATGCCTGATTTATGAAAACTGAAATTTGAATTTCATATTATTTTCACATGCCACAAAATATTAGTTTTTTTAAAAAACGAATTCAACCATTTAATAATTTAAGACCCATTTTTAGATTGTAGCTATATACAAACAGGCAGCAAGTTGGATTTTGGCCCAAGCACTCTTATTTGCTGATTGTTGTTTTTGGAAATAAATGACTTACCAGTTACTTTGCAGAAAGCTTAGCAGTACTGAAATAGATGTTCTCTTGGACAATGCTGTTGGTGACACTGTCTTGTTTTATAGGTGACACTGATGATAAAAATCCATTCAAGAATTTAGATGTGACATCTGCAGCAGGTTCAAATCTCTCAACTGTAATACAGAATGGATACTTCATAAGAATTGCCATCTATTATGCACAGAGATCTAAAATCTGTTACTGAAATTGTCTGTGCGAACTGCTTGCTGAGTCCAGTGATGCCCTAGTTGACAAAGAAGTTGAAAGAGAAGTCTGGCATATTTTCTGGATGACTGACAGAGTGTGACACCAATATGGCATCAAGCCCTACTGTGATTCCAAGGACTTCATGACTAAATAAAAACAAAAATGAAAAAAAAAAATGGTAATAGTGCTTGGTGTGATTGAACTAAATTTGATCTTTGCTTGGGAAATGTGTACTATATTATCATTCTGTAATGGTACATAATACTCACCTTGGTAATTGAACTTCAAAGATTCTGGCTTTATTCATATAATGTGTATAGTTACACCTTTAGAATTGGATTCTCTTACTCTAAGGAAAATAAAGGAAGAATAACAGCTGTTTATTGAATAGGTTAGTTTAAGGATTGTGATTTTTGCCTGGAAGTTTTTCTTGGGAGTCTTGAAATTGTGCTTTCATATGGCACATTTAACATATATTTCTGTTTGCAAAAAGCCACCTGTAATTTTACAGGGAAGGATCTTTTGGAGTAGATATTTAGATTTAATAGAAAATAATAGTATCGTACTATATTGAATTAGTGTGCATAGAATATTTGAAATTATAAATTAGTATTTTTCAGAACAGTAAACTAAGTTGAAGAAGCAGATTTAAGAAGAAGATTTAAGAAGCAGTTAGGATTTGAAAGTAACCCTGTGTATTTTAGGAGCTGTTGAATCATAGGAAAACTGGAACATCAAAGTAATTTTGAGCCAAATTGATACTTTATCTGATTAAGTGTCCCTGCTTTGGATATATGTCTATTTATTTATTTATTGGTGATACCGGGAATTTAACTCACGACTTCAGGCCTTCCAGGCAGGCACTTAGGCCACTGAACTAAATTCCCGGCCCAAGTATATGTCTACGTATATTGTTATAGAAAATAGACCAAACATGGAAAGAAATGGCTCTTAGAAGGATAATGAGGCAGTTTATTACATGGGTGAGCTTTTGACTGGGCTCTCTTCCCAAACAGCCAGAGGCTGGCCTGGTTGAAGTTTCAGGGGTTTTAAAGGGAAAATAAGCAGAGAGGTACATAGGGGAGTTCGGAGCATATTGTCAGAGAGTTAGGTGATATCATGGGTTATACAAAGGAAGGAATGTCCTATTACATTTTAAGTTACATTGTAAGGTCAGTTACACAGAGCAGCAAAGACTGGTTTACACAAAGGAAGAAATGTCATGTTGTCAGGCCTGCCAAACATGTCCACTTGGTCTTGGTGGGTATCCTGCACATGTTTTTTATTTAAAATTTTTAGTTTTCCCCCTTCAATAACATTAAAGCAGTCCTGAATCCCCTACAGTTGAATCCCATTTTCCCCTCAATTAATTGTCAAGATTTTTCTTTTATCTAACATTTAACAAAAGTTCTGACAGGATATAAAACATAGATTATATTTTATATAGCTTGTATAGCTTATCCATAAACAGAACAGATTCCCTCATTGGCTTACCTTGAAATCTTAAAGCATGTACCATTCACTTTGTCAGTATGGCAGCGTCATGATTCCATATTTTTGGTCAGAGAACAGTATAACTATCATAGCCATCCTAAAAGAATACTGGTTAGTAGAAGGTTAGACACATCTAATTTACAAAGCATTTTAGAGATCAGAATTTATTTTATGCCTTTTTAAGCCTTTTAAAAATTGAATCAGTGCTTGTAACTGAAAGATGTGTATGTTACAGTGTTTTAGTACCTTGCATTTCACATCTGGAAGGAGAGGGATGTTTTTGTAGGTGCTTAGATCCTAAAATTCTGTGATTTTGAATCAAAATGCCCTATCCTTCATTAATAAATTACATAATTGAATTACTCTGGATTGAATTTGGGATTATTGTGATTAATACTTGAAAAACTTTGCCATTTTCAAATATAAGTCACTTTAGGAAGACCAGGAGTTTTTGTGTGTGTGTTCAGAGCAGCAAGAAGCTTTCTACTTTATAGACGGTGTTGTTTTTTTTTTTTTTTTTTTTTTTTTTTTAATTAGTACTGGGGATTGAACTCTTGAGACCGTGTGCTTGCAAGGCAGGCACTTATGCCGCTGAGCTAAGTCTCCAGCCCCTGGCAGGGTGTTTTTAATTAGAGATGTGAATTTAACATTGATGGTCCATTCAAATCAGCAAGTCTGTTGTGGACTTTTGAAAGTCATATATGAGGCAAGAGGCAGTAATTAGATCACTATAGATTGCAGTTATTTTGTTTTCCTTTTAAAGTAACTTTTTAAAAATGTAATATGGAAGAGTACATAAATACAGTTTAATATGTAGTTCATTTGTATATCCATAATGAAATTGAGAGGCATCTCATAAAAGTAGTACATTGAAGAATGAGTGGTGATACTTAAATTGAGAACATAGTTGAAAAATGCATCTGTGTTACATCTTTAAGATAATTCTGGAGCCATTAGTTATTTGTTGAGTATAATGAAGAGAAGAAGAAAATTCATGTATTTACAACTAGTTTTGAGCTGGATGTGGTGGTGTACACTTGTAATCAGTGTTACTTAGAAACTAAGGCAGGAGGATTGCAAGTTTGAGTCCAGTCTGAGCAACTTTCTCATGAACAGCTTTTTGAAATAACAAAACATTGGGATTTGGAGTGTGTTAAGAATTGATTAGATACAGTACATCCTTCTTTCTACCAACTGTGTTTTACAAAAGACTGACTTAGTTGTGATATGTAAAGGATGTGAGGAAGGTCTTCAAGAAAGACTTGGAGAAAAATTAATATAAGTTCAAAGTATAATAAATATGTGTTATTTTTATTTTAGTACAACTGTGAATTTAAGTGGATCCTTCTACCTTTCCTTTCCCTCTGCCTTCATAATCCCTAGTTAAAGCTGCGTTTTTATTTTATTTTATTTTTTTTAGGGAGAGTGGGAGATAATTTTTTTTGAATGGAAAAAGTAAGAGTATTCTACATAGTGGGTTGTTAGAATATAAACAGGAGAATAAGATCTAAATGTGTAAGGTAAGGATAAAGCTTCTGTATATTTAGATTGCTAATGATGTTAGAGGAAAAAGTATCAGTGGAATAGATACAATGAACTTTCTATTGGAAATCTCTCCTGTCAGGCATTAAGATATTGTAGAAATTTATTTCTACTTCTTTTCACAACCTTGAAAGCAGATGGAATGATCCCAATACCCTGATGAGAATACTAAAAGTTAAATGGTACATTCAGTCTTGGAGTAAGATGTGAAATAGAGAATCTAACAGCTACTGATTTGTTTTGTGTTTGCAGTTGATGACCTGATTTTTTTTTTCTGGTAATTAATAAATGCAGAAATAATCTGAAAGGCCACCATGTACTATAGGAAAATATTAAAATTTAACAGCTTTTAACAGGAATGACTTAACGTTGTATAATGACATTGGAGCCCCTTTCAAAAGCAATGATGTGATATATTCGTAGGTGTTGTATCTGGACTCTTAGAAGTCAACTACTAGGTTGCCTTTGATATTAATATAATATATGTAGTATTATACACCAATACTTTTATGTAGTATTATATACCAATACTTTTATGATTCCCTAATAGAAAATCTATATGTGAAAAGTGGGATGAAATTGAGATACCATAAAACCAATACATATCATGAGCTGAGGTACATTAACTCCAGGTGAAATGTATAGAAAAAGTGCTTGAAAGATTTCTTGTTTGAAAAAGTAATGAAATTGATAGATATAACCCTTTATGTTCAGTCTGGTTGGTCAGTTTCCTAGTTTAATAGGTAAAAGTTTAGAACAGAATAATTACGGTACTGTGCTAAGCATTTATTAGAAAACAGAGATCACTATGATACTTGCTGTCCTCAGGAATCATCTTTAGTGTAAATAGCTTAATCTATGGCAGAATGACTTAGTTGGTCCACAGCACTGTAGTGGTGTGGTGGTAGTACTGTAGGTCTCTGAAAAGAATGGTATATATCACGAGGCTTCAGAGTAGGCTGAGTGTGAGTTGGATCTTCCTTTTTTTGGGGGGATTAAAATGGGGATTAAACTCATGACTTCAGGCAGGCACTTAAATCCCTGGCCCTGGATCTTCCTTTTGAGACAGGGTCTTGCTATGTAGATCAGGCTGACCTTCAGCTCACTTTGTAGGCCAGGCTGGCTTCAAACTTGTAGTAGTCTTCTTGGGTCAGCCTTCTGAGTGCTGGGACTACAGGCATGTGCCATTGTGCCCAACTCCTTGAGTTAGGTCTTGAAAGAGGAGAACAATATTAAGAGGGAGGAAAGGCATTTTATTGTTATGTGAATGATGAATTAGGAATATTAGGAATAATCTATACATTTAGGAGTAAATGGGTGAATAGGAGTCGGTAATGCTTATTCACACTAGATAAAAATTTTACTTTTCAAAGTATGTTGTAAGCATGCTTGCTCATGTTATAATTTCAGGAGAGATTTGCTATTTCTTCATACCATTTGGCAATTTATTTGGTATCTTCCTTTGTGTGATATGGTGTGTGTGCATCATCAAGTTGGAAATGTTACTCACTTTTGTTACAAACATCAAAACCAAATATTGAAGTCTAATCACAAAGTCTATTAATAGAGATAATGGTTTTTACAGATCCTAAGAACCATTTGGCAGTGCAGTTAGTTTGATAACATGATTTTTTTTAAAAGTTTTCCCAAAATGAGAATAATTATCTTGATGTTTTCCTCTAGGAATGTGTTCAGATTATTATCTGAAATATGTACCTTATCAATTCATATTGCTGTACTTGAAATGTGAGAGCAAGAATAAAGTATCTAGCTGACTTGTATGAATTTATGTAAATCACAAAACATACAAAAAAATCCATTAGTCTTAGTGTAAAACTCTGATATTTCAATTTCCAGAGTGGAATATTTCAGCTGATCTTGGGGTACATGTCTATATCCCAGCACTCTGGGAGGCCTCCTGGAGTACTAGGATTATAGGTGTGTGCTACCATTTCCCAGAAATGTTTTATTTTATTGGGGAATAGTTTTACATTTTGATTAAATCCAGCGTATCAGTGCTTTTCTTGTGGTCTGTGGTCTATCTGGCCTTTTTTTTTTTAAATGTCTAAGCAGTCTTTGACTCCCATTTGTAAGATTTTTCTCCTCTATAGTCTTCTAGACATTTTACAGTTTTATGTAAAGTCTATTTCAAGTTGATTTTTGTATATAGTATGGAGTAAAGATCCAGGGCTAATCTTTTCTATAGTCAGTGCTCGAGCTTCATTTGCTATTTTTATTTTTTTAATTTGTTGAGACAAGATCTTGTTCTGTAGTTCATGCTGGCCTTGAACTTACCATGTAGCACAGGCTGGCCTTAACTCACAGCAGTCTTCATGTGTCAGCCTGCCAAGTGCTGGGGTTACAGGCATATACTGCCATGCCTGTCAAGCTTAATTTGTTGAAAAAAACTCTTTGAATTTTATTGAAACTTTTGTTAAAAGTGTACTCATCTATCTATATGTAACTCTCTTCCTAGACTACAGTATATTGCATATATATATATATATATATATATAATCTCATCACATTGTTAGTCTTGAAATCCTGTGGTGCAAATTATTTAACTCTGTCTTTTTGAAACTATTTTGACTACTGTCTTTCCATTTCTATGTTAATTATAGAATTGACTTGTTCATTTATTCAAAATGTCTATGGGATTTTGGTTGCTATTGCATTGAATTCTGTAACTCAGTTTGAGAAACATTAATATCTAAGAGATACTGAGTTACCCATTCCAATCCAAGAATATGATATCTCCATTAACTTAGTTACTACCTAATTTCTCTGAGCAGTGTATTGTGATTTTTGGTGTGCTGATAATTTTTTTTTTAATATTCTTAGGCGTTTATTCCAGGGCCTTCATACTTAGCCACGTTCTCAGCCATTAATATAATTAATTAATTTTGAGACAGGGACTGACTGTGCCACTAAATTGTCTGTGATGGGCTTGTTCTTGGAGTCTTCTTGTCTCAGCCTGCAGACTGCTGAGATTATAGGCATTTGCTCCTATGCCTGGCTTAGTGTGCTGGTTTTTAAAATTTATTCTAACTGAATAAAAAATATGAATATTTTCAATGTTATTGAAAATGGTAGTTTTTAAAAATAAAATTTGCAACTTGTTAGTGTATAGAATTACAAACAATTTTATATATGGAAGTTTTTTTTCTACCTTGAAAATTTTTCCACTAGTGCTTTTGAGCCAGGATATTCTATGTATATGACCACAAATAAAGACAGTTTACTTCCAACTTTCCAATCTTTGTGCCTGTTATTTATCTGTCTTTGTGTTATTAACTGGAATTTTGGTATACTGTTAAATACAAGTGATGAAGGTGAACATCCTTGCCTTGCTTCTGATGTCAGGCTAAAACCATTTAAATTTTTCCTACTATGTGTGATATTGACTATACTTTTTTATAGATAACCTTTCCAGGAAGAAAAATTTTCTCATATTCTTAATATGCTGAAAGTCTTTCCTAAAATTAATGTTAATATTATCTTTTTCATGTTTTTTCTTCATGTGACAGGAGGGTAATTTAAAACTTAAAAGTTTTATTAACATAGTGAACTACATTGATTGGATTTTGAATCTTAAAACCTTTACATTTCCATGATCAAACTTTTATATAGTCAAGATGTGTTATATATTTATGTTGTATTGAATTTGATTTAATATGGTTCATAACTGGTTTCTGACTTCATTTTATGAGGCCTATTTTTGATGTGTGTGTTACAAACTGGATATTTGTGTTGCATGAAAATTTGTACGTTGAAACTCTAAACTCAATGTTTTGGTATTTGGATATGGAATTTTTGTTAGTTTTGATAAGGTCATAAAGATAGGATCTCTATGCTGTCATTTGCTGCCTTATGAGAGTACAGTCAGGAGAGAGGTGTCTCAAAGCCAGGAAGAAGACCCTCTCCCATGAAACAGAATTAATTGGCACCTTAGCCTTTTTAGCCTCTAGAAGTGCTAAGAAATAAATCTTGTTGTTTGAGCCACTTGTTTTGTATTGTTATGGACAGGTGAGTTGACTAAGATGTGTATACGTGTGTGTGTGTGTGTGTGTGTGTGTGTGTGTGTGTGAGAGAGAGAGAGAGAGAGAGAGAGAGAGAGAGAGAGAGAGATACCCTTGTCAGATTTTGTTGTCAAAGAAAAAAGTTATTTCGTCATTGTGATAAAACGCATGTTTGTAAAAATGATAGTAAACATCTTTTATGATGGAAAAGTGAGTGTTTTTAAGATCAGGAACAAGGCAAGGGTGCTCCTCTTAGAAATTCTGTTGAGTTTTGTATTGGACATCTAGCCAAGACATGTAAGAAAAAGAAATAAAAGCATCCTGACTAAAACGAAATAAAATTATCTCTTGGTTGGTCACATAATCTTCCATATAAGAAATCCTGTGGAATCCATTTAAATGTTTTAGAATTCGTATATGATATTAACAAATTGGCAAGATACTACAACTATAATATAAAGACTTCAGTTGTATTTCCGTATCCTAGCAATGAGCAGTCTGAAATTATGAAGCATAGAAAAGCATAAAAAATAAGAAATATAATAAAAGTAGTAAAGGTACTTTACTGAGAGCTATAAAAATTATTGGAGGAAAGTATGGAGATAAATGAAAAGACATCCCAAATTCATGGATGAGAGGCCTTGATATTGTTAATATAAGTACTATTACAAAAAATCTGCAGCTTCCATGTTATCAAAATCCCAGAGTTTTTTTTTTTTTTTTTTTTTTTTTTTTCTTTTTTAGAAAAAGAGAAGCTGATCTTAAAACTTGCATGGAAATTCAGGGTGGCCAACCAGAACAACCTTGAAAAAGAACAAAGTGAAGAAATCATTTCCTGATATCAAAACTTACTACAAAGCTGCAATATTCAAAACAGTGTGATACTGGTATAATGATAGAAACAAGGTTAATGCATTAGAATTGAGAATCCAAAAAATAAACCTGTACTTTTGATATTCAATAATTTTTAACAAGGGCAGCTTGATGGTAGGTAAGTTAAGACTTGGTAAAATATAAGGGACATAAAGAGAGCTAGTTTCTTCACTTGTTACTTGCTGCTTGTGGTTTTTCTGTTTTGTTGTCTTCTGCTTGCTGTGAACTGTTTTTCCTATGTGGTGTCCCTCTGCCATGCTACCCTGCCATGGAACCACCCAATTATGGACTGAAACCTCTACAAACTGTGAACCAAATAAGCCTTTCCTCCTTTAACTTTGGGTATCAAGTACTTTGTCTCAGCAATGAGAAAACTAACAAAGACATCCTGGTTTGTAATAGTTGGCTTTTTTCAGGCTGAGATAAAGACTTTTTGTACCTATTTTCTTTAAGAGTTTTTGTCACATGAATATTGGATTTTGCCAAGTGCTTTTTCTGTGTCTTGAGATGACCATGTAATTTTTGTTCTTGCTTCTGTTTATGTGGTATATTACATTTATTGATTTGTTGACCCATCCTTGCATTCCTGGTATGAATCGTACTTGGTCATGCAGTATGATCTTTTTGATGATTTGCGGATTTCTGTTTTCCGGTATCTTATTGAAGATATTTGCATCTGTGTTTATTAATGAAATTGGCCTGTTATTTTCTTTTTTAGCAGGATCCTTTTCTGGTTTTGGAATCAAGATAATACTTGCTTCCAGGAATGACTTTGGGAGTGTTGCATCCCTTTCAATTTCATTAAAGAATTTGAGGAATGTTAGCAATTGGATCTTCTCTAAAGTTCTTGTAGAATTCAGCAATTAATCTGTTGGGACCTGAGCTTTCCTTAGTTATTATTATTATTATTATTTTTTTAATTCTTCAATTTCATTGACTTATTTTCTTGGTTACTTTTCTCTCATTGCTGAGACAAAATACCTGACACCCAAAATTAGGGAAGGAAAGGTTTATTTAGCTAACAGTTTTTGGAGGTTTCAGTCTATACTCAGCTGGTTCCAAGGCAGGGGGTGTACCTATGGGACGGCTGTTCATGGTGATCACAAGCGACAAGACCAAAAATGGCAAAAGGGAAAAGCATGCCTCCTTTCCCTTCCTTATATTGTATGCCAGCTCCCTGCCCCTGGGCAGGTGCAGCAAGCACTCTCATCACCAAGCCCAGTGCTACACAATGAACCAATCACAAACAGTAGACTCAGCTGCCTAGAAAGGCCCACCTCCCATGATGGCATGAAGCTTTGGGGGGACATGTATACTTTTTTATTTTTTATTTTTTGGTACGGGATTGAACTCATGACCTCATGCTTGCCAGGCAGGCACTTAAGCCACTGAGTTAAATCCCCAGCCCCTGGGGGGATATTAAAACAAACCACAACTCTGATACTAGATTATGCTTGTGTTTTGGTTTTTCACTTACTCCAATTATTCCTAGACTTTGCATCATCTAGCAGCTGTTGGATCCATTTTTTCACATTCTCTTGTTTTTTAAGATGTCTTTTAGTAGTTGACTTTTGAAGGCATCAGTCTTCTAGTTTGGAAATTGTGTCCTGAAATTGATCACTTCTGTTGCCCATAGTTTCAATATTTTAATAGTTTTAATGTTCTAGATTTCTGATTGAAACCTTTTAATGGACTGTAATTTTTTGCCACACTGGTCATTCATATTTTGAATTTCGTTCCGCTAATCTTGCTTTTTCTCAGAGTCTTCTGAAAGCTTCTGAATCATTTTGATTATTACTTCCATTATTTGTTTTCCTGTTGAATAGCTCTTTCTGTTTCCTAACCTCTCTTATCTTGTCAAGTAACTTGTATGTGGTATTTTGCTCATTTTGCCCTTCATTTTCTCCCTGGATTGGTTTTGTGGGGGTTTGGAGTTTAAGGTGTCACTTTGTTCCTTGTCCTCTCATGTTTCTGTTGTTTTGTTTTCTCAGTGTGTATAATGTAAAAACTATGTTGCTAGTACAGAGATCTCTGTAGTTGTTTTTCAGTGATGTACTTCGGGCATGGCAAACTGTGATCCTTTACCACAGCCTGAGAATCTGACCATCTTGGTTAATTGGAATGATAGGCTGCAGTGTAGTTAGCCTAAAAAACGGTTCTCTGGGAAAATGCACTAGTGTTTTAATGTCGCAAAGGTAGAGAAGTATCCACAATTAGCTGACTCTATTAATATCAAGTGAATAAGCTGCGTAGTATCATCTAAGACTCAATTATTTGCCATCCTTAGTCCTTAAGAAGAAATAAATAAATATGGTGTAAACACTGAGACAACTCCATTATTGATTTACCAGTAATATGTACTCAAGTAGACAGCTGTATCTCCAACAGTGGTAGAAAAGGTTTCAACAGTAATCTCACAGAATTAAGTATCAAAAGATTAAATTTTATAGGTATACTTTTAAAGATATAAAAGGTAAACTTTGAAAAACCTGAAAATAGGTTTTTTTTTTTTTTTTCTTTTCTTTTTCTTTTTTTCAGTGCTAGGGGTCAAACTCAGGGTCTTGTTCATGCAAAGCAAGAGCTCTACCACTAAGCCACATCCCCAGCTCCTTAACCTGGAAATATTTTATGTATCATTTATAGTGATAGATTTGGTATGGTTAGAATTTTTTGTACTTTTATAGGAGTAAAACACTTTTTTTCAGGAAAGTGCAAAAAACACTGGTCTTATATGAACTACAATGAAAATACCAATGGTACTTTACAGAAAAACAAAATACTTCAATGATCACATCTGAGGCAGTCTGTACACAAACAGCAACATGTTCTATACACACATTACTTACACTGACATGTATGTTTTGCTTTCCTTTTCGTTTTGTAGGGCATATTTATGATCTCAGTGGTCTTGCTGTTTTGTTAGGAGGTTCTTATACAGTGTAGTTAACAGGAACATAAAGTATCAATAAAGTAAAGCATTAAATTCTTAAAGTATATTGCGCTTTTAGAATAGTCATCAACATTTTCACATTAGCTGTGTACTTACTTACAAAACCTAAAAGATAACATCAGAAATAAATTCCTATATGAACTACAATGAAAATACCAATAGAACTCTTATTACAAAAATAAACTGCTTCACCTATCACACCCAAGGCAGTCTTCACACATAACAACTGCATGTTCTATGTACATGTCTTGCTTACGCTGATAGTACATGTGCTTAACTTTCTTATGTGGCCATTTTGTCATGTCTCTTTTTATTAGGAGTAATCTCAGCATAGAAAAAAGATATCAGCAAAATAAAATATCAAATATATAATGAATGCTTAGAATAGACAGCATTTTCATATCTGCCGCTTACTTGCTTACAAAACCGGGGCTGGGGATTTAGCTCAGCGGCATAAGCACCTGCCTTGCAAGCAGGCGGTTGTGAGTTCGATCCCTGGTACCGGCAAAAAAAAAAAAAAAAAAAAAAAAAAGAAACTTGCTTACAAAACCTAAAAGATAGCATCAAAAATAAAAACCTATGTGAATTACAATGTAAACGCAAAAATCTGTCATGGAAATAAGCCTTGCTTCAACTGTCTTACCCAAAGCAGTCTTTGCACATGACAACTGCATGTTCCATGCAAGTAACACTTACCCTGATATCATGTGTGCTTTATTTTCCTATACTTTCTTGTAGGGCACAGTTGACATCTTTTTAGTTTTCCTATTGTGATAGTAGGTCTTTATGATGTACCTGCTTGTTCACCAGTTCCACATTTTTTTGTGCATGTAGTTCCCTGAGCATTTGATTTTGTTCTTCTTCTGCTATAGTTGATCTGTTATGAACTCTGGTTCCAACTTCTAAAAAAAATTCTCTGTCGTATTTTGAACTTGTCATCTTCTTTGTAAGCTATCAAATTATTTATACCAGACGTTTAGAATCAAGTAAAACATAACCATTGCCCAATGTTTTGTGTTTCAAATGAAATTATAACTGCATAACTCTTTAACAGTACCTACTTCATTTTTGGTTTTGTTGTAGTTTCTATCTTTGAGGTTTTCCTATCATTATTTTCATCATGGTGATATGTTGACATCATTTGTCATTGCCATATACAAGGCCAATATTATATTTTTCTGAAATCCAAAGATTGTACTATACAGTTCTCTGATTTGAAATTGCAACATTTCACTTGGAATTTCGCTTTGTTCCTGCATACACTTTCTGCGTTGTTTAACTTGTGTTCTGTTAGCAAATATAATATCAGTTGGAAACTAGTAGACCACTTGTCAAATGTCACATTCTGATTAATTTGGGAGATGGTAACAAGTCTGTTCACAGCATCACTTAGTTTATTACTATAGGAATAAGGACCTGATGGCAGAGTTCCACAATAAATGTCTGAATTGAAAGCATAATAAATCTTCACATCTATAATGGCATAAATTCTTATGCCACATTTTGACCCATTGCTTTTCAATAAGTTTTACATTCTTGCAGTCATCATAAGAAATCCCTGCTAAGTACAGCGACCTATGAATGCTTTCAGTTTAGCTAGTGAGTTGTCATAATATATTTTTGAATATGCTATTGGTGCATACAGAAATATAAAACGTTCTGTAATTCACGGCTTGTAGTGTTTCTTAAGTTTTCAACACTGAATGAGAGTACTGGCATTGTGTCCGATACCTTTTTCCCCTCTTCCCGACTCTCACTATATATTTGGACATAGTTCTAACATTGGATCATGCCATTTGGTTGTGTGGCTATTTTGCAACATTTCTACTAGTCAAGTATGTACTCACATTGCTGTTTTCTTTGTCATCTGAATCAAGGAGATCTGCATTCCCTGTCTGTGTATCACTTGATTCTTGCTTCATATCATTGACATAGGAACTTTGGATCACTATAATGGATCATCTTCATCCGTGCATGAGTAATCTGATAATTCACTTTTAATCTCCTCCAAAACTTGAAAATCTGGTTTTTCTTGTGCCATTGACTGAATTGGGCTACAGCTAACCAGAAAAACCAAAAGGAACACCGCTACCTTTTTTTTTTTTAAACAAAACCTGGAGTAGTGTGGGTCTTTTGGACCCTTTGTGAGGCTCAGGGCAACACATGCAAAACCAGTTAGATGGAGCATAAGGCAGGTAAAAATCTTGTTTTGTCACTTTTGTGTGCTTGTACATACTTCACCATTTGTCATACCTAGTGCATAAGCACATAGATTGCATCATGTATCCCTGAGGGAAATGTACTGAGATGTACACCTGGCTACTACTATTACACTAACATACAAATTTACAGTAGAAAAGGAAGGGATGAGCTTGTCTGACCCAGTGTTATGTTCCTATTAACAATTTAATAATTATTTTCTCAAACATAATACAAAAAGGGGGCTGGGGATTTAGCTCAGCGGCGTAAGCACCTGTCTTGCAAGCAGGCAGTCGTGAGTTTGATCCCTGGTACCGATTTAAAAAAAACAAACAAAACAAAACAAAAAACCATAATGCAAAAAAAAAGCTTCAACCTAAGAACGAAATAAAACGCTTGATTGAAGTTAAGAGAATACTCGAAATTTTTCCTACCTCTGTGACTGGAGGAGGAGAAAGAGTATACAGATCTTATTACAGGGTAAAAGAATGTTTATAGAATTAAAGGTAAGAGAAAAAAACTCATGAGAAACAAGGTAGAAGAAAAAGATGGAGAATACATAGAGAGTAAAAATAAAAAAATTATAGGGAGAAAAATTAAAAAGGAAAAAGAAATATGAAAAGAGAAGAACAAAGGAAAATTTCCAAGCCCCATATTAACTGGTGAAGCAGAAGAGAGAAGAGGAGAGAAAAATAAAAAATGGCAACAAACTAAAAGTAATGCACACAGAGAAAACAAAAAGGAAAAACCAAAAACCCCCAAAAGTGAGATTTCTCTGATTTTGAACATCCAGAGCAATTCAGGCTGAACCTGGCCTCTGCCTGTGGGGTGGGGCATTATGTCCTTTAGTTGAAACCCCTCAGAGATCAGCCAGCCTAACTGGTTCCTGACCATAGCCCTCTTCTGTAGCTGTCTCTCAGCCATTCACCCTGAGAATGTTACACTGAAAGACTTGTAGTAAATCTGGCCTGTGCTCCTTTTGAGTCCTAGGTTCAGTTAACCCCTCCTGGGAATGGTGTCTGACCAAGCACTCTTTCCAGGGCCTATGGGGTACACTTGGACTGAAGGTACTTAACCTGCTGATGCAGCCCTGCCAATTAGTTAGATCACTGTGTTTCACTTGAAGCCATGTGGAGTCCTTCCCTTTTCACTTACTCTTTTTTAGCTAAGCTCCTCTTCTAGCCAGCCTGGCAGGAACTGGGAGCTGGGGAGAAAGTACAGATATCCCTTCCCTTTTCTGTGATGAATTTTGTCTTCAGTTTCTCTATAGGGTTCAATTTTTCTGTCACATCCTTCCTGCTTCTTGGATATTTACTTCCCTTCTTTTTTCGTTCCTCATTTTGTGTCTGTTCCTATGTTTAATAAGATAGATGGTTTAATTTTGTCCATACAATGAAGTTGCTGATATTTGTATCATTGGAATTACTGTGTAGAACATAATTGCCAGCATGAAAATTCATTGTTTTGTTAATGTCCTTAAAGATATATACCTTCTGTGGTATTGCATAACTATGGTATAATGGTATTGAAATGTAAAAATGTTTTTTGGAAGGATTTTATAGTCTTACTCAGTTATTATTTTTAATAAAGATTAAAACATTGGCACCACAATGGCTTACAAAACTTTTAAAAATGTACAGACCTTTGAGAAACAGATGGTCAGATTAAATGCTATATAAGTAAAAGTACCACAGAGCACTACTTTACAGAAATTTGATAACAAAATATAATTAGTTCCTAATCTTTTTTTTTTTTTTTAGATTTCTTGTTCAAAGAGTTGCATTAATTATATTCTTTAGCTGATGACATGTTGCCATCAGTGGTTGAGATAAAATCTATGTTTTGTTTTGTGGTATTTTATTCTTTTTTTTTTAATCAGTAAAAAGTTTATTGAGTGAGTTGTGAGATAATAGCATATAACACATAAGAAATAGTAACACAGATGGGCCAACACAATAGCTAACTTCCTATGTAAGGATTTCTGCCTAAAATCAATCCTTTTATCCTAGACATCACATTTAAACAATAGTTGGATACACAAGGAAAAATAAATGTCTCCAAATGATTCATCAAAAGATGAAACGTGTTAATTTTTTCATCATAATTGAAGGCTAAATACTTCTTTTTTAAAATTTTTACTTAAAGAGAAAAAAACAAAACAAAAAGGGTACAAGTAATACAGAATTTCAAAAAAATAAAGAGTAAGAAATCATTAGTTAATAGATTACATATTGTCATCTTAGAAATAGTTATTCAAGTTACAAAATTAAAGCATAAAAATGGATATTCAAACAGTGAGACTGCAAAGAGTTCTGTTCAATGATCCAACAAAAACTTAGTAATATGGTTATCTATCGTTTACACTTAAATATACATGCAGTTATATCCTTTAGAGCACTTTCTTTTCCTCTCTTTTTTGCAATGACAATTACACATTTTGGGTTTTATTACTCCCACAGTTCTTATTACTTTTTTTTGAAGAGAATAAAACCAAATGTGACAAAACAGAGCCAGTCAAATCAAAAGGATGGGCATAGTACATGATGTGAAAACAGAATACAAGGTGATCAATAATGGTTACCATAATGCCTCTTGCTATCAAAAAGAATTGCCTATATCATCAGTTATAATAAAATTGAACAAAACAGTACAGAACAAAACAAATAAAACTGAAACATTGGAGACATTACAGACATTTCAAGAATTGCCTATATCATCAGTTATAATAAAATTGAACAAAACAGTACAGAACAAAACAAATAAAACTGAAACATTGGAGACATTACAGACATTTCAAAAGAAGATAATAGTCAAATCAGAATGGGCATCATAGTGAATCTTATTGTCTTCAAAGTAGTTGCCTATACCCCAAACATGGTATTATCAAGCACAACAGAATATAGTAAAATCAGTCAAAACAAGATGGTGAGAGCAATACAGGGCTTCAAATTAAGTTAATAGGAAATAAAAATGGTTACTATAATAGATCCTGCTATTTTTTTAAATTTATTTTTTCCTTAATTAAAAAATAAAAAAGACTGAGATAAAAGAGGACATAATAACACAACAGCACAAGTCAGAACAGAACAATTTAAGCAACATAATGTTTTACCACAAGATAACCTGACATAACAGTAGTTGCCATAGTGTCTCTTCCCTTGAAATAAATATTTGAGTATTACTTCATATACTATAGCATCAAACATATCAAGACAGTGTAAAACCATTCAAGAGAATGAAAGTATTACAGGGTATTTAGAACCAACTAACAGAAAACGAACAATGGTTTCTATATTTCTCCTTGTTTATAAAAGTTTTTGTTTGTACTGTCACATATAATAAAATCAGTAAGATACAGCATGATATCAATGGTGACAGAAGAACAAAAGCTTGATGGGACTTCAAAACAAGATGATACTAAATCAGCATTAGCTATTATGATGTCTTGTTTTCTTCAAAATAGCTGTTCATACCATCACAGACAATAAAATCAAACAGCCCAGAATAAAACCATTCCAGTTAATGACTGAAAACATTTAAAAGGTTACAAAACAATATAATGGGGAATCATGATTACCACATACTTTTATGTATTTTTATCATTTGTTACACTAGGGAAACTATTCGGTATTTACATGTGAGTTGATTTAATTCACTTATGAGTATGGTCTCAAGCTGTGCCCATTTATTTATAAATATCTCAATGTGATCATTCTTCATAGCTGAGTAGTACTCCATTGTATAAAAATACCACAACTTTTTTATCCATTCCTCAGTTGATGGACACTTAGGTTGTTTCCAGGATTGGGCTATTACAAATTGTGCTGCTATAAACATGGGTGCACATATATCACTGTGGTATGATGCTTTCAGTTCTGGGAATATGCCTAGAAGTGGAATAGCTGGAACAAATGAGACTTCCAATCCCAGCTTTTTGAGAAATCTTCAGACTGACCTCCACAATGGTTGCACCAGTCTACACTACCACCAACAGTGTATGAGATTTCTTTTTCCCCACAGCCTCTCCAGCATTTGTTGTTGTTGGTTTTCTTGATCCTGGCCATTCTTTCAGGAGTGAGATGGAATCTCAGTGTGATTTTAATTTGCGTTTCTCTAATGAGTAATGACAGTGAACATCTTTTCATGTATTTGTTTGCCATTTTTATTTCTTCATCTGAGAATTGTGTATTCATCTCAGATGCCCATTTTTGGATTGGATCTTTGAATTTTGGGGGTCTGTTTTTTTTTTTTTTTTAATTCTTTATATGTTTTAGACAGAAGTCCTTTGTCTGAGGGACAGAGAGTTCACTAGGATTTTTTCCATTTATGGGTTTTCCTTTCACTATGCTGGAGATTTCTTTTGACATACAGAAACTTTTTAATAAGCTGTGATCTCAGTTATTGATTCTGGGAAGTATTTCCTGTGTGATTTGAGTCCTATTCATGAATTCTGTACTTACCCCTATGTCTTCAAGGTTTTTACCCAATTTGTCTTCCATTAGATTTAGTGTTTATGTTTTAATATTCAGGTCTTTGATCCATTTAGATTTTATTTTAGTGCATGGTGATAGGCATGGGTCTAGTTTTAGTTTTCGAGATATGGAGCACCAGTTTTTCCAACGCCATTTGTTAAAGAGACTGTCATTCTTCCAGTGAACCTGTTTGCCCCTTTATCAAAGATAAGGTGGTTGAGTGGGTTTGTAGTTGTAGTTGTATCTTCTAATCTATTCCATTGATCTTCTGCTCTGTTTTGATTCCAGTATCATGTTGATTTTACTACAGTTGCTTTGTAGTATAACTTCAAGTCAGGGATTGTGAGGCCTCCTGCCTTGCTTTTGCTGCTTAGAACAGTCTTTGCTATTCTAGGTCTCTTCTCGCTCCAGATGAATTTTAGGAGTGATTTGTCTAGATCTATGAGGTATGTTGGTGGTATTTTTTATTGGGATTGCATTGAATCTGTATAAGAGTTTTGGGAGAATGGCCATTTTCACAATATTTATTCTTCCTATCCATGAGCAAGGGATGTCTTTCCACTTTCTGAGATCCTCTTTAATTTCTGTTTTCAGTGTATTATAATTTTCCCTGTATAGGTCTTTCACTTCTTTCGTGAGAGTAATTCCTAAATATTTCATTTTTTTGGTTGCTAGTGTGAAGGGTGTGTTTTCTCTTATTTCTCTGTTAGTGATTTTGTTGTTAGTGTATAGGAATGCTATTGATATTTGAGTATTGATTTTGAATCCAGCTACATTGCTGAACTTATTTATCTAAGAGTCTTTCAATGGAGTTTTGGGGATCTTCTATGTATAGTATCATGCCATCTGCAAACAATGATAATTTAACTTCTTCTTTTCCTATCTTTACTCCTTTTATTTCTCTCTCTTGTCTAATTGCTCTGGCTAGTATTTCCAGTACTATATTAAATAGGAGCGGTGATAAGGGACATCCTTGTCTTGTGCCTGATTTTAAAGTAAAGGCCTTAAGTTTTTGGCCATTTAGTATGATACTGACTGTATCATACTATACTTACTATATTGAGGTAAAGACCATCTATTCCAATTTTTTGTAAAGTTCTTATTATAAAAGAATGTTGGAACTTATCAAAAGTTTTTTCTGCATCTATAGAAATGATCATGTTTCTTACTTTTGGTTTTATTGATATGGTAGATTACATTTATTGATTTACGTATGTTGAACCATCCCTGCATGCCTGGGATGAATCCCACTTGGTCATGGTGTATAATCTTGATGATTTGCTGCATCCTATTTGGCAATATTTTATTGAGGATTTTTTGCATCTGTGTTCATTAGGGAGAAGTTTTCTTTTTTAGTTGGGTCTTTCTCAGGTTTTGGTACTAGAGCAATATTTGCTTCCAGGAATGACTTAGGAAGTATTGCTTCCCTTTCAATTTCATTGAAGAGTTTGAGGAGTGTCGACGTTAAGTCTTCTTTGTACTTCTTGTAGAATTCTGCAGTGAATCTGTCTGGGCCTGGGCTCTTCTTTGTAGGTAAGGACCTAATTACATTTTTCAGTTTCATTAATAGAAATTGGGTTATTCAGAAGTTTTACATCTTCTTGACCTAGCTTTGGTACTTCATATGATTCTAGGAATCTGTCTATTTCTTCTGTATTATCAAACCTATGGGAATAGAGGTTTTCAAAATAGGTGTTGATCATCGTCTGTATTTTTACAGAGTCTGTAGTGATTTTGCCTTTTTCTTTCCTTCTTGCATGAATTTGAGCTTCTTCTTCTTTTTAAAATAAGGTTGGCTAGCGGCTTATCAATTTTATTTATTCTTTCAAAGAACCAACCCTTTGATTCATTGATTCTTTGTATTGTTTTCTTAGTCTTTATTGCATTACTTTTTGCTCTGAGTTTTTTAATTTCCTCCCTTCTTTTGGCTTTGTGCTTGACCTTCTCTTGTTTTTCTAGATGTGTGAGGTGTAACATCAGGTTTATTTGTATTCATTCTGTTTTCCTGATATGGGAACTCAATGTAATAAATTTTCCTCTGAGGATAGCTTTCATTGCATCCCACTGGTTGTGGTAAGTTGTATTTGTATTTTCGTTTGCTTATAGGTATTGTTTAATTTCTTCTTTAATTTTCCACTGATTACTCAAGAGTGTGTTATTCAGTTTCCATGTGTTTGTTGGATTTTTGCAGTATTTTTTATCATTAATTTCTAATTTCATGGCGCTATAATCCAATAACATGCAAGGGAGAATTTCAACTCTTTTGTGTTAATTTACATATGGTCTGTGAGCTAATATATGGTCTGTTTTAGAGAATGACCCATGTACTGCTGAGAAGAATGTATATCCTGATGTTGGATGGCACACTCTGTAGTCTATCAAGTCCATTTGTTCACAGATGTGATTCAGTTCCGTTATTTCTTTGCTGATTTTCTATTTGTTGATCTGTCCCTTGGTGTTAATGGTGTGTTAAGGTCTCCTGTTATAATTGTGTTACTGCTAATTTGGTTTTTCATTTCTGTTAATACTTGTTTTATAAAACTGGGTGCTCTGGAATTTGGTGCAATGTATTTAGGATTGTTATCTCTTCCTCTTGAAGTTTTCCCCTAAGCAGTATGTAATGACCTTCTTTATCTCTTTTGATCATTATTGGTTTGAAGTTCACATTGTCTGCAAACAGAATAGCTACCCCCGCTTTTTTTTGGATTCTGTTGCATGAAATATTGTTTTCCATCTTTTGACTTTCAGTCTGTGAGTATTCTTTTGGGTTAGGTTGGTTGTTTGTAGACAGCATATGGTTGGGTTTTGTTTCTTGATCCATTCTATCAGTCTGTTTCTTTTAATTGGTGCATTGAGACCATTTACATTAATGTTTATGACTGTTATATTTTGGTTTATCATTGACATATGATCTTTCTACTGTTGAATCTTTATCTTTCCGTTCTGTTTAATTGTCCGCTTTGCTTAGTGTTTTTTCTCTAACTGTATCTAAACTGTCTTTCAGTATTCTTTGCAGGTTTGGCTTGGTGATCATGAAGTTCTTCAGTTGTTCTTTGTCATGGAAGTATCTTATTTCTCCATCAATTTTGAAGGACAGTTTTGCAGGGTATGTGAGTCTAGGTTGGAAATCATTTTCCTTTAGGATCTGGAATACTTCATCCATGCTCTTGTTGACTTTATTGTTTGTGCTGAGAAGTCTGCTGTGATTCTGATAGGTTTTCCTTTATAGGTGATCTGTCTGACTGCTTTTAATATTCTATTCTTACGTTGAATTTCTGGGATGGTGATTATTGTATATCTGGGTGTTTTTTTTTTTTAAATTTCGGTTATGACTATTTGGAGTTCTATATGCTTCACTGATCCTGATGTCAGTTTCTGTTCTCATATTTGGGAAATTTTCAGCTATTACTTCTCTAAATATCCTCTTGACATCTCTTATGTTGTCCCCTTCTTTTTCATTTATCCCTATCAATGGTATGTTGTTTTTCTTTGCATCATCTTGCTGCTGTTGAGTTGTTATTTACTGATTCTTTGTTATTTTTAAAAGATCTTGCCTTTCCTGTTCACTAGCTGCAATCCTGTCTTCAGGGTCTAAAATTCTATCCTCACTTTCATTGAGGTGGTTTTTACAACTTTCAATGCAATTTTTGATTTCCTGTATATCTCTGTGCATCTGCTTTATGTATTCTGTTTGTTTCTTATATTGTTCATCCAGGGATTCTACATTTTTGTTTAGTTACTCCAATTTTTAAACTGTGTCTTCTTTAGATATGTTCAGCATCTCTTTCATTACTTTTATCATTTCTTCTTTTACCTGGGAGATTATTTCTAGTTTGAATTCCTTTAAAGCTTCCCTGAGTTGCTTCTTTATTTCAGTTGCTATTCTTTCAGATATTTCAGGTGTATGGCATATATTTTCTTCTGTGTACATAGCTGCTAAGGTTCCTTGGGATGATCTGGAGGTTTGAGATTGCATTTTGGTCTTTCGCTTTGTCCTTTGCCTATATTTCTATGCTTCACGTGTTGTTCAAGGCTTACTCAGGGCCATTTGGAAATCCTCTTTTATGCCCTCAGCTCCTGGGACTCTGGCCGCCCATTTCCCTGGATTGAGAGAAGGTCACTCGGGGTGGGAGAGGCTGGCTCAAGATCCGCCTGAGTTGGTCCAGTGCAACAGGAAGCCCTGAAGTACACTTTCCGGGACCAAGTGAGGGTCCCAAATTAGCTAGGCTTGGGGGATGGTGTGGGGTACTCACCACAGGCCACCCAGCCTCTGGGACTGATGGCACTGGCAGGCCCAGATCTCCAGAGTCTGCCAAACCCGGCAGGGAGTGGTGAGACCTGTGCAGGCTGGTACAAGACCCGCCAATCTCGGTATTTTATTCTTTAACTTCAACCCCGGCCATTTGTAACCCTAAAATCCACACCTCCACTTGTAAACTGCTGACTGCACATCTATGTGTTTGGTATATTTCCTTGGATTGGCACATATCTTTGAAAAAGATATTTGTGTATTTGTACTATCTTAAATTCAAACCTTTTTTTATTGGTATATTTTTGTGATACATAATAATTACATCTTGGTGAATTGGTACATATACATAGCACATTTTGATCATTTTTATTCCCTTTTCTCACTGTTACCCTGTTTCTTGCCTTCCCTGGGTCTCCTTCTCATGTCCTCAGTCTGCTTCACTGTTACCTGCAGTGTCTTTTATTTTTGGTTTTCCACTTGACACCGTTTTTAGATTGAACATATTGTGACATGTATCTCTAGCTACTTACCTCTGAACATAGTTTGGTATACATCTAAGTTATTCTGAGAGTGGACATCGGAGTTCTCAAATGCTTAGACAATGCTATGGTAAATACAACTTCAGTGGTCTTATTGTAAGTTTTTTGGCTGTATGTATGTAGGAGTAGGTTTCTGAGTCAACATAGTGACTTACATCAGCATTTTCTCTGGCTAATTTATATCTTTTCAAACAATTTTTGTATCATGCGACCTTTTAGTTAATTTTAGGCAAAATTTTAAAACATTTTATTTTAAGTACACAAAAAATTAGTATTTTATCCATTTTAAATGCAGTTCAGTGGAATAAACTGTATTTACTGTTTTGTAAAACTGTCACTCTCTCTTTATCTATCAAACTTACATTTTTTCCAGCTGAGCTTTGTACTTACTAGACAACTGCTCATTGACTCTCCCCCAACCATGATCAGTATTCTACTTCCTGTCCGAATTTTACTACTCTAGATAGCCGATATAAATGAAACCATACTCTGTTTGTCTTATTGTGACTAGCTTATTTTACTTAGTAAATGACTTCAAGTTTTATCTATGTCATGGCATATATCAGTTTCTTTTTAAAGTAAAATTCCATTGTAGGTACATACACTTTATTTTATTTATTCATTCATCCATCAAGTTGCTTCTATCTTCTGGCATTATGAACAATGGTGTTTTGACTATTGGTGTGCAAAAAATCTTTTTAAGTCCTTGCTTTTAGTTCTTTTGAAATCTGTACTCAAAATTGGGATTACTGAATCATATGTTAATTCTTTTTTTTTTTTGTATTTTTAGTTTTATTAGTACGTGTTAGTACTATATAATCAATTCCTTGTGGGGAGTTGATGCATGTACCTAACACATCTTAATTCTTTTTGGATCCTATTTCTCTCCTCCCTCTCTTGTTTCTTCTCTTTACAAAAGATCTGGCTCCCTGTTTCTTATGTCTTTTTTTTTCTCTTTAATTATGTTTTGGATTTTTCATATAAGGAAAACCATGCCAATATAAGCCTTATATGTATGAATTTATTTCACCTAATATTATGATCTCGAAGTACATCCATTCTTCTACAAATATCTCAGGTTTATTCTTTATGGTAGACTATTACTCTATTGTATAAATATCATATTTTGTTTACCCATTCATCTGGTGGTAGACAAATAGGTTGCTTCAGAGATTAGCTAGTAGGAGTTATACTCCTATGAATGTGTGTATCTGATAATATGCTATCTTTTAACTTTTTTTGTGTAAGATGCCTATAAGGGAAATAGCTGGGTTGAATAGAATTTATGTTTTTAGTTTTTTTGAGGATTCTCCATACTGATTTTTATATGATTGTGCTGTTTCATAAATCCCCACCAACAGTGTAGTGCTTTGCTTTTTCCCCGAAGCCTCTGCAGCATTTGTAATTATTTGATTTCTTCATGGTGGCTGTTTTTTCTGGAGTAAGATAGAAACTCAGTGTTATTGTAATTAGCATTTTTCTAGTGATCAGAGATAATGAGCATGTATTTATTGGCCATTTCTATTCCTGATAAGTGTCTGATCATTTCGGTTGCCCGTTTTTTGACCCGATAATGCTATTTTTATTTGTTTGGGAAGTGCTACACTATTTTCCATATAGCATTTTATTTTCCCACTACCAGTGCACAAGACCTCAAATTTATCCACATCCTCATCCTACTTATTGAGGTAAATTTTAAAAAGAACACTATTGTTGCTGTTATAATAGTAAACATTAAGATCTTACTTGTGTCCAAGTGGTATAAGTTATCATAACAGGTTTCCAACATGTTTATAGATACCACAGCATTAGTAGAGTTCTTCGGAAAACAAAATGGTAAACTGGAATTTTCAGTTGAGGTACAGTATTCAATGAATGTTTCTATCGAAAGCCAATTTTGTGTCCTTTGAATTCCCTTCACTCACACAGAAGATTTTAAAAGAATAAGAGATTTTTGTCAGGTCAATTTTTCTGGAATGTCATTAGAGCCTTGTGTATTTTGCCCAATCTCTCATAAGTTAAGAGTGTCTAAATCTTTTGTTAAACCTAATGGGATGATTTCAACTGGCATATATGGGTCAGGTTCTACCTGCCATTGGGGTAACAAGAAATTGATGATTGACTTAGGCCTAAGAAAACCAAAGTATTTTGTAGTATTATTACTGAGTTTGAGAAGTAATTACACTCCTCTCTGGCCAGACGATATCATTTTAAGGAGATATTCTGCCCCCAAAATTTACTTCAGGGCAAGAGGATTCCAGCAGTAAGAGGCCTTGGAGGTATACTGCTGTGGATCAGAAGCCAAGTAGGAACTAGGAGGGAACTGTTCATTGAGGAAGAGCAGGGCCCAGGGCACAAGATTTGTAACTGAAGGATCATCTATCTTGAAAGAATGTAGGTAAGCTGTCCAAGAGAGCTAAGAATCAACTTCAAACACCTGCCATATATATGTAGCCTTCGGCCATTTTGTTATAAGTAGTGTCAAATAAGAACTGTCCCATATGTGTGACCCATTCTTCTTTCTCTCACCTTGACCATACGGGCTCAGAAAACTCAGGAAGATGGCAAAGAAAAACTTCTTGCTTAGGGGAAGAGGATCCTGTTTGCTTCCTTATTGACAGTGATTGGCTTTGGGTGAGTCTGAGCATAGTGAAAAATACTGATTTAGTGTTAAATGTGTTTTGGAATTTCATTCATTATTTTGGGTCTAGTTTTTGTTTTGAAAAGTTTCAAGTCTCCAGAAATGTTGCAGTAATAATGTAATAATGAACATTCTACACCCTTTATTAGTCATATTTGGGTCTGAGAATATATTATATATATATATATATATATATATACATATATTGTATATATATTTTTTGAATAGGGGAGATGCTGCTAAACCATTTGAAAGTGAAATACTTTATCCTGAAATACATTAGTTCATTCATCTTAAGATTGAAGATATTCCACATAATCACAATTATTATTACTGTTACACTATGGTGCATTAAAGTATGATGTTAATACACTATGATGCATTAAAGTATGATGTTTAAGTCCATGTTTGGATTTTGCAAGTTATCTAAAACCAATTATTTCAAATTACTGATTGAGACTTACCATTTAAAGTGATCATATGATTTTTTGTTACATGAAAGACCAGAAAACTTACGAAGATTGAGTTTTTACTTTGTGGCAGGAATTGGTTTGGTACCAATAGATCAGTAAGAGATAAAAGCTGAGCAAGGCGATTTATACCTTTCATCTTAGTTATTCTGAAGTCTAAGGTAGGAGCATCACAAATTCAAGGCCAGCATTAACCACATAGAAAGACCATGTCTTTAAAAAAAAGGAATGTTAGTATAGCTCAGTGATGAGTATGTGCCTACCTTGCATGAAGCCCTGGGCTTGAGCCCCAGTAGAGTACAAATAATTTCAACATGTCAGTTACAGTTTTAGCAGAGATCACAGGTCCATATGTTTTTGCCTTATTCAAGAATAGATTCATGTAAATACAATTGAAAAAATGATAGTTGTTGAAGCTGGATGATGATGCTTCATTTAACTGCTCCTCCACTGTTGTATATATTTAAAATTTTCATAATAAAAAGATAAAGGATTTTTAAAGTCTTGCATTATCTAGTTTGTGTTTAGAATGTTCATAAGTCACCTAATACATTGTTTCTTAGAATCAGAAGAAATCAATTTACAAAAGTAAAGCACAGTAATAATAATGATTCTAATTTTTAAAAAAATATTTGACATATATAGGGCTTTAAACTAAGTCTTCTGTGCATCAGACAGCGCCAAGATAAATTTTGTTTATTTCATTAAAAACCAGTCATTTTTTGGAGTCCATTAATTGTTCAGAAGGCTTCCCTTTATCTTTTTTTTTAGTTTGTCATTTGTCTCTGTAATGGAAGAGAGATTGAACCCAGAGCTGGCACTAATAATGATGAGGATGACCTGAATGGATAAACAGGTCTGGGTGAAAGTTCATGTTGGACTCAAAATAAGGCCATAGGTTAAGAGAAGTAGAATTGAACATGAGGGATTTTGACATGGCACAGTGCTAAAGTTGTGGCTAAAATTCAAGTCAATCAGGTAGTACAGAATTCTAAATAAGCTGGAAATTCATACTTTTTAAAAAATAAAAATAAAATAGCCCCAAAACATAGGGTACTTCATCTTTATTTTAATTTATATTTTGAAACTTGAAATACTTTAAGTATTAGTTATAGTGATAGATTTAGTATGGTTAGAATTTTTTGTGTACTTTTAATAATTTCATAGAACATTTCCTTACACATAATGCAAAAAGTAACTGTCAAAACAAAACAAAAACAAACAAACAAACAAAAAGACTTGGTGGAAGTCAATAAAGTACTCTAAATGTCTCTGAAGACAGTATATCCATTATTGACTTCTGGTTAAAATTTTTAGTTTTCCTTTTTGGAATAACTTAAAATATTTTGTAATATGAATAATCATGAAAAAAGAATTATACTGATAAATGAGATGATTTTAACTTGGCTTTTGTAAGAGTGAAAATTTATACATCAATTTTAGTGTTTCTTAGTAACACAAAATATCTCTGACTTGGTCTTTTACAGAAACCTTTTCTCGCACATATTTAGAGATATTTGATGTGACCTGATATTTGTCCATTTATCCAGAAGCACTCACTACTTTACCTTATTTAAATGTCTTCCTCTAAGCTTCACATTCATGCATATATTCTTTCAGTTTAATGACTTAAGAGTTTGACTTGAGGATCATGTTTTAGTTGTCAGAATCTTAAAAGAGTCCTGGGAAATAAACTTTTGTGTATTTTGAAGTATTTTCATACTAAAACAAATATAAAATATTGCCTTGGGATCTAGCTATTATGTTTGTTAGTCAATAGGGAGATAGTTTAATCATTTGATAAAGCAATAACTTGACAAAATTTTGGCAGGTTGACTTGTATACAGTTGGATAATAATCTATGAAATGTGAGGTTCATAGGGAATATTGTTTTCATTCAGCAAATAGTCACTGAGCATTTGTGATATCTCGGTCACCATGACAGTTACTGGGAATGCAGTGATAAGTGAAATGTGTGGTCTCTGGTTTCTAGAAAAAAGACACAGTTGTAATGAGGAATCTAATTTGGTCAAGTAAGCAAGGCTTCTCTGAGGAAGTGAGCTTTAGCTACTGAGGAGCATCTGTGGGAGCAGCATATACAAAGGCCATGTGATAGGAGGTGGTAAAGACATGTTGAGGCACGTCAGTGTTCAGTAAGTAAATTCCTGTAAGTTGAGGATTTTTGATAAAATTGGTGTTGAATAATAACTTTATTCTTTGTAGATGCTGAATAAAAAAAAAATAAGAAATCAGAGCTGAGAATGTAGCTCAGTGAGGGAGTGTTTGCCCAGCACGTGTGAAGCTCTGAATTCAATCTCTAGCACTGAAAAAATAAAAACTAAATCAGTAACTATATGAATTTGTGAATGTTTGTGTTGCCTTCTTTTTATTTGATTTTAACGTATCTCTATCTAATAAACCTTGTTTTCAAATACAAGCTTTTATAAGCCCTAGAGTTCATTTTTCTCATTTGATGTTTTAATCCTTCTGATTATCCATTTGCTTGAATGTAACCGGGCCTGGTGTCAGAGCTGTCTTTCTTTCTTGGATGCTTCATTTTCAGATACTGTAGTGAATAGTTTCCTTTTAATGGAATTTAAAATTGTGACTCATTGATGCTAGTTCTTTAAAGCAAAGCTGACCAAGTCCAATTTGTTTTTAGACTGTTTTTAGCTGTTGATGTTTACTGACATAGAGCTACAAGTCTGTTTTTCACAAAGACCTTTTCATTATTCAAAATTTTTAAATATATACAAAAAAAGATATACTAGTATAGTGAAACATTTTTCCTACCTCATTTCTTGTAAACCCATTGCCCAGCTTCCATAATTGTCAACCATTGGCTTTGATTGACAGATAACAAGTACCTTCTTTGCAAAGGGCCTTGAATTGTCCAAACTTTATAAAGTATCCTAGCAGTGGGGCAGAGCCCGGCACTGCGGTCGTGTCAGTCAGCTGCCTCTGGCCCAAAGAGGACTGGTGGGATCTGCTTGGGATGAGCCATGCCCCTGGTTGGAACCCAATAGTCAAGGATGAAATTGTCACGATCCTGTGACATCCACCACAGCACAGCCTAAGTTGCTGAAGGTACTGGCTTGTTGACTGGCTCAGAGGCAAGGGGCTAGCCTGCCTTGTCCCCACCTCAGATAATAGCAAATTGGAGAGGGCAACCCCGGTCAGCACACTTTGGAAAAACCGTAGGTAATACAGAAAGGGCCTGAGACCTCCATGACACACCTGTCTGAAAGAAACCAGAAACATGACAAGAGATAGAAATAAAAAAAGACCTCTAGCCGCTGACCCTGGGAAAATCAGCCCAGGAGAGGTAAATATAGAAGAGAAGCAGTGCAGCAATCATGCAATATCAACGACAACATCAGCACACATAAAGAAATACCTTCATGACCTCATAGATAAACTTAAAACTGAAATTCTAATCCATGTGAGGCAAGATATAAAAAGGTTAATTAAAGAAATGCTAAGCCCCTCCCAAGAAAACACAGATGGAAGAATGGAGGAACCCAGAAAAGGAAGAGAAACCTTTGGTGAAGCAATAAACAAAATCTAGAATACATGAAACAGATCCAGAGAGATTACCAGGAGACTAAAAACTCCATTGAAAGCTGGCAAAATGCCTTGACAGAAACTAAAATTATCCATTCGAAACTTGAAGAGAGATTTATAATGTGTGATCATGAAAGAAAAAAAATCTCTTAAAAATAACAAGGAACCAGGAAGAAACAATTCGAAGACAAGAGGTTCTATAACTTAATAAAAAAGGTGAGCGAAAAAGCAGGAGTAACCACAAATGAATTACGAAGACTATTCACAGAAATAATTAAGGAACATTTTCCAAGCGTAGGAAAAAGAAATGATGTCCAGGTAAATGAGGCATACAGAACCAACCAACTGCAATCAAAACAGATCTACACACAGACATATAATAATCAAGATCACAGAAATCCACCACAAGAACAGAATATTAAAAGCAGCCAGAGAAAAGAAGCAGATCACCTACAAAGGAAAAATCATCTAAATAACGACAGACTTATCAACACAAACTGTCAAATCAAGAACAGCCTGGGGGGCATAGTCCAAGCCCTGAAAGAAAATAACCTGCAACCCAGATTGATGTACCCTGAAAAACTCTCTCTCAAAATTAATGGAGAAATTAGATGTTTCCAAGACAAGGGAGAACTGTGGGAGTTCATGGCCACCAATCCAACCCTACAAAAGATACTGAAGTACATTCCAGAGAGGAAAAAAAATACCAGGATTCTAGCAACAATGGCAGAGAGGCCTCAACGAATGGGGCAGACAGTGGAATGAAGGAGAAAAGTGGACAAATAATAGCAGAAAAAAAGAATAGCAGAGATAAGGTAGAGAAGGTAGGTTACAATCTTTAATATAGATAGCCTTGATACACTAATAAGAAGTACAGGCAGAGTAGATTAGGAGGCAGGATCCATCGAGAAGCTCTGAATAGGAAATATACTCAGCCTCAAAGAGGGTAATAAACTGAAACTCAAAGATGAGAAAATGATGCTCTATCCAGAGAGAAATAGGGACAACTCATCCAGCAGCTGCAGATAGGTTGAAAAGTTATGACACTTTTGTGCAGTGTAGAACTGCACAGCTGGAAGGAAGGAAAACCTTGTGGCTTTAGTAAGTAAAGGAGTACAGCTCAAGATCAAGCTCAGGGGTAAAAAGGTTCAGGAACACTCAGATAGATAGTGGGTTGACTCCCTAATCTAAAAACTAAAGGAGCTAGTGGGACCCAAAATATACAAAGCATCCTGAGAAGGATGCCTAAAAAAGGAAGGCAGAGAACATTGTTAATAGTGTATCAGGATTTAAAAGTCACAGTAGTCTTTATCGCTCTGTTTAGTTTGATTTTATTTTGTTCCTGTCTGTCTGCTCATACTAGATTTGAGGGCACAGACAGCTATCCCCAAAATAGCAGGCTAAACCGCGGTAACTGTCCTTAATTTCCTATTAAGCTGAAGCCCTATATTACGTATGTTGTCTTACTATGACTGATCTTATTTGAAGCTGGTTTGTTAGACTGCTGTTTTGCCTTGAATGATTTTATTCGAATTTGGTATGCTTGATAGTATCAAGTCTAATAGTAGTGGCAACTACTCTGAAGATGACAAGATATAGTAAGATACCCATTCCGGTTTGATTATTAATTGCTTTCGAAGTCTTACAATGTCTCCAAAGTTGCATTTTATTAAAATAACTATGTAATGCTAAAAAAAAAAAAAAAAAAAAAAAAAAAAGGGATCCTAGCACAGTTTTGGGCCTAAGGAACCTCATTCCAATGGAGCAGAAATTAATAAAACCAGCTAAAGTAATGCAGCATAATGTACAGTGATCTAATTTGTAAGAAAACTGGAATTATAAAGACAAAGTACAAGAAAGGCATTTTAGTGCTTAAATTGGAAAATGAGTATACAGATTTGGGCTCTGTGCATATTTCAGAGAGGATTGGAGAAAGCAGGCAAGATAAGCCAAATTTCATCAATCATTAGGAGACCTTTTTAATTTTTTTTTTTATTTTACAGAGAAAAAATAGTAAACAATATACAGAATTTCAAAATGGTAATTGGAGAGTAACAGTGGTTAAGACATTGTACATTATTTTCTTCAGAGTTGTTCAGATTACAAGATGCAAGCATGAAAAATTGAACAACGTATGCACAAACCTTTCTTTTCAGTGAACTAATAGAAATTAGTAGTATAACTATCTTAATTACCTTGCATGTGCATGTATATACATATTTGTATGTATTTATTTTTCCTCTTCCTTTCCTTCTGTTTTCTTTATTCCATCCCAATTTTTTTTCCTTTTGAATTGTTTCTTCCCCTTTTACAGTGTCTGTTATACATTTTGGATCTTATGTACTCTTTCCCCTTCTTATACTAGGGAGACAATATGATGTTTACACAAGTGAGTCTAGGAAATCTTTTAAAATAAAAATTCCATTGATATGTAAAATCTTGTATATGTAAGTACTCCTAAGTAGGTATTTCAGTGGAGAGTTTTAGTTCATCAAAAAGCTTCAATGATAAGTAAGGCCTTTATATAGTCTGTTATAAAAGGTGAAGTAATGGAAGTTGGACTGGTGATTAAAGTGTTTCTTAATGGGTGGGTGTTGTAGTCAGGGGTTATACAAAGAGAACAATTGAGATCAGGACATGGAGTTTATAATATTTTTATAATGGTCACCAGAAGTTAATACAGGAGAATGCAGGAAATCTATCCGCAACACCAAAGACATAGATTATTTAGTCAACAGTCTAAACCCCATGGCAATGTCCCACATGAGTCCAGATAAAAATCCAGAGCTCAGGACAACACCTCCACGAGTCCAACTGGAAGTCCAGAGCCCACAAGAAGGACTCATGTCAAGTCTCTTTTACGGATTTGTGCCAGGAAGACCCAAGGGTCAGTGGTGGAAGCCAGAAAGTCTATACCAGCAGGATGAAGGAGCTGTGCTTGTGGGATGAGGGTTCTACACTGGAGCCAAGAAGTCACACTCAAAGCAAAGAGCGGGACTGTCCTGAAAGGCACCACAGCTGTCCTCAGCAACACGGAGGCTCCGAGCTCCTCCTCCGACAAGCACAGTCAGGTACATGCCAGGAAGCAGCGTGACAAGTTCATCCTGGAGACCAAGCAGCACGTCTTCCCCTCTGGAGCCAGGAAGCAATGCTGGATGTGAAGACCAAAGCTTCTCCAGGAAAACCAACAGCTCAGACAGCAACTCGTAGGAGAACCCACAATGCCTCCTTAACGCCTCAATCCCTCTCAACACCTCTCTTCTTCTCCACCTATTTATCCTGGCAACCCTCCTCAGATGGAGCATCTTCTCTCAATGCCTGCTGATGTAATCCAAGTGGCGTTAAGTTGACCACCAGTTCTCAAACCATAACAGTGGGTCAGAGTCTCTCAGAGGTTAAAAAGCTAAAATGACACCTCTTCGGTCAATATGAATGTAATGTATTCTTTTTATTGTGTGTAGATAGAAAAATACTGATCTGTGCTCATCGTACAGCTAAAATGTAATTTTATGTATGATATATGCATTTAATTACATATTTTAAAATATAATTTAAAACATTTTAATTATTATACTAAGAGAGAGGGCATGGATTTAGTCTCTGGGTAGATGACATATCCAAAGTAAAAACAGTACCTATTACTTTAGACAGCATTAAGGGGCTTACTTAGTTCTATTTGAAACACATGATGTGTAGCATACGGAAGACTTCAGAGTGTTTCGAGTTATGTTAAGATCTATCTTTATTAGTAGAACCTTACCACAGATGAGTCATTATTGTGATCTTATAACCACTGTGATTTGTCCAGCCCAAATTTTGACATTCTTGTACTGTCTTTCAGCCCAGCTACATAAGAGGATAAGTTATGATACATAATGGTTTGATTGTCTTTTGACTCAAAACATTCTAATTTTTATTCTGAAGAAATTGTAGAAGGGAATGAGGAAGTTGCATAGCATTATTTTCAAGTCAGTTTACTATTTTTTATTTTTTCCAAGTTATTTTACTTTTTGACAGAAAGGCTTTCTCTACTAAATTTGAAGAGGAAATTGGCTGTGTTTTTGGATAAGATAGTAGCAAGCTACTAGAAAGCCATGCCGTGCTAGAAATACTGCTGTGGTCATTTTTGAAAAATATAGTCTGCTACAACACTTTCCCTGATAGCCTATTATGTTAGCATACTTTATGTTATGTAATTGAGTGCCAAACTGAGGAATTTTTAAAAGAAATTTATTCTCACAATTCTGGAGATTGTAAAGTCTAATATAAAGTTGTGAACATCTTGGAGAGACAGCCATAAGAAACCATGAAGGCAGGACCAAGAGAGAGCTGATTTTTTTTTTTTTTAATAAGAACCCATTTACTCCCTCTATAATGGCATTAATTCAATTATTGGGGTAAAACCTTTATGGCCTAATTACTACTTAAAGTGCCACTGTTACTATTGTTACAGTGGCAACTAACTTTAACATGAGTGTTAAAAAAGAGCTCCCAAAGTCTCATGTATTTGGATTATGGGAAGGCTGTACTCATCAGTGGGTTCATCCATGAATGTCTTTAGTAGTTGAGTGTGGTATAGGAGGTTGGGCCAGGTTAGAGGTGGGTCACTGGAGGCATGACTGGGAAGAATGTAATTGTTTTGTGCTCCTCTCTTTTGTTTCTGCTTCCTGACTGTTTTGGGTGATCTTCCTTGCCCTTTGTCCATGATGTTTTTGCCTTGAAACCAGTACTGTGAACTGAAACAGAGCCAAAATAAACCTCTCCTCCTTTAAGTTGCAACCGGTGGGGTGTTTTTTCCCAGTGACAAGAAAGTGTCTAAGATAGTGAGTTTTAGAGAAAACATTCAAATTATAGCACCTTTATTCTTACTTTGGCTTCCCAGTGGGTGAAGTCAAAGTGTTCAGTAGTTAAGTGTAGAAAAGAGAAGACACAATAAATAGTTTTATACGATGACTAGATAGCTCCCTCAGTTATATATTCTGGAGCTGTGTTCTTATGGGACAGGGCTATGATGGCAAAACCCAGCTTTTTATACGATGACAGCTATTTTAAAATGTGATATGATGCATTGTACCAATGATCAAGTCTCACTTCTGTCACTTAACTATCAGTGTGACGTCGGGATAAATGTTTTACCCCCTGGGTTTACTTATGTACAAAGTCAGGGTGTTGGTAATTTCCTTGTAGATTTGGTTTATAACATACACAGTCTGTTTCATTTTGCCATAACAAAATATTGAAGATTGGATATTAGTACAGAAAAGAGATTTATTTAGCCCCTAGTTTTGGAGACTCAAATTCCAAGACCTGTTCAGCATCTTGATTAGGGCCTTCAGGCTGTATCACAGTGTAGTCCAAAACATCTTGATGGAAGAACAAGAAGGAGAGGGAGTTCCATAGTGACAAAAGTATCAAGAAACTGACAGGGATAGGTTTGTTCTTTTGTCGTAATTCATTCTTTTAGGAGTGAGTTATGATCTGATCTGATCTACTCCCATGGGACAGCATCCATTCAGACGATTAGAGCTTCCTTGACGTAATTACATTCTATGTAGCCTATATCTTAAAGGTTCTTTAACTTCAGTACTAGCCTAAATGGGTCCACGCTTCTAGCTTATGATCCTTTAAGGGATAAGCTATATCCAAAGCATAGTGGAGATATATGTATATGAGAGAACAGCTGAATGACTGGGAAGTCCTAGGGTATCAGCTGTAATAGGCAATTTGATGAAGACGTATGACTTAGAATGTTAAATTTATTATTCATAATGAAACATTAAGAAACCAATTTGAGATATGTAATTTTAAGATAGGACAAAGATAAGTGCTTGTCCCTTGAGGGAATTAGAACGGACGAAGACCTAAGAAGGAATTCTGGAACAATCTCTATCTTGTAAGGTACATTACCTTTTCTTAGCTACCAAGTGGTTTGAGACCACTTGTGTTAGGTCTTTTTTTTTTTTTTTTTTTTTTTTTTTTTAAAGAGTTTGCATAAGAAAATACCACCAACTTGGTGGCTTAAACAACTGCAATTTATTTTCTCATTGTTCTGGAGTCTGTGCAAAATTAAGGTGACTTTGCTTTCTTCTGAGGCCTCTCTCCTCATTGATACGGCTCTCAATTTAATATATAAGCAAGCAACTGGTTTCTTGTGTGTCCATATTTCCTCTTATAAGGACATCGGTAAAATTGAGCTTAGACCCATCCTAATGGCCTCATTTCAGCTTTGCCACCTCTTTAAAGGCCTTTTCTACAAATAGGAATATTTTGTGGCACAGAAGATTAGGACTTAAGCATGTGAATTTTAGGGAAACACAATTCATTCTTGCACTGAACAGTGATTTCAGTGATTTTGGGGGTACTTAATATATTTATACTATTCTGTAGCATTTTCTGAACTTTATACTGTTGTCTAAGGATGATATACTGTGTGTAATTTTTAACTGTACTGTGGTTGATAGAGCAAATATGGCACTTTCAGTAGCTCTTCTTCTCCTGTGATGGATTATTGAAGTAGGAAGTAGGGTAGGCTTAGAGAGTATGGAGAAAAGGGGAGATCCACTGATCATTTCCCTCTTCCTGTAAACACACTGACCTTCATGTCTTTTCACTCCTTTTTACTTATACTAGTCTGCTGAAGTTATGCAACTTTTTCATGTGCATTTGGTATCCCAAAATTTAAAGCAAAATCACTCATTTATGAATATTTACCTGCATGCAGTATTTAGCTCTGTAAAGGGTAAAAAGAAGTATAAGGTTTAGTTGGTGCTCACACACTAGAGTAACTTAGAGACTTTGGTTCAGATTCTGGCTCTGAATTTGACTTGAGCAGTAATCTTTGGCAGAGTTCTTACTTACTATATGTCATTTCCTTTCGTCGTAAAATGAAGTCAACACCTACTGTGCATTTCTAACTGGGATGTTCAGGGAATAGCAGAAATAATATGTAAAAAGTATAGTATAAAATGCTGTAAACATAATAGGCACTCTGTAAATGGTAACTAAATGGTATCATTATAATAACGGTTATGTAGTTATTTTTGTACTTGAACATCACACTTGACTCTACAGGGCATACTATATTATGATCTAGGTAACACTCTTCAGGAATTGCTTTCCTGGCTCTGTGATGTTTCCATCACATGATAGATAATTTAATTAGCCTTTGCCTGCTGAGCACTGTGGCTATGGCACTCTGTGGAGAAATGTGTAGAAAGAGGCAGAGTTTTGGAGTCAGACAGATCTTGATCTGTCAGTACTCCCATCATTCACTGGCTAATGCACTTTGAGCATGTTGTTTAGTTTTTCTTTCTTCGTTTTTTTCACTTAAAAAATGAAACAAAACAACCTTTAACATCTATCTTGAATGGTTATTGTAGGGATTAAATGAAAATGTATGTGAAGCACTTGGATCAGGTAAGGTTTTGGTAATTTTTGCAATAATTATTGCTTTGCGCCCCCCCCCCCCCAACCCCTTTCACGTTACAGGATTTTAGTATATGTCTTTTTTTTTTTTTTTTTTTTTTTTAAATCAGTACCAGGGATCGAACTCACGACCATGTGCTTGTATTATTTGGAACACATTCATGGTAGGAATTAAGGGTGTGTGTGGGGGGGTGGTAGGTATCCTTATATTGAAGGTTATTCCTTATTTTAACTATTAGATCAGTCTGTTCAAAAGAAATATTTAAATAGATCATATTAATAACAAGAAAAGATAATGCATGACTTCTCACATTTTATGCTGTTAATAGATTCATCAGAATCATAAATGTATCTTTATAGTTAATATGGGCATTTTAAAGTTTTATAATATCAAAAAGTAGAATTGAAGTTTTAGTACAGCTTCTTAATGTTCTAAAGTGCTGTACATCTTTGTTTTGTACACAGAGATATATACATACATATAATGTAGATTTGTACTTGCTTAAACCTTAAAGTTTGCATTTATAACAGTTATTGTGATATAGTTTGCTTTGTGAAAACCTAAACAACCTGATACTCTATCACTAAAACTGTCTCACAGGTATGATTCAGATAGTTTTATTAGCAACATATGGGGTATGAATGAGCCACAGAGGGGAGTGTAGAGTGTGAGGGCACTGGTCTGTCTCTTCTGGCATGTAATTATATCAGCCCTTGTGCATAGTGTTATTCGTTGCTACCTAGGGAGTATAGAAAAATAATATCTAATGTACTGAAACAAACTAGAATAAATTGCAGTTATTAAGTTGATAGAGAGTTATATTTTCTACACCTAAATATTGGTTGAAATTTAATGTTTTATTCGGTCTTCCAAATTAAAGTTTAGGTTTTCAGTATTTCAGTATTTGGATCAAATTTATATAGGAAACACATAGCTGAGTTTCATAGATGCAGAAGATATTTGTTTTGCTTTCCCTGGTGTGATAATATATGTTCTGTTTGATTTAGTTTTACTAAGTATTTATTAGTTTTTATTTAGAGTTATTTGTAGTGTTTAAATGATTACAGTCTGCTAATTACTAGTTACTACACAGAGAGCAGTATCAGACAATCACATATAGATGATGTTGAGGCAATGATAGAAATGATAGACATACATTTTGGTCAAATGGTTACCTCTGGAATAGAAAGGATGGGAAATAGGATCAGGGAGAGATTTCCAAGAGCTTCAAGTGTAATTTTTTTTCTCTATCAGCTGCAATCTATTTATTGATTGCCAAGCACTTTTAAACTAGAAATTCAAGTTGACGCAAATGTAGTGTAGTAGTTTGTTTCATCTACTGTTATTACCTGGCTTACTCATATAATTTCTTAAGAAGAGGGGGTAAATTGCCAAAGATGAGGACCTGAGGGAGGAGGTTTTTAAAGATGGCACTCTTGAAAGAGTACTATAAAAGGAGGCACCGAAATACTTTTCACTCAGGCCTTCTCATTGTTTCATGCTAAATGTACAGATTTATATTGTGTATTCTGAAAAACCTACATTTTGGACGGGGGTAGGTGGTAGTTTTGATTAAACTAAGGACCTCCTGCGTGCTGGGGATGCATTCTCCTATTCAGTTACATTCTAGACTTTTACTACTTTTGTTTTGAGATAGGGTCTCCCTGCATTGACCAGGCTGTTTTCAAAGTTACATTTCTTCTGCTTTAATCTTCTTTGTGACCAGTATTATAGGCAATGCCAAGCTACTTAAACTTTAGAGGTAACTTTTCAGTCTTTATGTAGGCAAATTACTGAGAGGTAAAATTACTCTAGATTTGAATTTAGCTTTAAGATTGTTCTCTGGGGCTCAGGGTTCTAAAATGGATAATTGAACTGTTTAATCTCCAAATGGCTAATCTGGTTCCTTCTGTGTGCTGGTAAAATAATATTGGTTAGCCAAGCTGTTCAATATTTAGTTTGTAGTGGTTAAGAAGCAGCATGGATTATGTATTTGTTTCTAGAGTATGAGCAAATAGGGTTACACTTCACATGCTTTTTAAAATTCATGTGACTACTATTATGTTTTGTGACCTGATAATTTTATCTAATAACTGTTTACAGAGTACATAAAACTTCTACTTGAAAATGTAAAGAAAATCTTTATACTCAACCTTTCTATCCAAATCAAGTTAAAGGCTGAACTATTTGTTTGAAAATGTATAGTTTGGTAGTTCTGTTCTATTTGGGAAAAATTAAGAAATGTGATTGTATAATGGGGTGATTTCAGACATACAGAAGGGAAAATGTCGAGTGTTTACAATCAGATAGTGTTACCTCTGTTAAATGTATACATAAATAGTAATTTTATTAATCTTCTATTTCCTATCAGATTTTTATAAATATATTTTATCTGATTTGAATTTAATTGCTAATATCTTTTCTTGGGTAGTTCACTTTTATAAATGGGGAAGAAGTCTTCATTAGATTATCAGGATTTTACTATACCAACGTTTGCAACTAAGTGTATTCACTAAAGTTTGGAGAATGATTGAAATATAGCAGTAATATACCACATGTGGGCATATTCTCAGAAGAACTGAAAACATCATACCACAGTGATATATGTGCACCCATGTTTATAGCAGCACAATTTGTAATAGCCCAATCCTGGAAACAACCTAAGTGTCCATCAACTTAGGAATGGATAAAAAAGATGTGGTATTTTTATACAATGGAGTAGTACTCAGCTATAAAGAATGATCACATTGAGATATTTATAAATAAATGAACGCAACTTGAGGCAATATTCATAAGTGAAGTAAATCAAACTCACATGTGTAAATGCTGTATAGACTCCTTAGTATAAGAAATGGTAAGATTACATAAGATTTTATGGTAATCATGGTTTCCCATTATATTGCTTTGAAGTCTTGTAATATTTTCATTCATTGGTTGGAATAATTTTATTCTGTTTTGTTTGATTTTATTATGTGTGATGGTATAAACAGCTACTTTGAAGAAAACAAGACATTATGGCAGCCGTTGCTGATTTAATATCATCTGGGTTTGAAGTCCTACCATGCTTTTATTCTTCTGTTTTCATTGGTTCTACCATATTGTGTCTTATTGGATTTTAGTGTGTGTGATAGTATAAACAGTTTTTTTAAGGAAAATGAGATATTATAATAGTCATTGTTCATTGTTGGTTATTTGGTTTTGAATGTCCTGTATTACCTTCATTCTCTTGAATGGTTATACTATTTTGTTATGTTTGATACTGTTGTGTGTGAAGGTATGCTCAATTATTTCAAAGAAAAGACACATTACGGTAGCTAGTTGATATCCAGTTGTCTTGTTGTGAAGTGCTGTGTTGCTTGCATTGTTTTGTTCTGATTCACTTTTTTCTGTTCTCTTTTGTTTTATTTTCTTTAAAATAAAAAAGTAGTAATATAATATTAAAAATCTGTTACATATAAACAGTATATGGGTTAATTAAATAATCATCTGTATTATGATTAATGGATTTTTTCTTCATATTTGAATAGCACTGTATATATGCATATAGTTGTAATGCTCTGCAAGTATTATTTATATTTCTTACATATGCTCTTCATTTTATCAGTGCAACACTTATGAAAGTAGATGGGATAGGTGAGATTTCACTTTGCTAAATGAAGACCTTGAGTAGCTCATTAGTCAGATGGTTTTTTTTACAGAAGAGTTGGACTAAAGTCTGGCCATCTTATTTCTGATTCAGTGGCTTTAAGGTCAGGGAAATTTGGCTTTTTCTGTTCCATAGTATGTGTTCTTTGGTCATTTTGCTTTCCAATTTTCAAAAAGAAACAAAAGAAGCTTTATAGAGTCTGTATGTTGAAATTGGTACTTGTGTAGAATTGGGAGTAAGAATGATAAAACGGCTCAAATTACTTTTGTTTTGTTTTGTTTTGTTTTTTTTGAAAATCTCTAATGCAGTTTATTTAAACTTTTTTTTATTACTACATGTTTACAGTACATAGTGTTTCCTTGTGGGGAGTAAATAAAAAACATATTTTATTCTTTTTTAAAATCTCCTTCCCCTCCCTCCATTACTTGATTCCTTTCATTTGAGAAAGTTGTCTTCTTACTTCCTAAATTACCTGTCTTCTGTTTTAGTTTTCATTTATATTTTGAGTTTCTCATGTAAAGAGAAACCATGTGACATTTAAATCTGTGTGTCTGATTTATTTCACTTAGCTTCACTTTGTATTTATTAACATGTTTTATGATTCCAAAAAAAGTTAAGGTTGGATATAACCCATGTTTGTAAAATTAGGTGATTGACATTTAAGCAGAATCTGTTTCCTACCTTCTTTTCTCGCACTTTTTAAAAAGACATTATCAGTGACTTTATTACTATCTTTTATAGTTCTGGTGGCTGATGGGACTCAGTTATTTTCCGTTGGGTTATTTCTTATAGTTGTGGTCAGACAGTGTCTCAGGCCAGAGTCACCTCAAGGCTTTTAGGCTTACGTGCCTTGTTGATGTTGGCATTCTGTTGGGATCCTGAATTAGTGCCATCAGCTGGAACATCTTCATATGGTTTCTTTGTGTAGCCTGGGTTTCTTCAGCTTGGCTACTAGATTCCAAGAATGAACATTGGAAGGCAATAGAGTGAATGGCATTGCACAGGCTAGTCTTGGAAATCACATAGCACCACTCTCATTGTATTCTTGTGGTTAAGACAGTCACAGCAGTCCATTCAATTGAACTGAGAAAAGGGATATACACCTTCTTCAATGAGAGGAGCATCTTTGTCACTTCTAGAAGAGAATGCAGGACGTTGTACTTGATTGTGGCCATATCTGGAAACCATAATCCATCTTCTACTTACAATAAGTCGTGTTTCTCCCACATTAAAAGTACTTTCAGTCCTTCCTCCAAGTCATGTTATGTAATGATATCACCTTAACTATAGAGCAGAGTTTCTTCTAGGTGTAGAAGTTCTTTTCTTTTGAAAGCCTGCTTCAGGTTAGATACTGGAAGCTTTAAGATACTTAAGAAATTTTACTCAGCCATTGTGAGTTTTAGAATCAATTTTATATTGATGTTTTGGGAATTTATACTTCAAATTGAATTAAAATAACTTACTTAAATCAAATATTGATTAGTGAGAATTACATATGAAACCACAAAAAAGACATTTGTATGTCTTACCAAGATATACATAAGCATGAAGAAATGAAGGCCATTGGAAAGTGGCCATTGGGAAAAATGTTTATTTATTAAATATAACATAAAGACACTATTCTTTATGGTAATCTAGAATTCCATTTGCTCATCCACATGTACTGTACTCAATTTAAGCTTTCATAACAAATACAATATCAACTGGGTGATTTAAACAATTGGTTACAATTCTGAATGCCAGGAAGTCCAAGGCCAACGTGATGGGAGATCTCTTTTCTGTTAAGGGGACTTTTTGGTTTGAGACTTTCATTTTTTTCTATTCTCACACAATAGAAAGAAAAGAAGCAAGGTTTCCTGGGCCTCCTTTATAAAAGCATTAATCTCATTGGTAAGGGCTCTTTTCTCAGGTTCTAAATTGTGTCCCAATATTAGGCATTAGGCTTCATCTCATGAATTTTGAGGCATAAAAGCATTCTGTCCATAGCACTGCAATAGTTAGTAGATAATAACAGTATTTATTTATTTATTTATCTTTTTGAGACATGGTCTTGCTGTGTAGTTCAGGCTGGCCTTGAGTTCACTTTGTAGCCCAGGCTGGTATGGAATTTGCAATGATCCTCTTGCCTCAGCCTTGCTAGTTGAATACTGGGTTACAGGCATGTGCTACCACTCCTGATTATAATAGTTACTCATATGCCTTTATTTACAGTTTGGATTCTTGGAATCAAAAGGTTAGATCACTGTTAGGACTAAGTTACCTCTTTTTGTGTTTTAGTTGCACCAGAATTTAATATCCGTGTATTATATATATATCTTTATGGAGGTTTTGAAAAAACCAAAGTCCTGTATCTCCTGTGGAAGTGTTAAAAATTCTAAGAAACTTTCTTGAGATGAAGTCTGTCTCCTCGTCAGTTATTAAATGTGCTTTTCTTTTACCTGTGAATTTTACCTTCAGTTTCCTAGCAAATGCTTTTTCATATTAGGATCATAGAATTATGATTTACTCCTTGCAATCTGACTGATCATATCTCTGTACTAGAACTGCACTTTTGAAGGTCAGTGGTGACTACATTCTAGCCAAATGTTGATTTTTTTTCCCCTCAGTTATCAATCTGCTTGACATGCTAATGCCACATGACCTTGACTTTTCGGTTACACGGAAAAGTTTTCTTTGAACTCTATGCCCACTCTTCTTCCTGTAATACCTGTCTCTTAGGTATTAAGGTGGGTTTTATCCTTTTCCTTAGCTAGGCATTTACTTATTATTTTGAATTTTCTAACTTCAGTTCTTGCTTTGCATTTGAATCTTAGCTCATCATTTCTGATAAATTTCATCTTGATGAATATTGCTGTTAATTCTCAGATCCTCACTTATTTAGTGCCTCTTATGGTGTGTCTCTTACCTCCTAGTGTCTTTAATATTCTTCATTCATTCTTGAAATTTGCCCATGGTAATTATCTCCTTCGTGTGTCTCAAAGTACTTTATAGTTTATTTTCAGTATAGACAGTATTTTATATTATTATTGAATGAATATAATAGTACAAAACATATGTGAAAAAGAAAAGAATTGATTTATTTTCATAGTTTATAGGTCAGGAATAGCTTCTAGGAGAAGAAATGACTTCTCTGAGTTAAGGTTTAAGATTTAGGATTAGGCATCCCTAAAGCTGAGTGCAGTGTGATTTTTGAGACTGTGCAGTGCCTGTGCCTCAAACAGATAACTATTGTGATTTTTTTTGTTGTAAAGACTTTCAAAATTCCATCCTTTCCTTTAATTTACTTTGTTTACATTGCTATATTAATGTTCATTAAGTCAGCCATAGCAGATGGGCACTATGGTAGTAGTACTATAGATGGGTACAATGTCTCAGATACTGTACTACATACCATTTAATGGTCCCCAAATTACTATACAAGGTACACACTGCTATACCTGTAGGCAAGGAAATTTTTACAAACCAAGGCTTCACAGGTGAAATAACTTGCTAACCATTGGTTATGATGGAGTGAGAATATGTGTCGGGGGTGATTCACACTCTGGCTCCCAATCCCTTGTTCTTTTTACAACCATATTCTGCTATTTACCAAATTCTTGATGCTACTTCTGTTTCTAAGAGCTTTACTGTGGCTTCCTTTTACCTTCTTACCCACAGTTACACCTCCTTATTCCCCTTTCTGGACCCTCATTAATTTGTTTCTGACTCTCCATTATTTTCTCCAGTAACCCTCCAACCTGACCTCTCTTCTCTTGACCTTGTTCCCTTCTCACACAGATCATGCATAGTCTTATTTTCTTCCACCTTAATCAATACTATTTTCACATTTTATAAAATTATTTCACCTCAACTTCTTTTCCTTTTCCTGGCCAGCTCTTTACTGTGTTAACACTTTGTGAGTAACTAGAATATGGAGGGTGCAGTGATAGGAGCTGTGAATACAGATGAGTGTATGGTTCTTGATGTGGATGGATGTAAGAAGTTGGTGGGAGTAACCAGATTAGATCGCCCACTCTGATCTGAAAGCACTGATCTGAAAGAGAGGTGTTCACAGGTGTTGTGGCAGCATTGAGAAGGATATGATTAACTTTACCTGATTGGGGAAAATGTGACAGAACTGACGTTTGAACTGTGTGTTAAAGGAGGTTAAGACCTATGAGTAGAGAAGAGGTGGGAGAAGAACATTCTGGAAGGAAGAAACACTGCATGTCTAGAAAAACAAAATATATATGCCATATGTTGTGTTGTGAACATTAAAGACAGGCTTATGTAAAAGGATGTGTGGCTACCAGTGTACAGAGATTGACTCTTGCCTTCTTTACTCATCTCAATCCAGTGTTTGATATTTGACCTTATATTTTCATACAGTTGATGTGCTGGGCCATTTTGGAGTGAGCCTTTCTCAGGATCTGTTTCTCATTAGGCATGTTCTCAGAAATTGGTACACAGATATCTATTTCTATGAATGTCAGTTTATTAATTGCCTATCAAGTGAATCAGATTGTTTGATTTGGCAAATCATTACTTTGCTGCCTTGATAAACTTCTTGGGAAGGCAGCTTATTGATTCTGAGGTCTGCTGATTGAGAAGTATAGCTGTGGCGTTGACTTAGTGTATCTGACCAGTATGCTCTCTTGTTTCTGGAAAGTAACATGGAAAACCACATTGCCAGAAAACTTCCTGTTGATCGTGGAAAAAAAGCTGGGAAAGATATTTGTGAAGAAGTATCTCTCAACTGAGTTAGTATGAGGCCATATTACTATGGGATTAATTTTGCCAAGGAAGCCATGTGATTCAGGTCTAGTCAACCAAGACTGTCCTCATGTAGTTTAGCTTGATCTTGTCAACCTTGATTTTTGTTAACCTAGGTAGCCTCTCCTATGCTGACCAGCCTGTTCAGCTGCCTTTCCCATATCTTCTGATTGATCCATTCTCCCTTTAGATCTGATGAAATATCTGTCAAGTTACAAGGAAATCTTAAGAGTTGGGAAACAAGGGGGTTTTTATACCTGTTTTGACTCACTGTTTCTATTTTAGTCAAATTTCCCTGTTTTGTAGTACCTGGGGCCAACATCAGGGAAATGGTTAGTAGCCCCATGTAGCCATGAGTGTGAACTTATTCATTATGGTAGGTGAGAAATAAGGACAGGAAAGTTGAGACCATATTGCAAAGGTCATATGTGCCATACTGAAACGTTTGTTTATCAGAATACTTTCTGCCTAGTTTTTTCCTCCAGTAGTGTCTTTTTAATTTTTGAATTTTTTTGTTATCTATATTGAACTATTAATCCTTAAGAGATCATCTTATTTAGCACTTTTGTGTTTTGACAAATAAATATCAGCTGTTACTATCTACATTTTAAACATGAGGAATAGGACGATTGATTGAGACCTTTAGTTCTGCACTGTACTGTTATCTTGCTTCTTAGTTCAGCTATTTTTCCAGGTTTCCCTGATAACCAGTTTTTTAGACAAAGTATTACTTTTCATTTTATTATATAATATTTCTTTTTATATTATTATGTAATTGTTCTAGCCTGGTGCTTATGCCACATGTAAGGATAACTCTGTTTAAATGTTATATAGTTATCTTTTTTCTTTCTAGGAAGCTTGCCAATTCTTTATTTTTAGGTGGATTACATATTTATTTCTTTTGCCTCTTCTAAGACCTGGTCCAGTTGACTTTCAATCAATTCTTTGATAAAGGATAACTATTGTTTAAGTCCAGATCCTTTACATTCTAGTTCAGTACTTTCGTTCTCTAGAAGAGGAAATGGAGATCCAGGAGAGCTACATTTTCCATAGAGTACATGCCTAATGGAACCCAGATGTGGTGACACTGGGTCCAGACACCTTAGCACTGTGTATTCATGTTCACTTTTGGGCTGACTTATATGTTCCATATAGATAAAAGGGACTCTCACAGGTCACTTAGGTCAGTATACAGTATTCAAAAACTATATCAGAACTTAAATTAGTAGCATTTCGTATTAGTGCCAGGACAGATAGTTCTGAGTGTCTTAGATCTTCCTGGACTAGGTGAAAAACCATGTGAAGAAGGACATGCATTGAAAATGTGTCTCATTCCTGCCCAACAATGTACAGGTGCTTGACACATACTATTTTAACTATTTATGCTGACAGTTCTGTGAAAAGATTTTAGTTAATTTACATTTTACTGATGAGGAGACTTTTGAAGCAATCTTACAACTAGAACTGGATTTGTATAATGAGCCAGAGTCTACATGACTACAAAAACTACTGTCCTTTAATTATGCTTCATTGTTAGAAACTTGGCCTAAATCTTCTCAGAATAAACTTTGACAGCAAGTACCATGTTTGACATCCTAATGAGGCGCCAGCCACCCAGCAGCCATGCCCCATCATCTATGGCAATGATAGTGAATGTTGATTTTTAAGCTTGGTGATAGTACCTGACTCACGGACTCATTAAGCAATCTTCCATTTTGTAACCCTGGTTTATGGCTTATTTTGTGTTTCTTCTCCTTCCCCATCTCCCTTCCCTTCCTCTCTCCAGTGCTCCATTACCATTCTGTGGGAGAACAATATGTTTTAAATTCATGTGGCTCATTCTTGCTTCTACCTACAATTTCACTTTCTGTCTTGTTACTGCTTCCCCTTTCTTCTTTTTCTCCTTTCACCCTTTCTCATGGAGAGAAAACTGGACGTTGCTTGCATCAAGGTATTTGAATGGGTCCACTTCAGTCTTCTCACCCCAGGTTCTATACTGGTAAGAAGAATCTTGGGGCAGAAAAACCATAACAACATAACATAACATAACATAACATAACATAACATAACATAACATAACATAACATAACATAACACAACATAGTAAACTAAAATAAAACAGAAAGGGAATACATAGACACATTGTCTTCTAGCAAAATATTTTTCAAAAATGACAAGATATATGCAGTTTACAACATATTCATGCTTGTAAGAAGTCTGTTTGCATGAAGTCTGTATTTTGGTGCTAAATGTATTTCATGTTTCAGAGAATGCTTTAAAAATACTTTGGAATCATTTTCCTAAGTGCTCTTGGAATTGTACAAATACTATAGTTTTTAACATTTCTTAATGCATACCTTCAGTTGTCATCATCTTTGAGAATGTTTACTGCTTTCTTATAAGGGATATACAGAGACTCAACTAACAAGTGTCACTAATTACGTAAGTTTCAAAAAAAGTTTGGAAAAATTATACTTAACCTTTTCAAGGACTTGTTTTTTGGGCTTTCTCTTGTTTCAGAGCACAAATAGATATAAATCAATATATCAATATACACATTTTTAAACATTTTAGGTTTTGTGTAAAACTTTATTCTGCCTTTCCTAAAATTTAGAATATTTCTGGTAAATAGTTTCCATATTCTGTATTGACTCTATCACTCCATCAGTTAAATTCTTAGTGATTATCTCTAGAAAAGAATAACACAGTGAAGAATTAGAACTGTGGCAATTGATTGAATGTGATCATATGACAAAATATGCTAAGAAGGTATTATAATTTCCCCCTTATGCCAAAAAGTCCATTAAACTGCTAGGTTGTACAGAGGGAGGTAACTCAAGGAATATTCTGAGAAGGGAGGTGTTGAGCAGTAAGAAACTATAGTGAGGGAGAATAGTTTTTCCTAGAATGAAAAGTATGACCCCTTTTCACAGTAGCAAAGCTTAAATCCTTTACCACTATGTTAAAATGCCATATTTATTTATCTTGATTTTGCTTTTTATATAATTAAGGGGTGGAATAAAATGACTGTTTTAAAAAAATTCCATGTCTACTATATATCCAAAAAAATCCAGCCTTCTCTAAATATAATTTAAATGTTTAACTTGTTAGTGGTATTTACTTTTTCAGATTTTAAATTTTATATGACTAATGACTTTTATTAGAACACTACGTGTTTTATATTTATCTTGTACAAACTTTCTCTTATTAAGCATGTGATAGCATCCAGTTAAGATGTTTAAGACCATTTTATGTTTATTTCTTGTCATAGTAGACACTAGTTACTGGTTGAATAAATGAGTGAGTGAATAAATAAGCACAGAAATATGTGGAAGCATATGTGATTTGCTGTTCTTGGTCAGATTCATGATTTCTTGATGCTGCCCTAAAATTTCTTAAAGATTTTTAAAAAATCTATAATCAATGAGGATAAGAAATTTTAAACAATGAATTCTAATACACACAGATGATCACTATAATTTGGAACATCACTCTACATATTTTTTTCTGTGTCTTTACACACCCACACTTACAGTCATGTCTAGACCTGCTCATGCCCAAAAATACACACAGATTTATAGTTAGGAAAATTAAAAAATAATTGTAAGGATAAAATCATTCCATGCATTATTCTTGTTTAAATAAAAATAGCATTACTTGATTTTATCAGTTGCAAAGGAAATTATAGAAAACTAAAGGAATTATGGTAATTAAGTATGATATTCTAAAATAAAAATTGCTAAGTGGATTCATGAAGGTTGAATGAAAATTTATGAAAGATATTAAGAGATTAGGATTATATTCTAAAAGTTAACTAACATCATCTCACTTTTTTTTCCTACTATGAAAAGTAAGGAATTAGCAGTTTCCCTTTTTTCACCTGTTTTTACTTTGTTAAACTGTGAAACATTTACATTCTATTTTATGATTAATTTGCCCAGTTACATAGTTTTTGCATTTAGAGACATTCAGTGGTTACTTACTACCTATTACTTTTTGTTTAATTGTGATAAGTTGACTCCGGGAATTTTTTTTTTGAGAAAATTTCTTTCTGGAGAACTGGAGAACTTTCACACAATTGCCATATATTCTTTTAAAATAAATTCCTCTGGCCAGTGAAATGAGACACTAAAACCTATAGAATAATATTAAGTTGGCTTATACAGCTTGATTATTGTTTGGCTTTTACTTTACGTGCTGACTTAAAAATGTAAGAATATTTTATTTATTTAATTGTGTTTTAAAAGATTGGTGTATTATATATATATATCTGGATAGTAAAACCCTAGAATGTCTACTCATTCTTTTTTTTTTTTTTTTTTTTTGGTACTGGGATTGAACTCATGAACTCATGATTATGCCACTGAGCTAAATTCTGGGCCTTCCCTCTGTGTGTGTGTGTGTGTGTGTGTGTGTGTGTGTGCATGCGTGTATACTCATTCTTAAAAGTAGTCAATACTAAGAGTATTTGACTGCATAAATTCAAAGGCTCAGTGCTATGTCCCAGTATATTCAGAAGTGGAAATGCCACTGATGGTCACTTATTGCAGTCTTGTGTTTGGAAGATGAGAAAAGGAAGAACCTTATTTCTTTGGTGTACCTATGTACTATAGGAATGATTCTTCTTAGTTTAGAGCTATTATAGTATACTGCACCTTTTTAATCTCCTTTTCTTGGCATGTGATCATGGGAATTGTTATTAAAGCAGCCTTCTATATTAATCATACACTGAATATGGCCTCATTCAGAGGACCATGAACCTTTTCTATCTCTATCCTGCAAAAATAAAATAAGTTCTTATTTATACTAAAACATATCTCAGTGTCTTCATTCTTTAATTCTTTATTTTGGTTTATTTTTTTTTATCTACTGAATTTGATTAATAGAAAATTTTCTATTTTGGTTTTATGTACACACTCACATACACATATATGTATATATTCACACATACAGAGTTATATATTTGTTTATGAGAGTATATACTTTTTTTCTTAAAGAGCTCATGGATGTTGTATTTATTAAATAATCGAACCCTTGAAGTTGTAGGTTGCTTTTAAGCTTTATGGACAATTTGGCTAGTCATCTGAGCCAAATCCATCTGAAGGGGTTTCATATCTTTTCCTTACAACCTTGAAGACATTATCTAACATTCCATCTGACTCCTGCTATTGAAAAGTATAAGTCCAGAGTTGATTTTGCTGGTTGGATATGTTTCTAGGTTCTGGTGTTCGGGAGACTCCTAGATATTCTTGTCCCAAAAAAACAACTGCACAAAACAAGAACAAAAGGTGCAGTTTTACGTTTATTAAAGGTAGGGAAGAAAACATGCTATGCAGAGCTAGTGAGGCCAATTAAAAATAGGAAAGGAAGCACACTATATAGAATGAGAACAGACCACTGTGAAAGAGAGAACACAGTGGCTAAAAGTTTAATGGTGACCATCTTTTGTGTCTCACATTCCTTAGGCTTATGTCAGGTCTAGGTTTTCCTATCAAAAACCTGCTTGATTTCTTACAAGAAGAATTAAAGGTAGCATTCTCTGATTGGTCCTCAATGGAGGGGTTTGGGAACTGTCTTTCTGAGCATTTCCTGGGCCCGATTGACAGGTCAAGTCTATTGCCCAGCCAGTTTGTCATGCCCTAATCTCCTGAATTAGATATGTATAGAATTCAAATTTGTGTTCAATCTCTCTTAAATTTTATAATAGTGAGAATTTGTTTTACTATTAATAGCTTTTCTGAAGATTTTGTTTTTAAATTATTTTGTTGTTATGAAGTAAAAGTTTCCTTCTATTATATCTTTTCAATTTTCCTCTTGTTTTATTATTTATTTTCTTTTGCAAATGTATCACGTATGGTTGAGAATATAGTTCTGTGTAGCATATGGTTAGTATGTGCAAGCTCCTGGGTTCAATATCCAATATTTAAAAATCATATTCATATATATACATATATATGTTTTATTTTAAAGAGAATAAAACAAAAGAGAACAGAGCAAAGCAAATCAAAACAGAACAGTGCAACCAACACAGGACTTCACAACAAGCCAACAGAACATCAACAGTTTGAAAATTAAGCATACCTTCCATACTATAATATCAAACATAACAAAATACTATAAAACCATTCAAAAGAAATGAAAGTGTTACAGGATTTCAAAACCAAATAACAAGAGATGAACAATGGCTACGATAATACCTCATTTTCCTCAAAAAAGGTGTCTATACCATCACACATAATAAAATCATATAAAATACAACAAGATAGAACCAATCAGAACAGAAGAGCAAAAGCATGGTAGGACTTCAATATAAGATATAATCAACTCTGGACTTATACTTTTCAATAGCAGGAGTCAGATGGAATGTTAGATAATGTCTTCAGTAATGGCTATGATAGTGTCCTGTTTTCTTGAAAATAGCTGTTCATACCATCACATAATAAAATCAATGAAAACAGAATAAAACCAATCAAACAATGAAAGTATTATAAGACTTCAAAGCAATATAATAGTAAGCCATGATTACTATTATATATCCCATTCAAAATAGCTACCCTTGCCATCTGACAGCATAAAACCTAACAAGACAAAACAGAGCCAAACCTAACAAAATTGTGTAAATGCAAGAGTTCAAGACAAGACATTAAGAAATTAACAGTACTTTCAACCTTTCTCTCCCAGGTGTTTCCTCCCTTTCGCTCTCATATTAACTATTTTGCTTTTGGATCCCATTAACTCCTTCTGTTTCTTATGCTAGGGTTTACATATAAGAGTTCAAACTGTTTTACCCATGAACATGATCTCCAGTTGCATCCATTTATCTACAGGAGCCTTGAGATTATTTTACTTTATAGCTGGGTAGCTTTCCACTGCTACCCAGCTATAAAAATACGTCTTTATCCATTCTGCGGTTGATGGGCAAGTTACTCTTTGCTTTTTTTTTTTTTGGTCTCCTGTCACATGGAACAATTGTTTTCTCTCCTTTGATTTTCAGTCTCTGAATTTCCTTTGTAGTTAAATGTGTTTCTTCTATACAGTATATTGATGGATCTTGTTTCTTGATCCACTCTCCGTGTGCTGCTTTTTGTTGCTGACCTGAGGCCATCTACATTAATAGTTACAACCAGCATACATTGGTTTGTCTCTGCCCTGCTGTCCTTTGTTGGTTCTCCACTTTTCCTCTTCATTTAATTACCTGTCTTGTTTGGTGATCCTCCTCTGCTGCTGTCCTAGAACCATGGTTATCTTTATTTCTTTCTAGAATATCCTTTAGCACTCTTTGTAGGGTTGGTTTGGTAGTCATGAATTCCTTCAGTTGTTCTTTACCAATGAAGTATCTTATTTTTTCATCAATTTTGAAAGGTAGTTTTGCTGGTAGATCAATCTGGGTTGGAAGTTGTTTTCTTTCAGGATTTGAAACACTTCACTCCAAACTCTTCTAGACTTGATGGTTTGTATTGGTATGTCTACTGTGATTCTGATTGGTTTTTCTTTTATAGGTGATTGGTCTGTTTTCTCTAACAGCTTTTAATATTCTGTTTTTGTGCTGAATTTCTGGGATCTTGATTATTGTATGTCTGATTGTAGATTTACTTTGGTTATGGCTTGGTTACTTTGGTTATGGTTTGGAGTCTTGTATGCCTCACTTATCTGCATGCCAGATCCATTTCCTATGTTTGGAAAGTTTTCTACCATTACTTCCGTGAATATCCTTCTAATTTCATTTGTGTTGACCCCTGCTACTTCACCGACACCTATCATTCTTTTTTTTTTTTGTCTTTTTTCCTTTTTATCAGTACCAGGGATCGAATTCACGACTGCCTGCTTGCAAGGCAGGTGCTTATGCCACTGAGCTAAATCCCCAGCCCCAACCTATCACTTTTAAATATATGCTTCTTTACATCATTTTGCAGCTGTTGAGTTGTTATTTTCTGATTCCATGTTATTTTTAAGTGATCTTTCCTTTCACGATAACTAGCTGCAATCCTATCAAGGTTTGAAAGTCTATCTTCAGTGTCTTTCAGGTGGTTTTGCCAGCTTTCAATTGAATTTTTAATTTCCTGGATCTCTTTTTGAATCTGTTTCATGCATTGTAATTCCTTTCCACATTCATCCAAGGTTTCCATCATTTTTCTATGCTGCTCTTTTTGGTCTATGTTTTCTTTGGACCTGCTGAACAATTCTTTCAGTATGTTTGTGATTTTGATTTATTCTTTTACATGAGACATTATTTCTGATTTGACTGCTTTTACAATCTCATGAAGTTGTTTCCTTCAGTTGCTATTGTTTCAGAGATTTCAGGTGTGTGAGTTCCGTTTTCTCCCATGATGTATCCCCAGACTTATTCTGTGTGGGTTAGAGGTCTGAGTTTGCTTTTTGTTCCTTCTTCTTGACATTTTCCTGGGTTCCTCCCAAGAAGCTGGTTACGGGGCCCCAGGTACTTCCTGAGTTGGCTGCCCCCAGGCAGTGTAGGGGGATGGGACAGGTACATGGGTTCCTCTAATTCCAGATTTACAGGGAGGTAGCAAGGCATAGAGCAGGCTTCTCCAGACCTGTGCAGCTCTACTGGGGCTTCCCTGATGATCAGGTTTGCAGGGAGGGGGGCTGCTTCTCTCAGCCTACGTGTTTACACTGGGACTCTCACAGTCCTGGCAGACACACAGAGGTATGTTTGTCTGATTCTGCTGTTGTGTGATGGCTGCTGGAGGGAACCAAGGGCTTCCACTGGTGGCCTACAGATGCACAGGTCTTATCTGGCTGTGTGTCCCTGCTCCTGCTGGCTACCTGCAGGAAGGAGCCAGATTCCAGTCCTAGCTCCCTGAAGGCAGATCTGCTGGTTCTCTCTGCCCACACTGGCCACCTGCAGGATGTGGCCTTTTGGTGGTGGTGCACAGTAGGCAGAGGTGGGATCTGTCTCTCTCTGCCCGCACTGAGCGTGCAGAAGAAAGGGCCTTCTGGTGGAGACACCTGGCAGGAATAGGCTGGTATTTTGGCTCTCTCTGCCCATGCTGGGCCTGCAGAGGAAAGGGCCTTCAGCTGGTTGCGGTGCCTGGCAGGCAGAAGCAGATCTTTTGGCTCTGCCTGCCCGCAGTGGGTGCTTGGAGGAAAGGGCCTTCCGGTGGCAGTGCCCAGTAGGCAGAGGAGGATCTTCTGGCTCTCTCTGCCTGCGCTGGATGCACAGAGGAAAAGGGCCTTCCAGTGGTGGCGGCGCCGGCAGGCAGAGGCGGATCCGCTGAGTGTGTCCCTGTGCTGGGCATGTGGAGAAAAGGTTGTATATATATTTATAGAGATTTTTTTTATGTGTCAAAAATATTTTTTCCATTGTTTTTTTTTTTTTTGTTCATGTGTCTTTTCTTTCCTGTATGTTTTAGTGTTGAGAATTCTGTTTAGTTTTTAGCAGCTGGCAGTATTGCCTCATTTGTGTTTAGTCTTATGTTTATATTTTTTCAACCTTTAACTTTTCCTTGCTTTGCTAGCCATTATGCTTTTTTTTCCTTACCCTTTAGTTGACTTATCTTTTCTTAGATACATCATAATTTTCCTGAGCCCTTTTTCTTTGAGTAGCTCACATTCTATGGAAACTTTTGTAACTATTCTATTCCCTAGCACATTTTCTTATCTTCATGTGTTACTTCTTTATATCAATCCTTGGTAGGTGTACATAAATTTTTCTTATTTTTTCTTTCTTATTTTTTCTGTTGCTTTCTGATTTTTACTTATTTTTGAATGTGCTCAGTTCTATTTTTCAGGGTATAACATGAAAAAAATGTGAGGGTAGATGCATGTATGTGAGTACATGGAGGAGAGGACAAATAGCATCAGTTTTTACTTCTATCCTCTTTTCATCTATTGACAATCATGCTGAGTTAGAATACTAGGTTATGTACAATTATAATGTCTTATTGGTCTTCCTCTGTTCTTTTTTGGTATAGACATATTTGATGGAGAAAACAACTCTTATTCTAGGTGAATGATTACCATGACTCCAGAATTTGGCTATCTAAATAGGACGACTTCAATCAGAATTACCTTGTATGGATTTTATTGTTTATTTATTTATTTTTAGTACCAGGAATCCAACTCAGGGCCTTGTGCCTGCCAGGCAGGTACTGTTCCAGTGAACTGTCCCCAGCCCCTTGAATGGGTTTTAGAACAGTGCCAGTTTTAGGGAAATCTTTATCCTTCTTGAGATCTGAGAGGGTGTGGTTTGACTCTCAGCATTACTCCTTCCTCTGATTCCACATATCACATAATTTGGCTTTCAAAGATAGTTTGTGGATTGTGGTTTTGGCTGCATCTTAGTTTCATTGGCAATGAAATATTAATTATTTTTTGTACTTTAAACTTTTTTGTTTGTTTCTGCAGTACATACGGGGCTGGCAGTGACTTCCTTTTACCATCTTTTTAAATTTATTTGCTGTCTCTATACTCTTAACAAGAAGGTAGTGAAAGATCCTGACATTAGATTTTAATTATTGCTTTTGAAACCAGATGTCTAAATTAATTGCTTAATGTTTATTTTTTTTTAGAGTTTTTTTGTATTGGGAGGCTAAATCATTGTTTTTCATAGTTTGCAAGAGAAAAATCATAAATTTTAAGGGATTTGATGAAAAAGTAAATTACATATAATATGGTAAAACTATGGATTCAGTACAAACTTTAGCTGCTCTGAGTTTTTTTTAATGACATTAGAAATGTAATCTTTTGAAACCGTCATTATAAAAATGATTCGAAAGTATAGGCAACAACTGTAAAGACAATAAGATTCATTATGACATCCCATTCTGGTTGACTATTACCTTCTTTTAAAGTCCTGTAATGTCTCCAATGATTTGGTTTTATTCTTTACTGTTTTGTTCAATTTTATTATAACTGATGATATAGGCAATTCTATTTAAGATAGCAAGAGGCAGTATGGTAACCATTGTTGATCACCTAGTATTTTGTTTTTACATTATCTATTATGTCCATCCTTTTGATTTGACTGACTCTGTTCTGTTATGTCACATTTGGTTTTACTCTCTTCAAAAAAAAAAAAAAGTAATAAGAACTGTGGGAGTAATAAAACCCAAAATGTGTAATTGTCATTGTACAAAAGAAAGGAAAAGAAAAAGCTCTAAAGAATATAACTGCATATATATTTAAGTGTGTAAGATAGATAACCATATTACTGAGTTTTGTTGGATCATTGAACAAAACTGTTTCCAGTCTCACCGTTTGAAAGTCCACTTTATATGCTTTAATTTTGTAACTTGAACAACAATTTCTAAGATAACAATATGTAATTTATTAACTAGTAATTTCCTATTGTTTGTTTTTTTGAAATTCTGTATAACTTGTACCCTTTTTCTGTTTTTTTTCCTCCTTAAATAAAAAAAAAATGATGCTATCATTGTAAACTTAGGATTTTGACAGAACTACTCCTTAATGTGGAATTCCTATTGAATTTGTCAGCAAAGCATATACCTTAAACTTTCTTTGAGAAAGATATTTTTTTGAGAAGTCCGACATGTCTTAAAGAAAAAATAGGTACTTTAGTTTTATGAGCAAAAGAACCACTGTATAATATTTCCACATTCAAATACACATACAGGATTTGAACTTTCTTTTGAAAAGAACTTGTCTTACGAAATTAATGAAACTTTTTTGTCTGGCACACTTTGTTTGTTTAGGACAGTTTTATGTTCACTGCAAAAATGAGTAGAAAGCACAGAGGCTATCCCCCTCTCTCCCTGTCAGTCTTTCTCATACCATCTCCCAGCAGAGTGATATGTTTGTTACAGTCAGCAAGGCAACATTTACCCATATCACAGTCACTCTTCTGTCACTGGGAGGAAAATATCTGATAGCTACAACTTAAAGGAGAGTTTTCTTTTGGCTCTCAACTTCAATCCGCTGGTCCCAAGACAGACATGGTTGAGTGGAGAGCATGGCAGAGGAATGATGTTCAATCCAGGGCAGCTAGGAAACAGGGAACAAGGAGGTGCCAAGGACATGAATCCATGTCATGCCCATAGCGACCCCTTCTCTAACAAGCTCCACTTTTAGCAGCACATTTAGCTACTGAGCTCATCCATGGATGCATCCACTGGTGAATACAGTGGACAGTGGTTCCATGACCTAATTACCTTCCAAGTACATGAGACTTTTGGGGTATCTTTTAGATTTAACCATAACAACCCAGTATTGCAGACTGAAGTCTTTAGGTTGAGGTTCATTTTTAGTGTGGCATATTCCATAGGTTTTGAAAATTATGTAACATATCCACTTTTATAGTATCATAAAATAATTTCACTGACCAAAATGTCTTTTGTGCACTATCTCTTCATTCCTCTTTTTCTCCCTTCTCCAGAATTTCTGGCAATCATTTATCTTTTAACTGTCTTCATAGTTTGGCCTTTTCTGTAATCTCATATACTTCCTTTTTTTTTTTTTTTTGTCGGTACCAGAGATTGAACTCACTACCATGCGCTTACAAGGCAGGCGCTTATGCCGCTGAGCTAAATCCCCAGCCCCAATGTCATATACTTAAAATCATACAATATGTAGCCTTTTCAGTTTGGCTCCTTTTCATTAGCAATGTATATTCCTCCATGTCTTTTTGTGGCTTGACAGCTCATTTCTTTTTAGTACTATGTAATCCCTTTTATGAATATACCACAATTTATACATTAACCCTCTGGAGGGTATTTGGTTGCCTCATAGGATTCTCATTAAACTTTCTATAGATATTTTTGTGTAGGTTTTTGTGTGGATATACATGTTAACTCCTTTGCATAAATAAATACACAGTTGTTCAGTTTTATGTTGTATATTTTTAAATTTGTAGGAAACAAAAAAAAAAATTGTCTTCCAAAAAAGGCTGTTTCAGTATACAACTTCATCAGAAACTAATGAAAATTCCTGTTTTGCTCCATGTTTCCTTCAATATTTGGTGTTGTAAATGTTTTGAATTTTAACTCATAGTAAGCAATAGTATTTAATTGCAGTTCTAAAGACATGGTGGTTTCACGTCTTTTCATATGGTTGTCTTATGTGTATCTTCTAAGGTGTTTACTGAAAAAAAAATTGCCCACTTTAATTTATTGTTTCCTTATTGTTGAATTTTAGAAGTTTTTACTATTGTAATTATTATCTTTTATCAGATTTTTTGAACATATATTTTCCTAGTCTATGACTTTTTTTTACTTTCTTAACGTGTTTTACAGGCAAAAATTTTTAATTTTAATGAAATAATATGATACTTAAAAAATAATCTTGTGTATCATTTTACCAGTGTGGCATTTATGTGTGATAGAAATGAAGCCACAGTAAAACGAAATACTAATATTTCCACCCTAAAGAAATATACTTTTTATATAGCAGCTCATTTTATAAGTTCATTTTGACTAATTCCTATTAAAGAATTGTTTTCAGTTATGAAATAGTTTATTAAATGTGATTATAAAATGTGATTATTAATTTTTAAAATAATATTTAATGTGAAAAAATTGAAGGTTTTTTTTTTAGCTTTGTTGCTTTTTTATTTGTATTTGTTTATTTGTTATTTGGTACAAGAAGTTGAACCCAGGCCTCATACAAGAACTACCCATTTGTTGTAGTTAGGGGTTGTGCAGAGAACAATTTGAATCAGGACATGGAGTTTATAATATTATTTTTATAATGATCGCCGGGAGTTAACACAAGAAAATGCAGGAAACCTATTTGCAACACCAAAGACGTAGATTATTTAGTCAGGAGCCTAAATCCCACAGCAATGTCCCACGTGAGTCCAGATAAAAACCAGAGCTCATGACAACGCCTTCCACGAGTCCAGCTGGAGGTCCAGAGCCCACAAAAAGGACTCACGCCAGTCTCCTTTACGGATCCGTGCTGGGAAGGCCCAAAGATCAATGGTGGAAGCCAGAAAGTCTATGCCAGCAGTGTGAAGGAGCTGTGCTGGTGGGATGAGGGTTCTAAACAGCACCCTGGAGCCGAGAAGTCACACTCACAACGAAGACAAGAGCTGTCCTGAAAGCACCACAGCCATCCTCAGTGACATGGAGGTTCCGGAGCTCCTCCTGCAACAACCACAGTCGGTATGTGCCAGGAAGCCACTGTGAGGAGTTCATCCTGGAGACCAAACAGCACACATCTTCCCCTCCAGAGCCAGGAAGCCATGCTTAATGTGAGGACCAGAGCTTCTCCAGGAGAACCCACGGCTCAAACAGCAACATAAAGGACTACCCACAGTGCCTCCACACAACAATGCATTAACGCCTCAACACCTTAACAACTTCCTTCTCCTTCTCCACCTATTTATGCTGGCTACTTTCCTCAGGTGGAGCATCTTTGCTCAGTGCCATGCTGATGTAATCCAGCTGGTGTTAAGTTGACCACCAGTTCTTAATCCATAACACCATTTTAAGTGGATAAGGTGATTAGTTTTGATAAAAGCATACAGTTGTATGTGCTTGCTTCAGTGGCACCATAATTATGATTTAAAACATTAATATTAGCCTAGAAAGCTTCTTAGTGACCTCTTGAAGTCCCTCTCCCCCAGTGTGTGCATCTAGGCAATTATTGATCTGCGTTCCATATCTTAGATTAGTTTGTACTTTCTGCAATTTATACAAGTGTATTTTACTTAATGTAGACGATACATTCTTGAAAAATGGTGGTAAATTGAATTTTTATAATATGAACTGCATGTTTCATTCCATTAAAATACCTGAGATGCTAATTAAAATTCAATTGCTAGTCTTAATATTTTTTGGTTGTAAGGTTTTTGCCCTATCTCCTTTTTTAAATTTAAATCTGTATTGTGGGTAATTTAACGTATAAAGCCAGCTCATAACACATTTTTTTTTTTAAAGCAAATTATCCTTTAGTAGTTACCTACATCGGTGTGTTTTGTTTTTAAAGTTGACAAATACTTTTTAGATTGTATTTCATGAGAATAAAACTTTAGAATAAAATATGAGAATGTTAATCCACTGTATATCATTATCTTCAAAGTAATAAATACTTCAAAGGAAAAAGTATACAAATCTTGTATCTTTTTTTTTTTTTTGGAACTGAAGATGATCTCATGACCTTGAGTTTACCAGGCAAGTGCTAAAGCCCTTGTTGTGCTTTTAGACTTTAATTGTTCTCTTTGCCTATACAATTATCAAACGCAGTGTAGAAGTTCATTTACCTTGTCTTACGCCCTCCTACTCAGAATTCCAGGAGCCAGGGTAGATTAAAGAGCTCCATAACAAGTTCTGTTCTTTGTAACTGCTCTTACTTATGCATGGTGTACTCTAAAAACATGCTTAAAAGTAGCAGTTCATCTCATGGATAAAACAGCCCACAAAGATGAAGTATCAGAGTTAGTTTGTGACTTTTTATCAAATGTACTGAACGTTTCTTTCTATAAAGGAGTAAAGAAGAAAGAGTTAAGAATTCTTTATGTACAAAAGTAAGTGGAGTTTTGTGGTTATGCCCAGAAAAACTTGTGTTTCTGGAATTTATGCTGCTCCATTTATTAGTCATTTTGAAACTAGTTCTAAGTAAAAGCCAAGCACTATGAAAATCATCTCTTACCCATTAAACATTTAAATTTGTACTTTATTCGGATTCTGTATTGACAAAAAGAAGTAATTCTAATATCAATTTTTTCACGGTAAAACTGTGGGTAACTAATATTTTGTATAACAAATCCTTAAGAAAATGACATTTAGGGGCTGGAGATTTAGCTCAGCAGCATAAGCGCCTGCCTTGCAAGCAGGCAGTCGTGAGTTCGATCCCTGGTACCGATAAAAACGAAAAAGACCAAAAAAAAAAAAAAAATGACATTTTCTGGGTGATAAATGTAGATCTGTTAAATTCTGAAAATCTACATTTAAACATTGCCTCATGAAGCCTTCAGACGAGAAACAAAGTAAATGTTCACTGTCAGTTTGAGAGACAGTGTATATGTGAGATAGGACTGAAGAATAATCTTATGAGAACAACCAACCTGCAAATTTGTATTTTATATGATTATTCTTCTCACAGGCAGTCAATACTTTTTTTCCTTTTTAAAATTAAGAAAAAAGATTCTTTTCTGTATTGTCTATATTGTCTTTTTATATTGTTTTTTGAAATTGTTTTTGGAAGCCTAGGCATATTCTTCCTTTCAACCTGTACTGAAGCTCCTCAACTGAACATGTGGTTTTGTCCCAAGAAACCTCTCATAAAATGAAATTGTCATAGATCAGAGTTGAATTTAATGCATCTAATCTGTTGAACCTCACAGTTTAGCAGCAGTGTGCTGTAGATCTTGGTTACTTCCACTTGTGAGCTTGTGACTGACTAGGAGCTGTGACTTGACACTACCCAGTGTCAGTAGAGAGTATCACACCGCATGTGGCTCTGCTGCCTAAAGGTCCATATTGAATATCAAAGTGTGGTGTCTATTGAATGTGGTGTCTATTGAATTCATTTTGTACCACTGTAAAGTTGAAAAATCATATTTGAAGCTATCATAAATTGAACATTCGTAAATCAAGACTGTGAGGACAGTGATAGATTGGACATGGTCCTGACTTCTGCTGATTACATCAAACACACACACACACACACATTAAATAGTATATAAAATGAATCATGCTAGCATTTAATAGTGATATATACAACATACAGTGAGGCAGGAGAAATTGGCTTAATGATGAGTTATGTTAAAATTTTTAACTATTTTCAAGCTTGCTATTTAGAGCACTTGGAAAACTGCAGACACACAAAAAGAAAATGAATTTTAAAATAATCATTTGTAATTTCATGTGTGTTTCATTAGCAGTTTTTGACCTGTTTTTCATTTTATAATATAGACAGTATGTTCAAATCAAGTATCTTCCTACAATATCATTTTAAATGAGTACGTGGTCATATATATTTATAAGATTTCACAGTCATATTCTGTAGGTATAATATTATTTAACCAGTAACTTATTGCTGAGCATTTAGGTTGTTTCTACTTTTTGTTATTGTGAGAAACATTGTCAACAGGACCCACGTGAACATGGCTGTTTCTTTTAAAATCATGCTTGTTTTGTCAGAGAATAAAAAAATACATGTACCTAGTCTAAAATTCTAATAGTTGTAAAAGACCTGTTAGAAAAGAGTGACTACTTGACCCCTCTTTCTGAGTTCCTTTTCTTTCTTTCTTTTTTTTTGGGAGGGGGGGACAAGATTTTGAGATACAGTTCAGTTCAGGCTGGATTTGAACTTACCATGTGGTGCAGGCTGGGCTTGAACTCAAGGTGATCCTCTTGCCTCAGCCTCCCAAGTACTGGGATAACAGGTGTGTTCCACCATGCCTGGACATTTTAAATCCTTTTTCTCTTTTCTTTCCAGGTACTATATCTCTACATCTTAAGTTATGTATGCACATTGCTATCTTCACTTATTTTAGACATTATCCACTTACGTTACATTATAGTCTCTGGATTTGGTGACTTTACATTGCCTCACTTTTCCTCATATCGTCCAAAGTACAACTTCTGGCTAACTTTTTTTACTGTTGCATCATTACACTATGCAGAATTATTCATAGTTGGCTAATATAGTTAACTCTAGTAAAAAGTTTGCTTCTGACTTTGTTGTTCATGAAGTTAGTAATGCCTTGTATTTAATTTGCTTAGTTTTTTTATTCCTCTTAATGTTTTTCTGAACATTTTTGTGCTTATTACAATTTTTCATAAGGAGTATTACATCAGATTATTTATGTTTAAATTTGTTCTTAAAGGCATTCTGTGGGGAAATTTTCATTCTCTCTCTCTCTTTTTTTTTTAACTGCTGTCTTCTTAGGATTTTTTCTTTGTTACCTAGAAGCACTTTTTGTCGTTTTTTTTTTTTTTTTTTTTTCCTGGACTCTCTTATGGCAAAAACATTGTTTTGCAAGGATAATTCATTCTTGAAACAGCTATAGATGAAAACCCCAAATTGGAATTTTGAATTATTTCATGCAGTCATTGGTTGACCTTCAATTTTATTTATTTATTTATTTTTTGGTATCAAGGATTGAACTCATGACCTCGGGCTTGCCAGGCAGGCGCTTATGCCGCTGAGCTAAATCCCCAGCCCAATCATAGGTTTTCTAAAACGTTCTTTGACTTAATGGCAGGCAAAATGAGTTAAATAGTTGATTTATCCTCTGTTCATAGTTTGCCTTTTTGTACACACACACACACACACACACACACACACACACACACACACACACACAGTTTACATTATCTGTGTAACTGTTTCCAATAGATGAGGTCCTTGGGCTACATGTTATTTGTTAAAGCACAACATCACATCTTAACATTTTATGAGAGCCAGGATACAATTGAAATTTGGACACGCCATAGGAGGAAGAAAGGTATAAGAGCAAGAGAGAACATGTATCCAGATTTGAAGAAATGAACTGATGAACTAGTTTACTGGGAATGGGAGGGATACTACTTAAAACAAAAATATATTTGTATTATTTCTGTGGATAGAATTGTTTTTGCTTTTTGAAGTACTTCTCTACTTTTTTGTATTTTACTTTATTTTTGTCCCATTTTTGGCTCACTCCAGAATAATCTGAATTAATTTTAACTACTATTTTATTAATAATTTTAAAGACCTGTGATATTATATTTGATGATTAATGGTAATGATGCCTTGAAATAACATCTTTTTTTTTTTTTTTTTTTTTTTTAAACGGGGTCTCTGTGCTGTTTGAGCAGGCCTTGAGCTCACTTTGTAGCCCAGGGTGGTGTCAAACTCACAATGCTCCTCTTGCCTCAGCCTTCCAAGTGCTGAGATTACAGGCATGAACCACCACACCTAGCTTGAAATTACATCTTAATTCCATTTGGTTGAAGAAAAACAATAGCAAATTTTATTTATTTATTTTATTTTATTTTAAAGAGAATAAAACAAAGCAGATCAGAACAAAATGATGCGAGCAACACAGGATTTCAAACAAGACAATGGGAAATCAACAGTGGCCACCATAATGTCTCTTGTTTTCTGTGAAATAATTGTCTATGTCTTCTCACATAATGAATTCAAACAAGACAAAATGATATAAAATGGATCAAAACAAAATAATGAAAGCATTATAGGTCTTCAAAACCAGACAATAGGGAAATCAACAATGGCTACCACAGTGTCTCTTGTTCTCTTCAAAATAGCTGTCTATACCTTCACATGTACTGAAATTATTAAATACTACAAACAGACTAAAACCAATCAAAACAAAGAATAAAAGCATTACTGGACTTCACAACAAGATGATAGGAAATCAGCAATGGCTAACAAAATGTCTCATTTTCTTCAAAGTAGCTGTTCATATCATCACATGTAATAAAATCAGTTCTTGTAAACTCTTTAGGAGAAATTCTAGGTATGTATAAGTCTATACATGTACATCTATCCTTTTGGTATTAGAGGGAAAAACAAAACCAAACCAAACAAATTATGAGAAAAACAAGAAACAAAAAAGTGATAACAACAAACCCAAAACAATGGCAATACAGGCTTTCAAAACAAGGTAGTAGTAACATAAATAAGGTGATTATTTTGTAGTTATCTACAAAAGAGTTACTCAGATTATCAAAGATAAACATGCAACATTGATGTAATCTTATATTGTTTGTTCCAAGAACTAATAGAATTAGTAGTACAATTATCTTAGCTATCTTAATTGTACATGTACATATTTGTATCTTTTTTCTTCTCCCTTCCTTCTTTTCTCCTTTTCCCTGAGTTATTTTTCCCCTTTGAGCAGTTTTGTACTCATTCACAATATTTATTGGAGATTTTGTATCTTATTTACTCTTTCAATTTCTTATACTAGGGAGACAATATGGTATTTACCCATATGAGTTTTATTTATTTCACTTATGAGTATGGTCTCAAGTTGCATCTATTTACCTATAAAAGTCTCAATGTGATCATTCTTTATAGCTGAATAGTATTCCGTTACATAAAAATACCACATCTTTTTTATCCATTTCTCAGTTAATGGTCATTTAGGTTGCTTTGAAGATTTGGCTATTACAAATTGTGCTGATATAAATATGGGTGCATACATATCACTGTGGAACGATGTTTTTGGTTCTGGGAATATGCCCAGAAGTGTAATAACTGGGTCAAATGGGACTTCCAATTTCAAAATTTTGAGGAACCTCCAGACTGATTTCCACAATGGTTGCACCAGTCTACACTCCCAGTAACAGTGCAGAAGAGTTCCTTTTCCTCCACTCCTTCTTCAGCGTTTGTTATTGGTGGTTTTTTTGATTCTGGCCATTCGTTCTGGAATGAGATGGAATCTCAGGGTGGTTTTAATTTGCATTTTTCTAATGACCAATGATGCTGAACATTTTTTCATGTATTTATTTGCCATTTGTATTTCTTCAGCTGAGAAGTGTGTATTCATCTCAGATGCCCATTTTTGGATTGGGTCTTTGAATTTTGGGGGTCTGATTTTATAAAATTCTTTACCTGTTTTAGATAGGAGTCCTTTTTCTGTGGGACAGTTCACTAAGATTTTTTTTCCTCAATTTGTGAGTTTTGTTTTCACTATGTTGGAGCTTTCTTTTGACATGCAAAAACTTTTTAATAAGACAAGCTCCCAATTATTGATTCTGGGAAGTGTTTGCTGTGGTTTGATTTTAGTTCATAAATTCTCTGCCTACTGCTATATCTTCAAGATTTCTTCCTACTTTGACTTCCAGCAGATTTAGTGTTTCTGTTGTGACTGTATCTTCTAATCTATTCCACTGATTGTCAGGTCTGTTTTTATTCCAGTTCCATGCTGATTTTACCACAGTAGCTTCGTAGTATAATTTCAAGTCAGGGATTGTGATGCCTCCACCCTTGCTTTTGTTGCCCAGAATTCCATTTGCTTTTATAGGCCTCTTCTGGTTCCAGATGAATTTTAAGAATGATGTCTCTAGATCTATGAGGTATGTTAATGGTATTTTGATTGGAATTGCATTGAATCTGAGAAAAATTTGGGAGAATGGCAATTTTCACAATGTTTATTCTTTCTATCCATGAATAAGGAATGTCTTTCCATTTTCTGAGATCCTCTTCAATTTTGTTTTTCAGAGTACTGTAATTTTTACTGAATAGATATTTTACTATTTTACTTCCTTTGTTAGATTGATTCCTAAGTATTTCATCTTTTTGAATGCTTATTGTGAAGGATGTGGCTTCTCTTATTTCTCTCTCAGTGAGGCTGTTGTTTGTGTAGAGGAATGCTATTGATTTTTGAATGTTGACTTTGTATCCAGCTACATTACTGAATTTAGTTATTATACCTAGAAGTCTTTCAATGGAGTTTTGGAGGTGTTCTATGTAGAGTATCATGTCATCTGCAAATGATAATTTAACTTCTTTTTCCTATCCTTATTCCTTTTATTTCTCTTTCTTGTCTAATTGATTTAGCGCATATTTCTAGAACTATATTGCATAGGAGTTGTGATAGTGGACATCTTGTCTTCTTCCTGATTTTAGAATGAACACTTTCAGTTTTTGCTCATTTAATGTGGTGCCGGCTGTTGGTTTGTCATAAATGGCTTTTATCAGATTGAGGTAAAGACCATCTATTCTGATTTTTTATAGGGTTCTTATCATCAATGAGTGTTGGGCATTATCAAAAGCTTTTTTTTGCATCTGTTGAAATGATTATGTGATTCTTGTCTTTGGCTCTGTTGATGTGTATTTTGTTTATTAATTTGTATATGTTGAACCATCCTTGCCTTCCTGGCAAGAACCCCATTTGGTTGTGTTATATGCTCTTCTTGATGATTTGCTGTATTCTTTTTGTCAGTATTTCATTGAGAATTTTTGCATCTATATTCATTTGAGAGATTGGCCTGTAGTTTTTGGTTGGATCTTTTGCTGGTTTTGGTATTAGGGTAATACTTGCTTCCAGGAATGAGTTAGGGAGAATTTCATTGAAGAGTTTGAGGAGTGATGGAATTAAATCTTCCTTGAATTCTTATAAAATTTAGCAGTGAATCCATCAAGACCTGGGCTTTTCTTTATTGGTAAGGTTTTAATTACATTTTCAATTTCACTAATTGAAATTGGGTTATTCAGCAGTTTTACATCTTGATCTAGCTTTGGTAGTTCAGATGTATCTAGGAATCTTTCCATTTCTTCTGTGTTATCAAACCTATGTGAATAAAGGTGTTTTTGTTTTTGTTTTTTTTTTTTTTTTTTGATACCGGGGCTCAAACTGATGACTTAGAGCTTGCCAGGCAGGCACTTATACCGCTGAGCTAAATCCCTGACCTGAAAGTAAAGGTTTTTGAAGTAGATATAAATGATCTTCTGTATTTCCACAGACTCTGTAGTGATTTCACCCTTTTCATTCCTTAATGCATAAACTTGAGTTTCTTTCTTTCGTTTTTAAAAGAAAGTAGGAAATGGGCTCATCAATTTTATTTATTCTTTCAAAGAGCCAAACTCTTTGATTCATTAATTCTTTGTATTATTTTCTTAGTCTCTATTGCATTAATTTCTGCTCTGATCTTTATAATTTCCTTCCTTCTTTTGGCTTTCGGCTTGACTTGCTCTTCTTTTTCTAGATGTTTGAGGTTAGCATCAGGTTGTTTATTTGTGTTCGTTCTGTTTTCCTGATGTGGGAATTCACTGCAGTAAATTTCTCTCTGAGAACTGCTTTCATTGAATCCCATAGGTTCCTTTAAGTTGTATTTTTGCCTTGCAAAACTGTCATTCAGTATTGATTGAGAAATAAGATACTTCCATGAAAAGGACAGCTGAAGAACTTCATGACCACCAAACCAACTCTTTAAAGAATACTAAAAGACATTCTATATAGTCATAAAAACAACTAGGACTTTCAGAAAAATACCACGATGCAATACAAACAATTAAACAGAGTGTAAAGTAAAAAAGGTAAAAAAAAAAAAACAAAAAACAAAAAACAAAAAACCAAAAAACAAAAAACTAATAGCAGAAGGATAAAATGACAAAAAGAAGCCAATATATATCAGTTATCACCATTAATGTAAATGGCCTCAATTCATCAATTAAAAGAAACAAACTGGCAGAATGGATCAAGAAACAACATCCAACCATATGTTGTATACAGGAAACCCATTTAACTCAAAGTTATTATCTTTAGGATTTGAAATACTTCACTCCCTTGCTCTTCTTGACTTCATTGTTTGTGTTGAGAAGTCTTCTGTGATTCTGGTGGGCTTTCCTTTATAGGTGATCTGTCTCTTTTCTCTAACAGCTTTTAATATGCTTTTCCTATCTTGAATTTCTGGACTGTTGATTATTAAATGTGTGGGTGTAGGTTTATTTGGTTATGGCTAATTGGTGTTCTACATGCTTCATTTGTCCGTGTGTCAGTTTCCTTTCTCATGTTTGGAAAACTTTTGGCTATTCTGTAAATTGTTTTTTTTGTATCATTTGTGTTGTCACTTTTTTCATTTACACTTACCAATTTTATATTGTCTTTCTTTGCATCATCTTGCAGCTATTGAATTGTTATTTTCTGGTTCCTTGTTATTTTTAAAAGAACTTTCCTTTCCTGTTCACTAGCTGCAATCTTGTCTTCTAGGTTTGAAGATCTGTGTTCACTTTCATTGAAAGAGTTTTGCCAGCTTTGATGGAATTTTTGATTTTCTGGGTATATATTTGAATCTGTTTCATGCATTCTGTTTCTTTCTTATATCGTTTATTGAAGGTTTCTGTCTTTTGCTATGCTCGTCAATTTTTTTGACTGTCTTCTTTAAATGTCTTCAGCATTTCTTTTAATACATTTATCATTTCTTCTTTTACCTGGAGATTATTTCTGATCTGAGTTCCTTTACAGCTGCATGGAGTTGTTTCTTTACTTTGGTTGCTATCATTTCAGATGATTCAGGTGTATAGCTTATATTTTCTCCTATGTCCATGCCTCCTAGGCTTGTTTGGGATTTGCTGGAGGTTTGAGATTGCATTTTGGTCTTTCATTTTGTCATTTTCCTGTATTCCTCTGTAGAAGATGAATGCAAGGTCTCCGTTGTTTCCTGGGTCGAGGATATCTGTCTGTAATGCAGGGAGTTTCCTCAGTTGAGTGGAAGTCATCAGTCGGGCCTTACTAGGTCCCTAGTGGCACTTGAAGGCTCCTCAAATGTGAGGAGCATGCTGGGCGGCCTTTGGCACACCCTCCATAGTAGTGTGAAGCTCCTAGCTACTTGAGGTCACTGGGCAGCACTCTACCAGGTTCTCAGTGGAATACCAATGCTGAAAAGCTAGATGGAGTACCCTGTTGAGGCCTTCAGCTCATGCCACATGGTGCACCAAAGCTCCACAGCTGTGTGGGGTTTGCTGTGCAGGCCTTCAGCTTGTGCCACTGAGCCAGGCAGTTCTGTGGCCACTGAGGGTCACAGAGTGTCGCCCAGTCAGTCCCTGAAGGATCTACCTGAAAGTCTGAAGCTGATTGGGAATGCGAGCAGGTTTCAAGTGAGGTGCCAAGGTTGCATGGCTGGATGGGTTTCACTATGCAGGCATTTGGCTTGCACCATTGTTAGCAAGTGATTCCCCAGCTACTCGGGCTTGCTGGGTGTGGCCCAACAGGCCCTGAGGGACCTACCTGAAGGACCAAGGCTGATTGAGGATGCTGAGTGGGACCCTGTCAGGTCCCGAGTGAGGTGCCAAGTTGCTCAGGTGGATGGGATTCACTTTGTGGGATTTTGGCTCATGCCACTGAGTACAGGACAACACTAGCAAATTTTAGAAAAATAATTGATACAAATCTTATGGTTATTAGGCATTTCCTTACTCTGAGCAGACTTATTGCCTAAAAATTACCCTTGGTTTTCCTAGAGATTCTTCCCTAACTATATGGTGTGAGAACTTTTCATAATTTGTTAGAGTAAAAAATGACTTTTCTGTAAAATTTTAATATTACAAATGAGGAATTAAAGATGAATGGTTTTGGGAAAAGTAAAGAATGAAAGATTTTGTTTTTGTGTTTTTTGATTTATTGCTCAAGAGTCTGGACATTGATTTAAATTTGGAAGATCCTGCAAGTAGCTTATCTCATATTTTAAAAAATATCATGCTCCTGATCGACCTTTACTTTCTAAAATGCTTTAAAATTGGCTTGTGCTCTACTAAGAATAGACAATTCATGTCTTTAGGAATTTTAGGATGCTAATTACAGTTTTATTCAGCACTTATATACCAATTCCTGTGCCAAACAATTAAGGGACACTGTCTCATTAACAGTACCCCTGGTGGGTTGGGTCTTGTTTATGTTTAATGGGAAAATTCAAGGACAGAGAAGTTATATTTTTTTCTCAAGGTTATGCATGTAGCAGGTAGTAGAGCAAGGAATATTTTTGTCTGGCTTGTGTTTCTTTTGTTTGTTAAGCATAGTTCTTTTCAAGTATATAGGAAAGATCTTAATCCTGCAAGTGGCGTCACATGTGAATGGTGTGTCTCACCAGCCCTAGTATTAAAGGGTCATTTTGCTTAAAATTTCTTATAGTGTATAATTTGTCTCTGTCTGTCAGTCAGTCTGTCTGTCTCTATTTCATTCTTTTAAAAATGCATATGCAGCACTGGCTACTATGATTCTGAGAATGAATTAACATAGTTCAACATAAGATTATTCAGTTTTTTTCCTTTTTCTTTCTTAATTAGAGAATAGCAGTACTTTCTTTGAAAAGCATGTTACATTTCTTGAGACAGCATTAGTATCCTGGTTTAATGGATGTGTCTGTTACATTTTAATGTTAAATTTACTTTTTATACTGCTTTATACTATTCTTTCACAAAATATAGAAAGTCTCCTCAACTATTTTTTCTCCTTACTGGTAATTTTAAGAAGTCACTTGTTTCTTTCTGAACATCCAATAGTTTGGTATTCTTTCAGATGTTGAGCAAGGCTTCAGCAAGTTCTTATAGTGAATGTCTTCAAGAGACAATACAGGAGGCAGAGAACTGCTGAGAGACACCTATAGAGATCAGCACACCTGCCCTCAAGCAAAAGATGGTAATTAGTTGCTCATATTCCCTTGCAAGCTTCCCCATTGTTGCACGTGAAGCACACAGATCACAGCAACGCTGTCATGAGCTTCCTATGGCTGGATTTGTTTATGACTATTCAATTTTTAACCTTACTGTAAGACATTTTGATGGGAACCCTGAGCCTATAGGGATTTGCATGATTAATCAAACTTGTGAAGATTAAATGTAGAAATAAAGAGAAACCTTTGCATTACTTTGACTGTTAACTTTTGGGACAGCATTTGTGAAAAACATTAACATGATACTTGAGGCAAAGATGTGTTTGATCAACCTTCATAACATTTTGTTCCTTGACAGCAAGTACAGCTCCAGTAAATCTAAACAAGTCTTTTAAGGCTTATAGATCCAAGTGCTTGTGAATAACAGGATGGCATGACCTGTGTATTTTAAAAGATGATTTTGTATCAACCATGTTCATTGCTATAAAATCACTGCAACTATCAATCTTGTCCTATCACATTGTCATACATTGTTTTTATTACTTAAATGAGATGATCAGTGATTGATTGCTTACTTTATTACTTAAGTGAGATTATCAATTTAGTAGAAATAGTATAGTTTACATGAATTGGATATATTGGAGAAAATACATTTATTATTATAAGAACTTGGAGATATTTTAGATGATTGTTTTAAGATTACGTTTGGCATGGTATATGTGGGATACAGGCAACTTTTTACTTTAGGTGTCTCCATGTTGTATTTACCTGTAAGATTTAATTCTTTGATTACATTTATATATATTATAAGCACATAGATTCAATAAAAATGCCTTCCTAACCAGGCATGGTGGTCGCAACTCTAATTCCAATACTCAGACAACTGAGACAGGAGGATCTCCCCAAATTTGAGGCCAGCTTGGGCAACATTGTGATTGTGAGTTCAAGGACATTCTGAACTACATAGAGAGGCTCTGTCTCAAAAATAAATGAGTAAAAAATAAATAATTACTGTTAAAAATTCATCATTGATTCTTACATATATTTAGCTTTCAAAATTGCTATTATTTCTAACATAGGAAATTTAGTTCACATTTATTCCAAGAAAAAAATACATCATAGTCTGTTGGATATGTCTCTTTTCTTTTCTTTCTTTTTGCTACAGAAATTGAACTCATGACCTTGCACTTGCCAGGTGCATTTTTTTTTTTTTTTTTTTTTTTTTTTTTTTTTGTCTTTTTCCTTTTTATTGGTACCGGGGATTGAACTCACGATTGCCTGCTTGCAAAGCAGGCGCTTATGCCGCTGAGCTAAACCTCCAGCCCCACCATGTGTATTCTTAAATTGGTTCTAAGAGACAAATTGGCATTGGTACTAGTAGTACCACCACTACTAGTATGATACTTCTCATTATTATTATTATAATTATTCAACTCCTATAATACAGGAGTATCAGTGACAGAGTTAGAAGCTTTAGATGCTAATGAGTTAAGTCATTACATTGTACCTCATAGTTTTCCCTAGTTAATACATAGGTAGAATCTTCTAGTGGTTTTCTTTCTTTCTTTTTTTTTTTTTTTTTTTTTTTTTTTTTTTTTTTTTTTTTGGTACCTGAAACCAAGCTCACGATCTTGCGTTTTTCAGGCAGGCACTGTGCTGAGCAATATCCCAGCCCTCCACTGGTTTTCTAAGCACAGTTATTCATTAGCGTTTCAGGGAAAAATAGAATTGAGTGAACCTTAAAAAAGTTTGCCTCTATTTATACTTGGGACTTCTCATATAAGGGAAACCATGCAATATTTAAGCTTTTGTCTCTGATTATTTCTCTTAACATTGTGGTCTCATGATGCATCCATTTTCAGTTTTTCTCCAAAGAGAAAGGGACCAAGACATGCAGGGAATAGAAAGGAAGAGGAGAGATAGAGAATTTAAAAAGGAATCAATATGTATTATGTGTAAGTATTAACTCCCCACAAGGAATGTAAACATTATATGCAAGTATAAATACATTTTTTAAAAGCTTACAGCTAGATTTTACATTTGCCTCCTCTCTTGTCAATATATAAGCCGAAATGTGAATGAAATGAGATGCTCCATTTATGAGCCAACCAATGATTATTACAATAGTAGGATAGACTGTAATAGCCGTGCATGAGAAATCATCTGCGGAGCTTCTTAAAAATGTGATGAAGCCAAAATCTCTGCTTACAGGACCTGAGTGTCAATCAGTGTTTTTGTTTTTGTTTTAGTGTTGAGCTCCCCAGTTGATTCTCATGTGTAGTCCCCGTGGAAAGCGCTGCTCAGCCTTCTGCTAGGCTCTTGCACATTCCATTACAACTGGGAACTAAAAGAGCACTGAACTTAAATCCTTTTGTATGCTAATGAAGGTAGGGTACAGTGTATTTTATTTTTTGCACTGTCATGTTTTAAAATAGTTACTCTATCCTGCAATTCTTCGTATTATTTTGCTTGTCCTTATTGTGAATGTGTGTTGTTTGCATTTCTACATGGATCTTAACCCTCAGAGTGTCTTGAATTATCAATTTCTAGGGTGAATTTTATGTTAATATTTTATAGAAATAACATTTTTCATAAAAATAATATTTTATAGAAATATTTAGTAAATGGACAGAAAGTACAAAGAAAGTAAAAGAATATATCCAATTTTTAAAAAAGTAATCACATTAGCAATTTAACATTCTTTCAGAATTTTGATTGTGAATTTGTTCTTTTTTCCTGAGAAGCTCTTGGAAACCTTATGTTTTGTTTCAGGGCACTCAATTATTGGCTAAAACAGATAATGGTAGTTGTACACCCAGGAGTGTATAACTTAAAAATTTATTAGATTAACTGATTAAAGAAATCATTTCTTCTGTCATATGATTCAGTCAGTAAATATATACAATCCAAGGCATGAAATCATTTACTTTATAACAGTGGGCAAAATACCACGTAATTTCCTTAACCTTTAAGCAATGAAATTATAAATCCTTGGGCAAATGATTAAGGTTATCATAGCCTATCACTCTCTTTTAATACCTCCAGACAGATAATTCTTCTTTGTCCTGCTGAGACTTATTAAAACTTCTAACCGATATACTTTCATTAAAAGGTTTAGAATTTACCAACTTAAAACCTTTGCTTCACGCTATCACCTCTGGTTTAACTAGACCTATCAAACACAGTATTTTACAAAAAGAAAGACAGTTGCTGTTTCTTTAAAAATAATAAAGTGTAGTGCATTTTAAACTGCTTAGAGGTGAGCAACTGCTATATACTACTAGGGCTTTTGATAGTTGGTTTGTTCCTTTAGTATGCAAATTTTAGGTTTACAAAGAACTAGTGCTTTTATTTAAGAAATATGCCTAGAGGCTAGATTGGTAGGCTTTAGGGAGATATCTAGTTTGGTGTGAAATAAATAGTTGTTAAAGGATCACATGAATTGAGTCCCAAAAGATGAAGAATAGAGATGAGACAGATTGAGGAAAATTGACTGTACCTAATTTTGTTTGGCTAAAAATATCACAGAATAAAAAATGACGACAATGAACAATGGCAACACAATGTAAATTAATGAAAATAAGCCATTTTTTTGATAGATTTTGAGGAAAATTCTGACATGTGAAAAGTTTAAAGGAAAGGGCTTATTACATCTCTCATCAGCAAACCTTGGCTCTTTTTCTCAGAAAGAAGCCTAGACACTGGAGAGCTTATACCTTTGACAGTTCTGAAGGCTCTGTCTTTGTCAAGGAGGAAGGGATGGGTTATGCTCCTGGCCAGTAATTCAGAAGCCCCTCACTTCTGGTCAGTGAGATGTCATAGAGCACCTACAATTATTCCAAGGGAAAGGACTGAGGGTTGCTATCGTGAGTTGTTAATTATAGGTATTGTGGCTTGTAAGTGTAAGAAAATCATAGACATTTAGTTTTGGGTAAGTTTAAGAGATAATATACCTGTTTTGTGACACTACTCTTTTGGGATCTCTGACTTATGTTTTGTTTTTCCTTCAGTAACTTAAAAATTATGCAGTTTTTACATTAATAGCTTATAAAAACTGCTTTACTGTGTTAAGTGCTTGTGTCTGCCTTTTTGGATATCTTTCAGTGTTCAGGCTCTGTGACAGAATATTTGAACAATGTTTTGTAGCGTTTGAAATAACTCCCCTGTAATTTATTTATTTATGTATTTATTTTTCTCTTTGAACTCATTGCCTTTTAATTTTTTTTATTTTAAAGAGAAGCACACAGAAAAGACAATGAACAATGGCAACACAATGTAAATTAATGAAAATAAGCCATTTTTTCGATAGATTTTGAGGAAAATTCTGACATGTGAAAAGTTTAAAACAAAACCTGGGGAAAAACAAAAAGAGACATCCAGCAACCAGAAGAACAACAAAAACCCAAAACAATGACACTGAATTTAACAATGGTTGAAATATTGCGTAGCTTATCTTCAAAAGAGTTGCTTAGTTCACCAGATATAGACATGCAAAATTGATCTAATCCTATGAATATTAGCTGTTCTTTTCCAAGAACTAATAGAATTAGTCGTATGATCATCTTATATATTTTATGCATATATAAACAATTTGTATCTTTTTCCTTTTCCCTTCCTCTTTTCTCCTTTCCCCTTGTGCATGTTTATTGTGTTTTTGTCTCTGGTAGTGGAGATGCAGAGAGCAAGGGTAATGGTGTGTGAAACTGGAATTCTTAACTCTCTCATCATGGATGGAAGTCTGTAATCTTGTTAACATCAGACTTGGGTATGAATAAGTAGATACCCATCATTTTTATTATTCAGCACTATTTTATTTTTATTTTTGAATGTAAGGGTATTTAAAGCAATTGAAAAACAGTGGCTATGTTCATTTGGTTCAAGTTCAAAAAGTCCAAGGGGATATAAGTTCTTGCTCTCCTATGCTTGGTCCCTTGACTCTCACTTTCTTTTCACATGTTCTGCTGATGCTGTTGGTCTTTTTGATGTATTCTAGAAATATCTATGTATATATGATCAATGGTTATCTCTGCAAGTATTTTCTTACATATTTACTTTGTGAGTCTTGGAAATTATTTTTTAAATGCCAAACTTCATATAAAAATATTACACACTGTGCAGTTTCATCATTCAGGTATGAATTATTTCTTTTTCTTTTTTGAGAAACACTGTAAGTTGTTCAAGAACTGACCCTGATGCGACCTGGGGAAGCAGAACTATATGCAGGTTTCTTCAGTTAGTTCTGTGAATGTGAATCAAGGTTCTGCATTTTTCTGCTTTCTCAGCATGCATGTCCTATTCTGAGTCCCTTATACTTTTCTGACCACAGTAATGTTTCTGTTCATGAAGAATTCTCAGAGAAGACTCCTTTGTGTCCTGTTTCATTATTTCATTCTTGTATTCTTTTCCTTTTCTCTTGTAGTTTTACTTCTAAATTTCAACTTTCTGTGAGTTTTCTTTTTTCTTTTTTTTATATTTGTACTTATACTTTGTGGAAGCTTTATTTAATCTGACTTTTTGTAGTTTTAGTTGACTGTGTGTGAATACTAGGAACCATTTGAGGTTGGCTGTTCTCTTGAATTTTACTTCAATTCAGGCAAGAATAGTGATTGAGAAGATGGGATCTGGAGTCAGATTGCCTGGATTTGAGGCCTGGCACTGGTGCAACCAAGATGACCTTGGGCAAGTTATATAACCTCTTTCTGGTTTTAGTTTCCTACTTTGTTAAATGGGAAGGTAACAGTGTTATCTACCTCAGAGATGTGATGATTAAATTAAGCAACATAGTCATATAGCACTTAGTAAATATTAGCTATTTATATTTTTATGATGTTCTAATTCATATATTGAATTTTTATACAAGGATTATTCTGATAACTTTGAGTATATTTGAATTAGTTTAGAGGAACTTTTATAAGTCTCCATTACAGGATGTAGCTTTCTTTTTTAAACAATAGCAATGAGCCTACAAGCTGTTGAGATAAAATAGTAAGTTCTGAATGAGGGGGATGCTGATGTAGTACAGAAAAGCATCAGTTTTTTTTCTTTTTCTTACTGTTGTTTATAAATGATGTGTATGGTTTTTTTTTCTAATGTCCTTTTTATGTACAGAGCAATGCTACCCTATAGAATTATAATGCAAGCCACATAATTAAAAAAATTAATAGCCACATTAAAAATAAAAAGAAATGAGTTTAATTAAATTTATCAGTACATTTTATTTAACCCAATATATCTGAATTATTATTACAGCATGCAATCAATGTAAAATTATTTTTTGCATTGTCTTTGAAACCCATTGTGTATTTTATACTTACGGAACCTCTTTATTAAGAGTAGTCATATTACAAGTGCTCAGTAGACACATAGAACAATTGATACTGAATACCAGTTAAGGGTTTGAGCTATTTTTTAGAATTGTCCTTTAAGTTAAGGAGAGTTTTTATGATTCTTTGAAGCAGCTGATAAAGTAATTTTTCTAAATAGCAATTATAAGTTTTAGCGTGATAAGACATTGGAGAAGACATTTAGATTTGAGTGTGACCAATGAATAGATAGAATTATAGCCCTGAAATTAGGAGTAGAGTGAAACTGTATTGATATCCCTGAGAGTAAATTCCTGAATAATTCTTAGAAAGGGACTGAGGGATGAAGTAGAGAAAACTATTGCCTAGTGCTGCAGTGGTACTCTGGACACCAGTGGAAGAGAATTTCTGAGCGACATGGTGAGTAATAGTGCCAAATGTCATAGTCTAGTAGTGTAAGGAATGGAAGTAGACAGTTATTTCTTGCTAGATTTAGCAAGTAGAAATTCAAGTAGAGGGATGGACTTCAGTAGAAATTGAAGTGTAGATAATGATCGTATGTTATTGTTTTATGAAGCTTGAGTGAAAGTAAGTTTGAAAGATGTGTATTACTGATAAAGGGAAGGAGGAGGTAGAGAGGAAAAGATGAAAGAAGAAAGGGAGAAAAACTAGTGGAGCAGTTTTCTAGGAATGTCCCAAGTAAATAGGATTCAGTGTACAATGGGCAGATTTGTAGTGGAAAAGAATGTCAAACCTGAGATGGGAGTACAGGAACTATAAAATAGGAGAATTTTGTGAAAGAGTAGGTTCTTAGTTGTAGGATTCTTCATTGCATATAACTGAGTTAGTTTAAACTTACAGGAATATATTTCATGATTCTTGATTCCCAGAAGTGCCAAGATACCAGACTTTGCTATTCATGGCTAAGGATAACACAAGTTAATCAGAACACCCTGTAATACTATATTAGTAGAAATGCCACTGCCATTTGCTACTTAGTGGTACTGGACATCATTAGTAGAAGATCTACATGGTTGTCTCCAAAGAACAATATGCCTTTGCACAATATGTTTACTTATTTTTTTGAGACATTATTTAATTCAGGCTGGCCTTGAATTTTCTATGTACCCTAGATATGCAGTGATCATATGCCTGAGATATGCAGTGATCCTTCTGCCTTAGGCTCCCAAATGCTGTAGTTATAGGCATGTGTCACTATGTCTAGCTACAATATTTGATTTTATACTGATCTACCAATTTGATTTGCAATTATGGTTTGATCTACAATGCATCCTCAAAGGCTCATGTGTTCAGAGTGGACTGGATCATGAGGGTAGTACCCTTTTCAATAGATGAGTGGACTGTTAGGAGAATGGCCCACTTGGGAAGTAGATTACTATAAGCATACCTTTGAAGGGTATATCCTGCCCTTAGTCTCTTCCTCTGTGTCTGGCTTTTCCTTGACTTTTATTCTTCTTGTCTGCCATGAGCAAATTTCCTTTGTCATTCTGTTTTTTGGAGTCAACCAAACATGGTGTGGCACCTCTGTTACTGTGAACCAAAATAAACCTTTTCTCTTTTTAATTTCAGGTTTCAGACATTTTTCATAGTGTAGAAAGCTAACCAATATATTTGCTTACTTTTTATTGGAAGTACAGATTTTTTAGCTCACAAGCTCCTAACAGTTGGGAGGTACAGTGAATGCTAGAAAGGAGTTGGACTGCAGGATGGGTTGTCTGGTTCTTGGTCTCTCATGAGTTGTAGTCAAAATGTCAGCCAAAGAGATAGTCATATAAAAGTTTGATTAGCTTGGAGGAACTGCTTAAAAGATGACTCACTCACATGGCTGTAAAAGTCATTTTGACTATCTGGCAAGAGGACATGTGGACCTTGCCGTAGGACTGGTTGAGTGTTCTTGTAACATTGCAGCTGGCAACATCTCCCAAGTGGGTGACCCAAAAGAACAAAGAGGAAGTTGTGGTATCTTTTATAGTAGACCATTGGAGGTGAACCTATGGCACACGTGCTGCAGTGGACTGTTTGTATCATTGAAAACTCTAAAAGGTTCACCATCACTGGGGAAGACTATCACTTTCACTTAGACTAACCCTGCCATGGGTTAGGGGGCACTAAACAAGGTCATGCATACCCCAAGGTAAGGTTTATAGGGCGCTCTTAGTTGTGCTACTATCCCTTTTTTATTTGACAACAGAAATCAGTTAGATTTATCTGTAGGAGCAAAAAATAAAATACCTAGAATAGAATGGAACTTGATAGTATTTGGATAGGATGTAATTCTTTATATTAGGTATACAAAGAGAACAGTGTCCTCACAGTTTTTTGAAAGACACGATATGCCATTCAGTTACTTTTTAAAAAGTTTATCATCTAAGGAATAGATATCACAAAACCATCAGTCACTCTAGAAATATTCTGAATTATGCAGACGATGAGGGTGAAACAGAATGTCCAGTTTTCACCTCTTGAAGTACAGGTGTCTGACTAGCTATTCTTATGATTTTTTTCTTGGCTTCAGTTGTCTAAAACCCAAGTGACTTTGAAAATTGATGTAATGATCAATAATGTCATAGTAGATAGCATAAATGTGTTCTTTCATGTCTTGATCATGTCATCTTGTTTATTTTTCCATATCATGTATCACAGATTGAAATGATACTGCTGATATACTTGTCTCCCTGCATCTTTCTCTTGTTCCCCCAAATTAAGCTCCAACAGGGCAGGACTTGGATGTACTCACTGTTGAATTTTCAGTACTGAGCACAGTGGCTGATAGATACTCAGTATGTGAATGTCTAAATAGATTATTTTTGATACTATGCTTCTTGGTCATAATGTGAAACAGGCCATCTCAAAAGGCTTTTTTTTTCCCTCCCTTTTTTACTTGATTTCTATCTTTTCCGTATTCCTTTCTCCCTATCTTCCTCTTTCCCTGGCTTCTTCCCTTCCTTCCTTTTTTTATCTATGGCTATAAAAGCTTTCCTATCTTATTCAGAGTTGGTGTCTGTAAGTTTCTCCAGCCTTGTTTCTTTCTGATACTGTTTAAAGTTACTGTTTTAAAAAACGTATTTGGCTAATCCTGTAGTATTGTGTAATGTGAGCTGGTTTCTCAGTTTCAGTTGTCATATATTCTTGGTTTCAGTGGAGTATATGAATATATTTCAAATATTGAGCCCGTTACTTTGATTGCTTCTCCTGTTTTACTGGTCATGTGATTGTTTTTTGGATGCATTATTATGTTGTTTATGACTCTTTCATTATGATTCAATATGATTAATACCTAAGGATCCTTACTTTAACATTTGCAGAGCAGAAAATATTCACCATTTGGTATATGTTAAAATCTTCATTCTCTTAAAACTTTACATAGCTTTCAGGGAACAGAGGTGTGTGTGAGTTAAGTAATACTTTGCATCTGATGTATTGCTTTTGGTCTTAAGGTATTTACTGCAGATCAACAAGTGTTTTTGTGTCTCTTTTTTTCCCTTGGAGTGGAAGCTCAAAACCTGGATTGATTATTTATATGTATTCCAATTAGTTTCTGAGATTTTAGTCTTCAGGAGAGGTTCTTATTAGTTCTTTTGGATTATGGACCTTCATGCCAGTCAGGTGAACTATTGACCTTCTTCCCAGATAGATACACACTTACACAAACTCAGAAATTTTACGTGTACGATTCAGGGGTATATAGATTTCTGTTTTTTTTTTTTATTTTTAAAAAAAGCAAAACAGAAAAAAAAGGATAGAAATGATACAATTTTTTTTAAAAAGCAGGTAATTGACACTAGTTAATATACTAGTTAATATGTTGTCTTAGAAGTTGTATGAATGTATGTATGTATATGTATGCTAGAAATGTAACTATACTACTGATCCCTGTTGGTTCATCAAAAAGAACAGCTAGTACTATTGCTGTTTGACTGATCAGTTTTGTGTGTAAATTTTGTAACCTGAACAACTTCTAATACATAAACTTCTGAAGGCCATCCTCCAACCAAAATTAGGCATTTCTAATCTGAATAATAATAATAATAATAATAATAATAATAACAGAGACAAGGTTTCACTGTGAAATTCAGGCTGGTCTTGAATTCATTATAAAGTACAGGCTGGCTTCTAACTTGTAGTAATCTTCCTGCCTCAGCTTCCCAAATGCTGGAATTGTAGGCTTGTAACACCATATCCAGCTAATCTGAATTATTATTATAATTTTTATTTATAAGTGATGGATGAGACTGAAAAAGCTATTGTTATTTAAAAATAACAGTTGCTGAGCACATTTCAGTTCTTGTATGTTCTTTTCTAGTCTTGTAATGTCTAAGAACAAAACTAATTTATGTCAGCTTTCGATCAGATCAAGATTCAGAATTTGGACTAGATTTATTTTAAAGGTAATAATTACACCATTTCTAATATCATAGGTAGCATTGCATTAGGCAGGATTGGACATAGACAAAAAAGAGACCAGTATGAGATCATCAGGTAAGCAAATGGGATTTCATTTTTGTAACTCGATCAATTCAGTTTCCCGGCAGTATGTGGTATTTCCTATCCTGTACTGTTTATTCCAGTGTCGATCAGCAAGATGTTTTCAAATAGAAGGAAGCATCCTGTTTTAAGTTTTAACATTTTTTTTCTGCATGAAGTTAAGTTTCTTAATTTTACTTCGTTATTATTTCATATATTCATACTACTCTAGTAAATAAAAATCCCCCACTCTTCTTTTTATGTATATATTTTGGAGAGTTGTGGACAGCTGTCATATTGTTTCTTGGTTGTCAGCCAAGTTATACACATTTAACTTCTTTAATCTTTCTTTGTAGTTGAGTTAGGTGGCTTCTTCTTCCAGATTTTCCCCCATTTCATCTGTACCATTAATGAAGAGAAAAAACAGCTATTGCTTGGTTTCTTCTACACCTTTCATTCTTTGGCTGTTTTTGCCTCATATTCCTTGTTGAACTATTGCCAGCCAGACATCATTCTTTGGATTTCTTTGACAGTACATGAATGCCTTGCCTACAACTATCGGTGTCCTTACATAGTAATGGCATCGGCAGTATATCCTAGAGGAAAGAAAGGGACACGTAAGAGGAGAACAGTGAGTAGCAAAATAATTCATTCTTTAATTACATGGCAGAGTTACCTGTGCCACCCAAAGTAAATGATTGTACCTGAATCCTTTCATACCGCTTTTGTCGTTTGTAAAATATCATGCACAAGCACTAATTTGAATAATAAGGAAAGCATGGACGTTATTTGAAGTTTGACCAACTGTTTTTACTGTTTCTTCCCCACACCCTTATCTCCCCTTCCCAGTACTTATTGTATGACTTATGATCAGATTCTGTGACTGTGAACAAAGAAGAGCAGAAAATTATTTTGTTGGAAATTAGATAGGCCCAAATGGTAAATGCTCTGTGTCTCCATGTGTGATATCTGAGGCAAATACTTTGGTGCTGTTTCTGTAGCACCCATTTGCTTTCTTTTACCAGCTGATTCAAGGGAGGTATGTGGGAAGAAAGACTTCAATAGGCCTTTAATACTGTCTATCAACACTGTAATCACTGTGTGACTTTTCCTCCCTGATTGGCAGGGACAAGTATACTGCTTCTAGATGATGCTGAGTTTAGTGTAAAGTATGTCAGCATGGGATCCAGGCTTGTCAGAATTCATTCTTTCTCTTCATTTGGTATAGAGAAAATGGACCACGACCTCTGCTTACATTGTGCATTAGAGAGACAAAAGTCATTGAGAGATACTGATTTGTTGGTGTTATTAGTCACCAGATTCAGATAGTCTAGTTGAAACAGCACACATTTGCCTTTCTAATTGTTTAGCTTTGCTTCTAATGTAGAATTGAACAGCATAGAAGAAATGATTTTCCTGTTGGTGTCTGTGGTAACTTTTTAGATGATTTATGGTTTAATCCTTTATATTTTTTCTTATCATTTATTATGTCTTTCTTTTTTTTTTTTTTTTTTTTGTCTTTTTTGTTTTTTTTTATCGGTACCAGGGATCGAACTCACGACTGCCTGCTTGCAAGGCAGGCACTTATGCCGCTGAGCTAAATCCCCAGCCCCTTATTATGTCTTTCTATGTGAAAGCATGAAGGATTCAGATTCAAATCTTGTAATATTTTCCTCAGATTATTTCTGTAGAAGTCAAGGTCAGAATGGCAGCTGAAACATTTGCCTCTGTATTGTGATCTAAAAATTATACTTATGTTGGTTCTCTTTTAGCCAGATTGTAAAATCTGCCTTCATACTAAGTAATTTATATTTTTAAATCTGATTTTTAGAAATGTTAATCTCTCACATGGTTCTTAAAACTGTCATTAATATCTTTCTCAGTGTTTATTGTCGTTAGACATTTGATACATTCTTCGGCATTGCTCTTTTTAAGACCTGTCAAAGAAAACAAAATGCTAACTTGACTTTAAAGGGGCACCCCCAACCTGGCCACACACTATATTATTCTTTGTTCTCTGTGCATCAAACTGACAATCCCACACTGTCTCAATTGAGGGAGTCTAGCACAAAAATAACAAACAGCCTGGCACTGGTACAGTCTCATTAGGTTCTGGCAGTGGTTTTTGTGAAGCAGAGGGCCTACCTCAGTATCACTAAAGGAAGGCAAGCAACCTTGGTCTTTTCTACTTAGATAATTTCTTTTTGCTCATTCTCTTCTTTTTTTCATGCAGGTTATTATTGTGGGAAAGAAAGTATTTTATTCTGAAATAGACATATAGTTCTTACAACTTCCACATTTAGTAAATGACACTGCTCCTTATAGAAGCTTGTGCTAAATTTGCATTTTCCAGCTTTCTTAAAGATTTCCTTCATAGTTTCATTTTTGCCACACTTTGAAAAATGTCCCCCACTGAATATTGTTAATTTTGGTATTACTGACACAGTATATTTGATTGGTTGGAGTCTTGTCTGATATATGGTTTATTATTTGAGTAGAAACTTTTCTGTAATATTTACTTGTATACTACAACTTTTTATGCTACAATACCTCTTGTTGATACCAAAAAAAATCTGCCATTATTTTCTATTCTTTTCTGTTTTTGTCTAAAACCCAAGGTCAATTCGTATCTTTTACAAATTGAATATTCATTTTTAGAATGTCTGGCAAATGTTGATAGATAAGCAAATGACTTTCTATGAAAAAAAAAAAAGATGTGCTTTTAATTTTTTTCTTTTGAAATCAAAATGCAGTGTAAAATGCAAAAATGCCTTAAGTTTTCCAGTTCACTTACTAGTTAGTGACCTACTGATAAGAGCATGCAAATGTGGCAGCACAAGTTTTACATGGAGATGATTTGAGCAGACTAGATTTTCACTATGGACAAGCATTCTGTGAAATTTCATAGACTGTTCCTCAAAAGGTAAATGTGTTTCCTATTGTATTAACCAAAACCAAATGATTTACTTTCAAGTGATCCATTTTAATAATTAGTATTCTATAATCACGATACAAATAGTGAGATAGAATGTTTTCCTTTTAGAAGGAGATTGATATTATTTTGACTGGCTTTTAAAAAGAATTCAATGAAACTTGGCAATAAAAATTACTTCGAGTGAAAAAAATTATGTATTTTTATAACAGTGTAACAAATGTTGACTGAAAAGAAAGTAAACAGTGGTTCGTGTTAGAATTATTAATGTGAACAGTTTTATATGCCATATATACTGAAAGTATATTAGAATTGTGTTACACAATCTACAGTCCCCAAATATATTTTTTATTTAGGAATTGCTTTAAAATCATTAAAAATATTTGTAAAGCAGAGGTATATTAGAAGTATGCATTAAATAAAACTCACCTGTTATTTTCCTTCATTCAAGACAGGTTCAGCAACATATTGGCTCATTACTTTATCAAAACAAACAACTACTCAAATTGCTTTTTATATATAATGTAATAAATGCTGCAATTCCCAATTTTTAAAAAACTTGTACTTAAGCCCCTCCCCTTTTTTTCCTGCAGAACCACTAAAAAAAAAAAATCAGGATGACATACGTGTTAGCATATATTAATCAAATCTTTAGTGTAACATTTTAAGGTTTATTGTGAAGGGATGCCAATGAAGCTTTTTCTTTTGGTTCATTTTGTTTATTACAGTCTGTCTTAAATGTCCTATACCAAGAGCTTATATTAGTATTGATGATTAAAGATAACATGGGCAAAAACTGTTGTTCTTTTTTCATTTAATTTTATAGTATATGTTTGTGATCATAATAAATACATTGATTATGGAGAATTGGTCTATATTCTTTATGCTTAGATATATTAAATAATATTTATTGCATATAAATTTTACTTGTTGATTTTAAATACATCTGATGTGATATAATTTTTTTGTAATTGAGCCTTTTATTTTTACATGATACATGTATGTTTTTCATGACTTAGAAAATGCAATATGAATTGCCCTACTTATTTATTCCAGCAATATGCAAACTATAGAGGAAATATGCTATATTTAAGAATTGTAATGTTTAAACACATTTCATAAATGCTGTTGGGCTTTTCGTTTTTGCATTGTAATAAATCCTACACTTTCAAAATATTCATAACATGTAGTAAAAGCTCCTATAACTTTATAGTTTGGTATATAGTTTTCTAGAATTATGATAGAATAATTTAATCATACATTTGTTGAAACAAGGAAAATACATTTATTAGATAACAGCAAAATGAGATAAATGTATATTATTTCAACTAGGATTTTATTATGTCAAGTATCAGTTTTTAATTATAACTAGTATTTAACTTCACTTAAATATCAGTACAACTTTCATACATAACCCCAGGTTGGTGACTAAGTATCTTGTTTGGTGTGAAATAAGGAACATAATAACAAAAATGATTTATAAGCTTATGTGGTCAGAAATAAGAGTAATGTTCACATAGACATATCTTGCATAGTTCAAATTTTATGGTACTCATGTGGTATGAAAGGATATCCTGTTGTTTGATTTCTCCTAATTTTTTACACATTTTAATTATTTCCACTCCCAACATCTTATTTTATCATTCTGTAAAATACTTTCACAAGTATTTTATATGTTTTCCATGGCATCTCACACTGCTCACTTTTTATCTATAGTACCATATGAGTTCCTTCTTTTCAGGTTAACACTGCATATTTTAAACTGCTGATAGTGTAAGTAGATTTGAAGGTAAAATAACATTTAGCTTTTTGAACTAGTCTCATTTTTAGTATGAAAAAGGATTTTTTCCCTTTCCTGAATGTTCTCACATTTGTCATTAAAACAGTCTTACTAACACTGAACAAAGAAATTCAGGAATTTGCTTTAGCAGCAATTGAAATGTATCAAAAAGTGGCTACTACAGTACAATTTTATTAATGAATGATCTACATTGGTTCCAGCTGTGTCCATGTGATTAGGCCTTCACCAGGCAATAATGGGCATTTCCCTATTGCTTTTATTTTATTTCCAAGAATGTGTCATCTGTTACATCAGCCCTTGCCAATATGCCCCTGTAGAAGTGTTTCTTTTTCCTTGTAAATTTCTGAAGCATAAGTTGAATACCCACACTTACGCTGCCGAAATATTGTTTCTGCTGAATAGTGGCTTCAGCTTGTATGCCTGGTGTTGTATCCCTCAAATTTTATAATATAAATTAAAACAAGTGTTTATTAAGTTTATCAGTAAATTTTTGGAAATGTAGTTGCGTGGTAGTGCTAAAGATAGACTATTTTTGCTTTTACATTTTCATCTTAATATTTTATTACAGTGGTATAATGTGTTATAAAGGTGGACAAGCTTGCAGATTGAAATGGGGATCGTCCAGATTGTTCCATTCCCTGGACCATATGGTATAGTTCTAAAAGCCTTTTGTATGCTGTCTGTTCAGTTTATTGTAAACTCAATCTTTAGTGCACCTAAAATGATAACGAAATAAAAGTGGGCCTGAGAAAAAAGGACTTTGTATCACATAAGGACCCTAGATCCATTTGTTTTAAAAGAGATAACTGCAGATGAAATTGAAATTGAGATGATGTTATAAACAAGGGAGTTTTGCTGTTCTCTGAATATTTTTTTGCGATTGTATGGATCATTGTAGATTGTTTTTGAATACTGGCTTTAAAAAGCATTTTTGTTATCTGACTACACTTTATCTCACTCTTGTCTCAGGAAAAATGTAGCTTTTTAATGTATCCTATGGAGGAGGACTCTACCTAAGTACAGTGCTTAGAAAAACATAAATTACATGTTTTGTCCTTATGTAGTTCTTTTTCTCTCAATATCAGCAAAAATTTAGGGCTAGTAGAATTTCATTTTTTTCTTTTTTAGTCATTGCCTGTATTTAGAGATATTGAACTATTTCTAATCTCTTCCTGCTCCACAACTTATGGCTTTCTAATTCTGTTCTAGGAAATAATGCAAGAGACTGTTTATACTGTCTGATGATTCTTTATAAATTAGAATGAGTGATTTCTCCAAACTTTCCCCTTTTCTTTCCTCCAAAGTAGGCTACTGGTGGAAAAGAACATTAGACATTACCCAATGCTTTTTGGCAAAGGATATTTGAAGTTGAAACTCCACCAAATAGGGGGAAAAGAGCCTGTGCAGAAAGTGATTTTTTACTCTATCATTACTCTGAACCACTAAAGGGTAACTGAGAGGAACTCAAATGTTATTGGAATGTGTAATTTTCCTTTGAATGGCCACAGTGAAATATATTTGAACAAAAAGGCTGAAAAAATACATGTGGGGTATTGAGTTGATGGTGATTGAAATTAATGAATCTTTTCAGCACTGTACAACAAAAATTACCTTAAGAACAGTACACGTTTAAAATTTGTTCAGGAGAAATGAATGATTATTACCATAGATTACTAGCAATAGACATAAGTAGCATATAATAATTATATAGTACTGTGAATGGTCATTTATACACAAAATATTTGTTGAGATATATATTTTTCTAGTTTGCAAAAACTGTCATTGATAATAAGAATATATGTAGGGTCCTTTCTAGTCATTTCTAGTTTGAAATGTCATTTCTAGTTTGAAAAAAGTCATTGATAATAAAGGTATATATAGGGTCTTTCTTATATTAGAAAATACTGTTACTTAGTGCTTTTTAAAATTTATTCAAAAGTACTTTCTATAATTCTCACAGAATTGAATAACATAGTTTACACTTTGAAAAGTTAGGTCTCCTATTCCTTCTTTTTTCTTCATTCTTCCTTCCCTCTTTTTCCTAACCTTCAGTTATTTATGAATCATACATTTTTAGCATGCTATAAATTTCTTTTTATGTTTGGAGATTGAAATGTCCATTTAGGAAAACAATGAAAAATATTGTAATGAGTGTGTAAGTAAATGAAATCTATAAGAAATTGTTACCAGATTTTTGAGGTGCCTAATTTTCCATCTAGAGGTTGTTTCTAGGTTTTGCCCTATCCTAAACAAAGAATTGGTCAAGAAAAGTACAAATGATAGCAAGGTTTTACATTTATTAAAATTAGGAAAAGATACATCCTCTGTAGACTGAATTAGGGTCAAGAAAACTTAGGGAAGGAATGTTGCTGTCTGGCATGAGAGTAAGATACTGTGAAAGAACACAGCAGCAGAGAGCACTCAGGCAACTGTTCTTTGTGCATTTTCACTGCTCAGGCGGGTACCAGATCTTGGCTGTTGTATTGAAAGCCTGCTTGAGTTCTCACGAGAAGTCTATGTGCAGGGCTTGGTAAACCAATCTAAGCTTGTGTCCTGGGATTTTGTAGTTAATAGGTCATACTTACTTCCTCAGTCCATTTGCCAGGCCCTGTTCTCCTGTCTCATTTCCCCCTGAGAGACACATGTTACCATAATTCTTTATGGACTGCTGAGGGAGTGGAGGTGTCAGTCTCCATATAGCTACTTCTGCTGATAGGAGTTGCAGGCCCTACATACTGGTGACTATGCTCTCCAACTCCTTTGAGGGGTTATGGCTCAGAGGCCAGGCTAAAAAGAAAAAAAAAAAAAAAAAAAAGACAGCTACCAGAAAACAACGAGAAAAGTGACTGCTGAACTGTCTGTTTGATGGGAGAAAAGAAGCAACTTTATTGTTAGTTTGCAATGTAAAGCCCTAGTATGAAAAGGATGTGAGATTTCCATACTGCTTGTGGAAAAGAAAAAGCATGGCAAAGAGGTATGTTTAGATAAATTATTGAGAGCCTGGGAGATACAACCTTAAGATCACTCATATGATGGGGCCTAATTAAAAATAGGAACCTGAATGTAAATGTCCATTTACTTCTCTCTACCTGGAGCTGAATTGGAGTCTTGCATTTTGAAGAAGACATTCAGGTCTTCCAGCGTTTCACAGGAGTAGCTAGCTTCTTTTTTTTCCTGACGATTCAGTTGGAGCTGTGTTTACAAAGGTGAAGCCAGTTATCTGTCTTTTCCACTTTTACTGTAGTGAAGTTGCAAGCATCTCTTAAAAGGGGCCCTTCCATTTTGGTTGTATGTGGTCTGGAGGAGCTCCTTCTTTTCAAGATTTAATGAGCATTTGATCTTCAGGGTGGAAAATTAAGTGGCTCCCTCGGTTAAGCGATTGCAGGGCTCTGTTCCCAAACACTTGGATAGCCCACTGTATTTGGCTTAAATTGATAAGATATTGTAAGTGTCTCATGGTCTTGAGTCTACTACCGTATCATAAGATAGAAAACGCTTTCTGTATGATGTCTCAAATGGACTCACTTAGCCCAGTTTTGGGGGATGTTTTCAACCCTCAGTTTGCAGTAATTAGAGCCAAGACTCAAATGTCTCTTTGCAAAGTTTTGCCAGAGCTGGCTTTAGAGTCTGGTTGGTTCTCTTGACTTTTCCAGGAGACTGAAGTCTCTATGTAGAATATAGTTGGTAGTTTTTCCCAAAAGCCTTTGTCACCCCTCAGTTGAGAACTAAAAGAAGGCCCATTGTTACACTGAAGAGACTGTAGTAGTCCCAACAGGGGAATGATTTCTTTAAGGAACACTTTGACTACCTCTATAGCCTTTTCTGAATGGGTAGGAAATGCCTCAGAATGGCTTGTAAAGGTGTCAATTGGGATCAGTAGCTGTTTATATCCTTCACATGGTGGCACGTGGATAAGGACCTCCCCATAGTATGTCTCTCTTGTCTGTACAGGTTCTAAAAAGAAGAGTAATTTGGGCTTGCCAGGTTATCGTAGTCACAGAGTGGGAAAATTTGCAGACCTGTCAAGTGGTTACCAGTAGTCCTAATCCTGTGACTATCTGAGTAACCATTTCCAGTGTGGCATCTCTTCCCGTATAAAAACAAAAATGAGGGGTTTTTATAGCCTTCCACTATGTCCCTTGAAGAAGGAACAGTTTGTTTTCTAATTACCACTAGAGTCTCTTTTTAATTCTCCCTTGTCCTGAGGCCCATTTATCTTTGTTGGGGTGTAGACTGCTTAGAGAACACAGGCTCCTCTTCAAAAAGCAAGACTCCAGTATTGCTCCAGGTACAGAAAAGTAAATGGGTACCTGTTTTTAACTAGGTCCACAATATGGGTGATCTTGCTAAGGCTGTGTCTCTCAGGGTCTCAATTATTTATCTAAAGTAGGAACTGGGAATAAAGTTAGGACCTTGAGAGGCTGTAAAGCTGCTTTTCTTGCCTGCCTTTGATTTCCTAAAGAGACTTTAGACTGGTCTCTTTGGTATCCCTTGCAACAAATGACAGTGCCCTGTTTGGGAAGGTAGACTGCCTCTAGGAGTTGTAGAATTTCCTGCTTGTGCTTTATGGATGTTTGCTTATTATTTAGCAAGCTTTGTTTCTTTCCAGATTGTTGCATGAGCTTGTAGCACCAGAAGAACATATTTGGAGTCTGTATGGATATTTAGCTTTTTGTCTTTTCCTAATATCAGTGCCTGAATAAGAGCCAAGAGCTCTGCTTTTTGAACAGAGGTCCTTGGCAGAAGGGATTTGGCTTTAACAACCTATTGTAAACTGACAACTGCATAACCACCTCTTGATGTTCTTGGACAGAGCTACTTCCATTAGTAGGTCATACCTCCTCAGTGTCTTGGAGAGGCAGGCCACTGATGTCCTGTTTACTTACATAGGTCTAGGAAATCATATGTTCATAAGAATGGCAAATTGTGAGCCAATAACTATCAAAGGGGCAAGATTAAGAGTAGTGAAAGTCTTTATAGTAACTTCAAGTATGCTTAAGAGTATGGACTGATGATGTACTGTTTCTCTGTTAATCATAATTAATTTTTCCTTTTATTTTTAATAGGAAATTAATGATAGTTATTACATTGCATATTATTGTCTTCACTCAGATTACCAGATTTAGGCATGCAAAATTGATCAAATAATGTAAGCATTAACTTCCTTTCAATGAACTCAAGGAATGAGTAGTACAATTATCTTAGCTATCATATATATATATATATATATATATATTTTTTTTTTTTTTTGCATTGCTTCTTTTCTCCTTTCCTCCATCCCAGTTCTTTCCTTTCAAGCACTTTCTTTCCCTTTCACAATATCTATTGTATCTTTTGGATCTTATTTACTTTTTGTCTAGTGGGTGCACTAGAGAGGCAATCTGATGTTTATACATACAAATTGATTCTTTTCACTTGTGAATGTGGTCTCTAGTTGCATACATTTATGTATAAAAGTCTTGAGTTTGTCTTTCTTTATAGCTGAATAATGCTCCATTGTATAAAAATGCCACTTTTTTTCATTTTTTAAATTTTATTTAAACAAAAAAACCCCAGAAAAAAGTAGAAATAATCATAATTTCAAAAAAACAATAAGAAACCACTAGCTGATAAATTACATATTTTCCTTTTAGAAATAGTTGTTCAAGCTACAAAAATAAAGCATATAAAATGGACATTTGAACAGTGAGACTGCAAATAGTTCTATTCAACAATCCAACAAAAATTAATAATATGGTTATCAATCCTACACACTTAAACATATATGCTGTTATATCCTTTAGAACACTTTCTTTTCCTCTTTTTTACAATAGCAATTACATATTTTTGATTTTATTACTCCTACTTTTCTTATTACTTTTTACACTAGAGACGCAATGTGATGTTTATAAATATGATTCTTATTTCACTAATGAGGATAGCCTCAAGTTGTCTCCATTTGCCTATGAAGGCCTCAGGATCATCCTTTTTTATAGCTGAGTAATATTCATTGTATAAAAATACCACGTCTTTGTCATCCACTCTGCAATTAATGAGCATCTTGGTTGTGTCCAAGATTTAGCTATTACAAATTGTGCTGCTATGAACATAGGTGAGCCTAGATCACTGTGATATGACCTTTTTAGTTTTTCTGAAAAACCCTGGGAAAATACCCAGGAGAGGAATAGCTGGATTGAATGGAACTTCCAATCCTAGTCTTCTGAGAATTCTCCATATTGATTTCTATAGTGGTTGCGTCAGTCTACATACCCACCAAGAGTGGAACAATGTTCCTTTTTCCCTGCAGCCTCGCCAATATTTGTTATCAGTTGATTTCTTGATGGCAGCTATTCTTTCCGGAGTGAGATGAAATATTAATGCTGTTTTAATTTGCATTTCTTGAAAGATCAGTGATGGTGAATATTTCTTCATGCATTTATTTGCCATTTGTATATCTTCATCAGAGAACTGTTCATTTCAGATGCCCAGTTTTGGAGAGGGTCTTTGAATTTGGGGGGCTTGATATTTTTCAGTTCTTTATATGTTCTGGATCTGAGTCCTTTGTCTGAGGGGTTGTGGCTAAAATTCTTTCCCATTCTGTGGGTTTTCTTTTCATTCTGTTGGTGATTTCTTTTGAAGGAACTTTTCAATAATATGAGATCCCAGTTGTTGATTCTTTGAAGTGTTTCCCGTGCAGTTTGTGTTCTGTTTGTGATTTTTCTGCCTACTCCTATGTCTCCAAGACTCCTACCTACCTTGTATTCCAGTAGATTTAGTGTTTCAGTTATAGCATTTAGGCCTGTGCTCAATTTAGACTTTAGTTTTTTGCATGGTGATAGGCATGGATCTATATAGTTTCAGTCTTCAGTATGTGGAGAGCCAATTTTTCCAACATCATTTATTAAAAGAGGCTATCCTTTTTTCAGTGACCATGTATAGCCTTTTTGTCAAATATCAAGTGGCTGAGTGTCTTTGTAGTTGTGCTTGTATCTTCTAATCTGTTCCATTGATCCTTAGGTCTATTTCTTTGCCAGTACCATGATGATTTTATCACTGTACCACATCCTTTTTATCCATTTCTTGGTTGATGGGCATTTGAGTTGTTTCTAGGATTTAGTATTACAAATTGTGCTGCTAATGTGGATCAGGATTTTAGATTCTGTCTCTAAGTTAATTTTACTGCTTCTCTGTTAGCGTTGCTATAGCTGCTACTGCCCTCAGCCAGAGTGGCTATACAGCAAGGCACTTGCATCTTTTTTTGACAGGGTATGCTACTGGGCAGAGTTCTTGTTATAGCCTTTGAGGGAGGAAAACAAAAACAAAAACTAAAGAAGAAACAAAATCTTTAAAAAGTTCGTAGGACAAAGATTTTACTTTTGCCTACACAGAGCCACTTAAGTTAGGCTTCACTGGCTGTTCCTTTGTCTTGCTTACACCACGAGGCATGTGTCTCTAAGTTAACGTTTTATTAGAAGAATCAAGGAGAGGATCTAACCCTGTTCAAAAGAGAAGGAGGCCCATGTGTTCTCTAAAATTGAAGGCCAAACTTGAGGGTAAAATTTACTAGTGATCATGAGGCTAATGGAAAAAAATAAAAAGAAAAAGAAAGAAAGAAAATGGCAAACAAGCATGGGTGGCCATGTGACCAGCTCAAGTGAACAAATAAAATGGCTGCTAAAAAGGCAGAATCCATGTGGTCAACTCATGGAATGAACCAAAGTGGCTCATTCGTATGGTGAACTCACATGATGAACCAAAATGCTTACAATAATGGTAGAAAGGTGGAGTAGTTTGAAATCAGATCTGAGAAAGAATCTTACTAAAAGGCTGTCTGTAGGAAAAACAGAGATGAGACTTTCAGCACAAAATGGGTGGCTACTTGCAAACTGCAGAAGAGAACAAGAAGCCAAGCCCTCCCTGTGAGTTGGCACCATGCACAGGCTGCTGTGGGGAGATCCAGATGTCAGCCTTTTCCCATGAGTTGGCACCATTCATGGACAGTGGGGGAGGAGAACAAGAAGCCAGCAAGAAGCCAAGCCCTCCCCTGTGGGTTGATACCACATGCTGGCCAATGAGGGGAGATCCAGATGCCAGCCCTTTGTGACACATGGGCTGGGAGACAAGAAGAGCCAAGGCACCCCCCTACCCCTCCTCTCATAACTGGCAGTGATGGTAGTTATTGAGGTAAAATACAACTTAACGCTTGTAGTGTTTAGTGTTTCAGTGACTTTGCAGACCTAAAGCCAGTGGTCTGGTCATCTATTTGGAGGATAATAGTAACACAATGTAGCATCTAAGGGGATCACCTTCTGAACATGGTAGTCATCCATTGTTAATTCCCTATTGTCTTGTTTTGAAGTCCTGTATCATTTTCATTGTTTTGTTTGGTTGGGTTGGGTTTTATTTTGTTTTGTCTTATTTGATTTTATTATATCCAATGGCATTGGCAGCTATTTCAAAGATAGCAAGATATATTATGGTAGCCATTTGGATTTACTATCATCGTTTTGAAGTCCTTTATTGTATTCATTGTTTTGTTTATATTAGTTCTATTTTGTTCTGTTTTATTTGATTTTTAGTATATGTTTAGGGATGGGCAGCTATTTTGGAGACAACAGGAGACATTATGGTAACTATTGTAGATTTCCTATTATCTTGCTTTGAAGTCCTGTATCACTTATACTGTTTTGATTGGCTTTATTCTGTTTTATTTTGATTGGTTTTATTCTCTTTAAAATAAAAGTTACAAAGAAAAAAGGGAATAAACTAGGGTAGGTGGCTAATTCAAATAGGAAACCAAAGTTACCAATAGTTACTTTGATCAACAGAGTAAGAAAGTGGAGCAAAGTATCGTGGAGAACAGAAATATGAACACAAAGGGGCATATTAAATTCTAGGTCACACACATAGAACCTGAACAGTCTGTTTTGCTGCTGGGTTAATAACAGGTGCTTGTTCTTTACTGATGCTTACCATCAGTGAGTGACTGTAAATGAGAAAGAGAAGAAACAAAAGGGGAGATAAACTGGAGGCAGACTTATGGGCCTCTTACTTGATAGGAAAAATAATAGAGGTCACGTGCTCCCCTTCCCTTCCCACATAGTGGGAAAAGTATAACTAGCATCTTGAGAAAGCTTCCACAATCCCCAGGCTAGGCGAACGAGGGAGGGAAAGGGAAATGAAAAAAAGGCAAAAACGAACAGTGATTTAAAAAAAAAAAAAAAACAAAACCAACACCCTGGCCAAAGATAGAAAAAAATAAACTATAACAACAACCACCTAAATGGGCCCAAATGAGCCTTTCCTCCTAGCTGGCTGCACCAGATATGTTACTAAGTCTTGGGGTGCTGGAGTCTCCTTCCAGATGTGCAATGCAGATTAAGACAAGTAGGTCAAGACAAGTGCAGTGCAGAGCAAGGGTTTGTATATATTAAAAGTAGGAAAAGAAACATGCTTTGTCGAGTGAGTTTGGGGCAAGAAAAATTAGGAGTAGAAGTGCACTGTATAGCTGCAATGGCAAACCTTTTAGAGCTTTCAATGATACAAACAGCTTGCTGTGCTGCACATGCCATAGGTTTGCCATCACTGAAGTGTGAGAGTAGGCTATTGTGAAAGAATACAGTGACTGAGAGCTGAAAGATGGACCGTCTTCTGTATTTTCCACTCTTGAAGCTGGCATCAGGTCTTGATCATCCTAATTGAAAATCTTCCTGAGTTCTCCTGAGAGGTCCACGTGTAGAACTTTGAGCACTGATCTGTTTGCTGGAATTTTGTTAATTAAGAGGTCAAGACTGCTTCAGCCAGTCTGCCATGCTCAGTACTCCTGTCTCCGAGTGATTTGATGATGCTCATTAAAGTAATCTAGATTGTGTAGTAAATTGTAGAAATACAAATTCAAAATTACTTTTATTTCTTCTAATTAAGAAGGAGTAGATCATACCTAAATCAAGAAAAGTATATAGTTGAACTTATTTTGCATAGTTCAACTGAAATGCCTATTTATTATTGTTGTCTCTTAGTGGTAAAAATGTCCCCTGACTCCAAATAGTAAAAAATCTTGCTAAAAGTGAATTAAATAAGGAACTCATGTCATACAAGTTGAATAAAGGCAGTTCATGGGTAACTGCCTTCCTGATGTCATCAGGAATTTAGGTACTGCCTTCTTTTCCACAATTGTTACCACTAAACTTTTGCTTGTGACTTTTCCACCTTAAAAACTGTGTTTATTTCAAACAGAAAGAGAAAAGAGAAATCTCAGAAGCTTTCTTTTAATAGCAGCTTATTGCTTTTGTTAGAAAGGGGTACTTCCTCACATAGACTTTTGTCTGTGTTTCACACTAAAGTATGTCAGATAACTATCTGTACAATACAAATACTTTAATACTTTAGCTTTTTAGATTTTGTTTTAGAGGACGACAAGATTGGGAATTGAGATGAGTAGTGAATGAGTCATCCAACAGTTATTTGCTATCTGTATTGTACTTCCTTGGTTCTTTTATATAGTCAGTTGCTTGCACCTTTGGGTTCTTTTGAAGTGTGGTTTATAAAGTAACTTGCTTTTGGTTTCCTCTGGAGCATCCAGTATGTATATGTTGTATTGTAATGTTATGCATCTATGTCTCAGGATAATTGTGATTAGGTTTCCTTGGTGTGTCTTTTAACACTTAGCACAGTGGTTAGATGTTGACCCTGAATTGATACTTTTTAAATGAATGAGTGAAAGAATATGAAATATATTTGTTAGTGTCATTATTGTAAATCATTTAAACATTTAAAGGGTACAGTAATACTTATAATTTGTGAAGGGTTGTGGACAAAGTAGAATTTTATTGTTGATAATGAGAAACAAGTGCAGTGATGTCAAAGTTATTCTGAGTGAAAGATAATAATTACAAAGTTGTAGGATATCTTCATAATGGTTTAATACCAGTGTTTGTTGGGAGCAAATTATTCCATCAGTAAATAAAAGTATGATTTTTAAAAATTCATTCCTGGGCTGTTGTGTAAACAAAGATATTTTATAGTGCTTATATGGAGATCTTTGTTTTGAAGAAATAGACAATATGAATTTATTAATAAACAAACAGGTTGTTTGATATTTTGTATGATTCATGTTGCTTTCCAAGGGGTTGTAAGATTTTTGAAAGCCTCAAATGGCTAAGAGCACACTAAATCACACTTTATTTTAGATGATTTTTGAGTGTATTATTTCTTTTAATTCAAAGTTGACAGCTTTATATTTTTCTACACACGTGTCAATGGTTACGTAAAACATAATTTCATATACAAAGAAAAGGTTAAGATGCTATCTAAGCATCTGCTTACTTTGCCCTAAACTGTCTTAGAAGAAAACAGTTACTTCTTCATTCAAAATTTGTAAATGAAGTTACCCAGAGTGCAACATGGTAGTGTGAATCAGTGTTTATAACTCCTTTAATATCTAACTGAAACTCTTTGTATTGTATTTTCATTTTTTAAAAATTTCAACCTCTGAAGGTAAAATTAACAACTATCCACTGTCTTCTATATAACACCATCTAAATAGATTTCTCCTTTTTCATTCATGTTGGCAGAGTTGTTGGTACCTTAATTACTAAAACAACCTGTGCATGGATAGAACTTATCTCAAAGCAGGGAATGTATTCATGTGTCTGGAACTCAAATTTTCTATCTGAACAGTTTATAGTTACTGAGAATAAAGGAAGCCTTTTTAACATTCAAAAGCAATACTGGGGGAAAAGTTCCTACATAACCACAATTAAGGCAGGATAGTTTCCTAGATTTGAACTTGGTATTGGTAGTTGTATTTGGCCTTTAAACTAATAGTTTGGGTATGATTAGGGAAATAGTGATTTAAGGCTAAACTTTGCACTTAAGAATATTGCATGTAAATCTTTTGCCCTCTTTCAGGATTTTTACCTTCCTGTTCTCAATGATTAGTAGTGTTGAGATTATAGCCACTCAGTAAATATCTGATAAATAAATTGTAGTATTCCTTACTAATGCTTTCACAGGTAGCTTTATGCTTTGAATTTCTCTGTACAATCTTTTATTTTATGCTGTTTAATAAGCTCTCATATTTTATACATGCTTTTTAAATATTTTGCTGCATTCATTTTCTTATTCAATGATATCTGAAATGATTTTGAACTTACTTAAATGGTGGAGTACCATAGTATGCCTGAACAGTTCACTTTGTGATGGTGCTGCAATTTCAGTCAAGCAATACTTCATTTTTTTCTCAACAGGCGAAGAAATATTATAATTTACTGATGTGAATTCAGAATAGATTAATTGAATATCTGTTGTATACTTTTCTGAATTGTGAGTGGATAGAAATAAAATTGCATATGCGTTTTACTACTAAGGATTTGAAGTCTTCTGACTGGGAGATATATATGTATATGTGCAACTATAAGGGGATTGTGGTAACTTCTTTAATTGAAGCAAATGCAAAGTTTAGGATGAACATAGAGGAAGGAGTGAATGATAAGTGAATGATAAGGAGTGAATGATAAGGGTGAGTGACTAACTAGGTCTTCATGGATAATATAGAATTTGCATTGAGTCTTGGGAAAGATAAAAATTTGGCAAGTGGTAAAGGTGAAAGGGTTCTGAAAGAAGACACAGATGGAGCAGTACTTGCAGGTGAGAGTGTCTATTGAATATTTGAAAAAAATGGTAAGGAGTGTATTGAGTTTGGGATAATTATTTGTATGGTGGAGTGACAGAAACTGAAGCTAGAATGGAGCTGAGAACCATTATCAAGATGTAAAGGTATTACTTCTTGCTACCTAATTTTCTCTTTGTTTCCTAAAGAAACTAGGTTTTTAAAGTAGAGAACTAATATTGAGATACCACTGAGTTTCAGGAAAAGAATGGAAGAGAGACTAAACATAGCTCAGGTCGGAAGATCATTTAGAAGACTGATGTGTTTAGGTTGAAGATGATGAGGAAATCTGGGAGCAGGGAGGCCTGCTGTCAGAGGCTGTGTTGGTCAGCTGGAGAGTCTGAGACCTCTTGATCAGAACTGCACAACAGTGTCTTGGCTGCTAATAGAAATGTTTTCCAGTACTGAGCCTTCTTTCCACCTAGTTCACCTTGGTAAAGTGTGGAATGGGCTTCCCTTCTCTGCATCTGAGCAATCAATATTTTAGCCTAAATTACAGGCAAAAGCAAAAGGAAGAAAATATTTCATGGACGAGAGTATCGATTATATCTCCTCAACTGTATATTTTCTGAACTCTTGGTTCATCTTCTTTAAGTAGTATTTCCTCTTGATCCCTCCTTGAAATACTGCTCAAACATCTTATAGCATTTATCTATCTTTAATCTTTATTATATCCAAGTGTGAGGCTAGAGACTGTATTTGTATATTTTCATCATATTAATATCACAAAACTGTAAACTTTAGAATGTGCTACTTTTAATAATTGTTGCTAAATATTGTAGCTCCGTTTTTGCTCTGTGATTGTACTGTCTTTCCTACTCTCTGCACATGCCAAGCATGTTCATCTCAGGGTATTGCTATGCCTGCTGCTTGGGAGGCCTTAGATTCAAATCTGAATAGGCCATTCCCCCTCTTCTGGTTTTGTTTAGATGTCATCTGATCAAAGGTGACAACCCTATATATACTTCCCACCATCAGTAACCTTTACTTTCTGTTACTTTTCTTTATAGGTACTTCCATCTGATGTATATTTATTTAATGCTTCTTGCTGTACGCTAGTAAAAAAAATGGTGTGTGAAGAGAGAACCATTTGTGTTATTGTCTAATTATCCCAAATACCTGAGATGATGATGATCTGATACAAAATAGGTACAGTAAGTGTTTGCTGAACGAATGATAGTTAAAGCTCAGGTAAGAGGATAGAACATGTTCATGTACAGGTTTGTTTATAAGTTTATGCAAGGCATGTGTTGCTGTTGTAAGTTTCATGAACTCAAATCATTAATATTGCTCTCAGAAAATAAAATTCAACTCTATTTTCTATAGATTAAACCCTTGGAATCTAATTATGGATTAGTATTTGTTTTTGTTTTAAATATATTTGAATGCTAAGCATATCCAGTCAGAAAACACTTTTATTATCCATGCCAGCTTAATTTTTAAGGCAGCGAAATGGAAGACTGTCATTTCAGTAAGCAACTTATTTTCATTTGTGAGAATGGAATATTTTGAATATTCTAATTGATTTTTGTAGATGGTTGTATATGAAAATAATCCCTATTTCCATACATTGTACATTTGTTTTTAGGAATGAAGGAAAGTAGAAATAACCATAGAAATAATTTGCTTAGAAATGTGTAGGCTGTAACAGAATTGATTTTTGATAGATGTATCAAGAGGGTCAGTACCAGTGTAAAAGGTCAGTCTTGGGATACTCAACACTACACAAGACTTGATTTTAAAAATCATTTTATATGTACATTTCAAGTTGCAAAGAGAATCTAGACTCATAAATTCAAACCTATTTTTATTATATTTTATGATGAATCTGATTCTAGAAATCTTGTCTGTAATTTGGCAGTAAAAAAGTTGGTTAGCAAATCAATAATACTGTACGACTTTTAGTGTCATAAGAATTCCCTTTTGGAGACACATAAAAACTCATTTTTGCTCGCTATAAACTTTATCTGTCAGTTTTCCAGAAGGTCAGAGTACTAATGTTGGAGGTGATCTGCTCTGAGACACAGCATCACCAAAATGGTAATAAAGTTAAAAAATGCCACATGACATTTTGCTGAGATTATTTCTTTTTTCAATCAAGTTCATGCTTATTTTCAAATATGGAAAGTTATATATTTATATGTATATTTGTAGTATGCCTTAAATCGATGAAATAAGTTTGATTTTATTTTTGCATTTACATTTTTCATATTTTTATTAGTATTTTAGTTTTTTCCAGAGATTACTTAATTATATTACTGTGAAGTTATTTTCTTTCTAGATTTGTAAGCCATATTTTTCAGAATAAATTGTTTTAAAATGAAATATGATGAAATGATTTCATTGAACAATTCCAGAAGCTGAGTTATTTCTCTCTACATGAAAATCAGACATATTGTTTAGATTGTGAAATATACTAGAACTTACAGGTTCCACTTAAAAATATTTCTCTGCTGAGTCTAAGATATTGGTTAATGATTATTGAACATTTACACCTATATGGCATGTATAAATACAGGAAACTATGAATAATTAAGAGAGGAGACAGTCTTTTTAAATTACCAGGCTCTATCCCTCTTAGTTGAATATCCAACCAGTTCTTTTATTTGTTAACATGTGTAAAACATATGGATGATTATGCAATAACATTTTTCTCCTTTCTTAATATATGACACTTTGGAAATTAAGTGCAAAACTGGGAGTTCTTTTTTATTTTATTCACCTTAATTAGTTTTCCTTATTTCAAGACCTATACCTGATTATTTAATGCATAAATTATTTTTAACATTTTACTTGAACTTTAAAACTTTGAATTTGCAGTATACTTCTTTGTGTTTCTATTCAGAGTCATAGATCCAAAATAGCACTTAGTTTTCTAACATATTTTCTCAAAGTACAGCTGAAGATCTTTTATATGTAAATATAGATCTTGATCTATTTACCATTATTTAATAATTCAACTATATTTTAAAGTGAGTTGAAAATTACTTTATTTCATGCATTAAAAAAGAACTATTTCTAAAACCAAATTATAGTTCTGGTTCCATAACCCAATTAGTTTTAATGCTTGCCGATTAGTTTTTTAGTAAGTTTTGTTACAGCAGAAGTGGTTAGAATAATTTGGCAGCCACTTGCTAGCTCCTGGGGAGGAGACTGCCTTCATTAATTGGGAAGTAGTTTGTTTGTTCAAACAATTGGGTCTTGTTTCCTAAACTTAACACAAAACCTATAGTTTCTTTTAATTGAAGTTGAAATATATTCAGTGAAAAGAACTAGAAAAATAAAATGAAACAATCAGAAGAAAACAAAAGCACATACCTGTGTGTAATCACTTTTGCTGTCTTTCATTGTTATATTCATTATATAATTTAATATGTAATCACTTCATGTAATCATGTAGAAATGTAAATATTTTCTTATGCCAATAAAGTATACTGTGCTTCATCATAATTTTTGATTGCTAATTGTTTAATCATTGTCTTAGTTACTTTTCTTGTTGCTGAGACAAAATACCCAACACACGTCAAAGGAGAAGAGATTTATTTGGCTCAGAGTTTGTAGAGGTTTCAGTCCATAGTCGAATGGTACCAGGGCAGGGTGGGATGGTAGACAGGCATTGCAGAAGAGAAATAGTTCATGGCTGGCAAAAGGTAACAAAGCAAGCAAGAAGAAGACAAGCTTCTTTCTGTCTCTTATATATTCGATCTAGGTTACTGGGGTTAGAGTGGTGCCAAACCAGTTAATGGACTGATTTACTAATCACACACCATTAATCCCAGGATCACCTCTCTAGATTTAGCCACCTCTGGAAAAGTCCCACTTATGACTGTAATGAGACTTGGCGGGGAGGATGCATCTAGACACAAGCCTTAACAATCATTAAATCTCTCTTTGATCTTTTGAAGAGTTTGGGGTAGGCCTTCCATAAATATTGTTTAACTTTTTTTAATTGAAGTGCTAAGGATCAAATCTGAGACCATACTAGGAAAGTGTACCACTGAGCTACATCCTCAACCAAAGACATAGACTCAAGATTCTTGACTACTTCCTGGGTTACACTATAGAAATGATATTGCTGAATCAAAAGATATGTATAGTTTTCAAGGTTTTGTATCATGTTCAGTTGTCAGGACATTTTAATGCATCAAAGGAGAGCTACTCTTATATGTTAATAGAGTAATAGTCACCCTTGGTCTCCATGTTTTAATTCACAGTGTATTTTCATTCACTTTGTAGACAGCTAAAATTTCACCATTACCTGTTGCTCCCTTGTAATATACAAGTGTTCTGGGGAGAGGTATTACAATGCATTCTGGTGTGCATTCTGGTGTGAAGGAATTTTTCTGACATTTTAAGTTAATTCTTCGTTTTGTAACTTAAGGAAAAGGGCTTCAGAACATTGAGATAAAAGACTGCTTTAATTCTGTTAAAATCAGTTGAGCAAATATTATTGACCATACATATTATGTACTTAGTTTTACGAATTTAAGGTATACATTCTAAAAAAAATCAGGCTTGTCATCTGTGAATACTAATTAATTTAGTAGGAAGACTTACTGTCCCAGATATGTTACATACATAGTGTCTGCCAAAAATAAATATATACATATCGGGAAAAGAAAAAGTTGAACAAATAATTTAGTACTAAATTGATCGAGACATCACAAGATTAATGCACGTTACCTTTGACCTCTACAATTACAAGAGGTGGTCAGAGTGATGGCCATTAGCTTTCAAATATTTATTAGTCTGATGAACTGCTGAAGTGTGTATACATTTTTTGGCAGGCTCTGTATATTTCACTAAGAAATACATCTCAAATTAGCTATCATGTTATTTTAAAATATTTTAAAATCAATGACAATATTTCATTTATATTACTAGTGTCTTTTGTTTTTTGAAAATAAATTTTGTCCATTGTTTGTTTCTTCTTTGTAAGACATGTTTTTGTTTATAACTTGCATTCTGAATCACATTTTGACCGTTCTTTCAAGACCATGATGCACAATATATTAACCATTGTTTTTCTCTGATTTTTATTATTAAATTTTTTTTCTTAAAAGTAAGTTATTCATGTTTTATTAATATCTACTTATATTACATTCAAATTTAAAAACAAAAGAAGTATAAGGAGACTTGACATTAAGCAACTTTGTTCATTTTGAACATACAGTTTGAAAAATGTGAAATTATTTTCTGAAGAGGTGATGAAGATGCAGAGTATAGCTTAAATAGCTTGCATAGAATGCTTCGTGTCGCAGGAACTCTACTTCATTAGACAGAATGTTTTTGTTTGAATATCTTCTTGAAAAACCAGTTGATAAAGGAATAATAGTGACAAAGGCCTCTAAGTAGATGGAATGTCAAATGATATAGGCAAATCTATGTTTATTCTGCAAAAATTTTAGAGAATAGTAGAACTAGAAATTAGACACAATTGTGTATATACCTTTTCTTTTCTCTGTAGTTTCAGGACTTTAAAATTCTAGTCTACGATTGACAAACTGATTCTTTTTCTTATAATAGTGGGTAGCTAACAATATGCTTCTTGTGATATTTAAGAATAGTGATACACCTTTCATTACCACATATATTAGTTTCTGATTAATTCAGCCCTGGTTTAAACTAGGTTTCCAACCTTTTTTAAAATTTTCTTTAAAGGTCTTTAGACTTTATTGTTTTTCTGGTGTTGGCATCTTCACCTATCAGTGGATGCCTTAGACCATTTTCATATCAGAATATTATTGAAAAATATATAGTGAAAAGAAAAAATTTGCTATAGTAGGTAAAAAAGATAATAAACTTTTAATAAGTTCACTTAAATTTCTGAGCACATTGGTTCATGATAGTAATTTCCTTCTTTTCTCAAGTGTTTTATCTGTTAGTATTTTCTTACCAGAGGGCTAAGAGTTTGCATTTTTTAAAGTCACTTTCCCTCACTAATAAATCAGATGGACATGTGAGATTATGTCTTTTTCATTTTTCATTGGAAGTAAGTGAATCCAGAACTTTACACTAGGTGACATTTATTTCAACTCTTCAAGGGAATGCCACCCATGTTTGCTTGGATTGCTGCTCTTCAAATAGGATGTTGAGAATTTTTTCGAATTAGAGTAACACTGCTATTTATGTTTCAGAATTAACTGAAAATATGATATATACCTCCCACTTGGAGAGAGAAATTTCTCAACAATTTTTTATTTAGTTAATATGGATTAAGTTCTTAAAAGATGTTTGAGACTGACCAACGCCAGTATGGTTAAGAATCTGTTCCAGTCATTTTATTTCAATCCATTTGATGGACATATTTATAATTACCTGGCACAAACCCAGCCAGAATTAAAAATCTAGCATAGAAGTCAACATTGGATGGGTGATAATGCTTTTGTCAGCCAAACCAAACCAAACCAAACCAAACCAAACCAAACCAAACCAAACCAAACCGACAGACAGACAGACAAACAAAACACCAAATATGCTCAGTGATTACCCAGTTGACTCCCTCCAAGTCATGGACTTGATTGTTGTTGGTTAAATGTTTTTGTAGAGCCTAGTCAGGTCAGGGAAGATGGTTTCCAGTGGGATGAGAACTAGCTTTTACAGGCCTGTTGAGTGAACTTTTTTCCTTGAACGGAGGTGTGGCCTTTTATTACAGTAGATGCCACTTATTGTATTTATATAGTGGTAGAATTTGTACATCAGGTTCTATCTTTGAGCATAAATAGTGGTAGTTGTAAGAAGTATTTGTGCTATATAATAATAAAAGTCAGGAAATATTGTTAGGGCCACTGCTAAAGGTTTTATGATTCATTGATTCAAGATACATGTATGGCACACTTTCTGTTTGTTGAGTACTGTCCTATATAACGATAACAAAGCAGGTATATTCTGTGTCTCCATAGAGTTTTGTGTCAGTGAAGTATATTGACATTGAGTAATCATTAAGATAAATACATCCTAAATGTGAAAGTAAGTACAAAAAATTACTACAGATTGGTTTATCAAAGTGATAGAGATTTCAGTGGTGGCAGTAGTAAATTATCAACAATAGTCAAAGTAGCTGTGTGGCAGAGTTCACTACCTCCTACTCCACATCTTTTTATGTATATGAATATTCGTTATTTTTTTCTAATATGAGTACATAACATCTGCTATCTTCACAGGAAAGGATCTGTCTAGAGTGGAAGGTCAAAAATAATGATATAGCTTGAGAGGAGTCATGCTTATAGGGAACTCTGGGAGAGATCTCAAGAACAAATATTTGAGTATTACCATCCTGAATATCTGGTATTCAGTTCTATGTGACTTATACTTGCTACTGATATTCTAGATTTACAAATACTTGAGACATACTATTAAATTATATATGTTTTTAGTGTGTTTATTTTATAGTGGTATTTATATTTCAGAAGTATATAAAATATGTGCCACAATATACCTCTATGGCATAATAATCATTAAACATTTGCATATAGTCTTAAAATTCCAGTGACTAGAAGATAGATACATTTTGTTGTATCACGTTTCTGAAGTGAAGTATAACGGAACAAGGTATGAATATTGGGTCTCAAGACCTGGGTTTAAATCCTTATTCTTTCATTTACTCTGATGTGCCAATATTCTTTTGTTCTTTTCTTGCAAAAGAAAAGTGGTTGAATAATGGGAGTAGCATTTTTTTTTTTTTTTCAGCCGTGATTCTGTGGCATACCTTGACTTCCCCATTTAGGTGTCTATATTCTAATGGGTCAGATACCCTAGTTTTCTTGTACTGAGCTGATTTTGCAGTCCATTTTAAGTAGATAGAAGGTACTGGAGAAATGCCATCTTGAGAACAAATACATTATTCATCATGTAAAACATTTATAAAATGAATAATTGTTGGCAGAAAGTATTTAAAAATGCCTTTTTTCTTCTTTGTTAAATCAAAGCCTAATTACTAATAGTGGAATGGGATCACCAGATTGATGGTGAGGGAATTGGCTTCTTATCCTACTTCCACTTCTAGAAGTAAAGTCAGATGATAATTGATCAAACAGAATTAAAAAAACTGCAGGTGATTTTTAAAATTCATAGACTTCATGGATATTCTCTTAGGCTATGAAACTGGTGATGGCTAGAATCCAATTGCTTATGACATATCTAACATTTCTTTAGTCATTATTTCAATCACTATTGTATCAGTAGGTGAAATAAACAAATGATTGAAAGCTGTTGTTTCACATAAGTTTTGATTTTTATGTACAATTGAAAAAAAGAATCAGCATTTAAAAAAGGATCATAATAAAATGTGTTCAAATGCAGTTGGTGCTTGAGAGAGATTTTAGAAGTTATGAGATGTCATTACTAGCAAGTATATTACTGGCTAACACTTTACTCAGAATTTAAAACATTAAGCAAAAGCAGTGATAATTTAAGGGCAGACAAAATCAACTTCCTGTGTTCCTCTGATTTTGAATTCAGCACCACAAAAATTTAGATACGTCCACTATATTGTAGATACTGGGGTACCTCTAAGGAAAGTAAAGTGTGGGTCCTCTCCTCCAGATTTTTACAGCCCCATAGAAAAGCAATACATGGCCACAGCGTAAAACAAGTAATGTCATTCTTTAGAGAAGAAAGGAAGATGTGTTTCAGAGATATTTGGAGAAAGACTTCATAGAAATAATGACTCATGCACAGAAATTTTAACAAAATTTTGTGAGGTGGATCCAAAAGAAGACTGACAGAAGAGAGATAATGATGTGAAGTCATAGGACAATACCACTACAGGAGTGTAGGTACTTGCTACTTCTTCATCTTGCTATGATGCTGTCTGAAGTAAGGGAGAAGGAATGAAGTTGGTGAATAGCAAAGGTGGGAGGAGTGAGCGGAAGGGAAGGGATCAAAAATGACTGAACAGCCACATGTAGGTCTTGAATTTTATTGTTAGTTGATGGAGACACTGAAGATTTGAAGCAAAGCACTTCATGATCAGACTTTCATTTGGGAAAGAGTATTTGTGATTGGCTTCTGAAGACAGATTGATGGGAAAAGATTATGGTAATTAAAAGGGTAATACTAGTGTGATGAACTGATTTTCCAATGTAAAATTTTCCATTTATTCATAAATATGCTTCCATGTTTAAAAATGGCAACAAATTGAAAATATCTTTAATATTCAATAAAACTAAGTCATTGGTATTTTATAAAAGTTTGAAATTATTCATGAAATAATAGCCTTGAAAAATTGTAGAAGTTGTCAAAGAAGTGAGTCCTCACAAAAGTCTTTAAAAGAGAAGCCTGTGTTTGCTATATAATGTGGAATATTAGTTTAGAAAAATGTGAAGAAAGAAATTAATGTATACAAATGTTATTTGTGGAAATTGTATATATTTGAAAAGCATTGCATTATGGTACATGATAAGGTATTTAGTATTTGTTGAATTGCATTTGAGACTTGAATGTTATAATCAAGACTTTCTATTAAGTCAAGTTATGGAATAAGTGACTCAATTTTTCACCAGAAATTTAAAGCCCACATCAGATATATATATATCAGGCCAAAGTTAAATAGTCACATATGCATATAAAATTGTAACTTTGTGAAAAAACATCTACATAAGAGATCATTACAACTTATGTAAGTGAAAAATACATTACAAATAGCTTTAAATTATCTCAGAAACAATATGACTTTTAAATCTTTCTACAATCTTGATTTTGATGCACAAATTCTTAGTTCTTAGTTTTTATGACTGGAAAGAAATTCAAAAATGAAGAAATTGCAATATTCAGAATGTTGTGAGGTTATAAAATATTAGATTGGTTTATCTTTTAAAATTTAGACCTAAGATTTTGTTTCTATTTAAGTATATTTGATAGTACAGTACACAGTATAAGTAGTAGATTGTATGTACCATAACCAAATAAAAAGTAATGTTTCTGTTAGGCATTATCTGCTTAATTTCAGTCTAAAATTGAGAGGAAAAGGACTTATTCCTTACTCTTTGACAATTTAACAAATATTTTATATAGAATGTTTCTTGTTGCATATAGTGTTAAGATGGTAAGATTTTTATTTTGAATTTGCTGCTGGATCATATTCCAGTATTTAAAGATTATGATCAGATGTTTTGAGTTTAAGGTAAATTTGCTATTCTTGATTTTTATAAAAAAATGACTTTTTAGTAGAATCTCTCTTTTTTTTTTCTTATATCTCAAATGTACTTTGTTACTTTAAGGAAATTTTTAAAAGGAAAATGTATTATTACTTCATGTGAAACCAAAATAGTTTTTGTTAAGGGAATCACTGGTAACATATTTCAAAGCAAAATTTCTTATGTGCTTATTTTTTAGTCTTTAGTGAGAGTTCAGGTATATTTTAACAAGTGGGGTTTTCCCAGTGAATCATTAAAATAAGTGAGTAGGCTGGAAGGTAATGCTAGCTTGTCTCAGCACTGCCCTATTTTACTCTGCTGGGTTATTAGTTGCTTTTTAAATAGATCCTAAGTGTGTTTGAGTCAGTTAGTGGAGGTACAGAAGGGAAGGGGCGGAGAAAAGTCCGCTAAAGAAAATACCAGTTAAATCTTTGCTGACCTATTGGGAAAGCCTACTCAAATTTTACTATGTCCTATTTAACTGTTTAGTGTTAAGCTCACTGATTTTTTGTTCTGCCGGATGTAAGTTTCCAAAGACTGAATATAGATAAATATAAAATATGTATTCAGCAATTAATTGAAGTTTTAAGACATCAAGCTATGTGCAGATTAATTTGTGGAACCAATTTCTCATGTGTGTGGGATTAAAACTGTTAAAACCATGATCACTGAAACTATATACCTTCCTACAAGTAGTAGCAGTAAGGTGTCTATGGAATATATTAGTATGAAAGTTCCTGTGATTTACAATTATTAATGGGTATTTGATTGGAAAATTATCTGAATAATATAGGCACCTGCCTTGACATCATACATGATACGGGTTTTATGACTTCAGTTTAGTTATATTATTTTTAAATTAATATGATTCATTTATACTTAGGACATCTTTTTTTTTTAAAGCAAACCAATGACATATTGCAAATTTCCTGCATATATCTTTTTTTTTCAACTAACACAGCATTTGTAACTGCTACCGGAGGTACGCAAAAATGTAGTTCACCTTGAAAATGATCTGGCTCAGGGAATAAAGAAATTGGGTCAAGCTTAAAATAAATGCAGGTAAAGTGACAAAAAAGTTTTAATAAAAATTTAAAAATATTCAGAGCATTGGTTTCAGGCTACTTTTGTTCTCTATCCTATCACTGCTTTATTAGATTTTAATTGAGATGGTGCTAATGGTACCTTTTCACTTTGGTCAATATTTGTACGAAATGTTATTGTGATTTTTAAAAATAATTTATTTCTTTTTCATTGTATATGTAAATTTGTAGTATGTTAGATAGTTCTTAAATAGATCATTTTGTCTTTTGGAAATCTTAAATATCATTTGACATGGTAGAAAACTTCTCTGTCATTGCTATCACTTTTATTTATTTTATATTGCCAAATAGAACATGTAGCGTTTAACTATGAATCATTAAATCGTAGTATTGATAATGAGTTAAACTTTCATAAAGCTTAACAGTAAAGTAGATTTTCATTAATCTGGTGTCCTTGGGGAAAAATGTGCTGGAGAGTGAGTTTTTCTTTCTGAAGCTTACTTGTTCAACCAGAAAAACTTAAAAGTTGCTAAAAATTTATCTGGAGTGTTTTATATGCCTTTTTAAGCAGCAAGATGTAGTGGCCATGTACTTTTTTCTTTAATGTCACAAAATATTCTGAATATTGTATAGAAAGACCATGGGCTGGCTGATTAGTATTCTCTTTTGCTTATTTTAAAATGTCACACACTCTTATTTTGATAAACTTACTCAAAGGTTTCAGGGTTTAAGGTCTGTGGTAGCACTTACGACAGTGTTTTAACAGATTCATAAACTCAGATACCTGTGTAAGCGATTTTACTTTGTATAGGCTCAGAGCCATCTTCTGATGGATACCTGGCCCTGGCCTCTTACCATTAAGGAGATCCTGTCCTTCATTTGAAGGTCGTGCTTTCATCGTGAAGGCCTTATTATTGTTGTTCCCTTTCTCCTTGCTAGCCATTGCTTGTGGTCCAAAAGTGTTTTCATTCACCTTGTATGCTTGTGAGCTTCGGTGGTATTTTGGTATTGCAGTTTTCTCTAATTATTCTAAAACACCAAATTGTGTAATCCATTTACATTTGAGCAAATACCACTGTATAGGCAAAACGGCTTCTTTGCTACCTCACCCCTGTTTGTTTTAAGCAGTATTTTCTAAAGGAGAACTCTAAGCATAGTGAAAATATTTGAACTGCACTTTAATGTGCCATAAGAACATTTGGTTTGAATCTTATATTAGAAATCAGCTTTTCCTTTCTTTTCTTTCTTTCTTTTCTTTTTTTTTTTAATGCAACTAATGGGAATTATCTTTGTTCCAGGTCATTCTTCAAGAAGACTGCAGGGAAAAACACATTTTCTTCTTGTCGCAGAAGTTGTGATAGAAGTAAGTAGGAGGAACTGCCCTGCTATGTCTGTCTCCACAAGACAAGCAGAACAAATTTCCATGAATCAAAGCCACTAAGTATAGTTTTCAGAGATGGTAGGACATAGTTAGTCTCCCTAGAAAAATACCTCAAATGCTGACACACCCTTTGGCCACTAGAAAAATGCTCAAGCTTACGTTACTTCAAGCCTGTATGTTTCACTCTTCTTACAGAGCTATTAAAGGGGTGGAAATATTCTATAGCTAGAATCTGTGCGTGTGTGCCCTTTTCTGTTTTTCAGCCTCCCACGTACTTGGTCTTCAGGTCTGCTCACTGAGAGTCTTGAGTTTACAGCAGCATCTACACATACAGTCTCCACAGTGGCTGATGGTTTGTAGATAACTTGTGATTCAGACCCCTAAGAAATATCTGTAAAATAAACCTATACCATGATGCATACTTGAGATAAATCATGGAAAGGGCAGAATGATGAAGAATCAGAAAGCTATTTTTTTCTACTATTGATGTTGCTTTGAGATTATATGAGCAAGATATGCTTTACAGAGGCTTATGTCATATTCTGTCACTTGGGAAAATGTCTCAAGTCATTTTTTACAAAGCCATTTAGTGACCTTTTAAGAGTAAACAGGGCATATACACCTTAGTGTGATTAGGTCAGAGGAAATAAAGATAGCAGATATCTATGATGTGATCTGGTAAGCAAATTAATTTTAAAAATGCTTTTAATCTCCTCTTTCTTGAAATGTTTGGTATAATTTTCAAAATTTCCTTTTGCGGTTCTCTGAGTTTCTTTCTAGAAATTTCTTATCACTTGAAAGATTAATGGCTACCACTTTGTTGAACTTAGAGTATGTTTGAAAACTTAGTGAACACTGCATTATTAAAGCAAAGTCTCCAGCAGGTCTGAAAAAAATTGAGCTCTGTATAGTTCAGCCTCCAAGCTTATCTCTTACCCACATTACCTGCAGGACTCTCAAATTCATATTTGAAATGCAAGCTGCAGATGAGAAATGGGTAATATCCACTGTGTTTTCAATGAATGTGTACATACGATTTTCTCAGCTATACCTTGTGGATAGTTGTCCACAACTGAAAGTTACTAGAGACTCTGTTTGCAAGCATTTAATACCTAAGTTTATCCCCATAATACACTTCTGAGGTTAATATGGTTATCTCAGTTTTAGAGAAGGTTGACTGAGATCTCCAAACCTGTACAAGTTCATAAAACTAGAATGTAATAGAGCTACTGAATTTAGTGCCACATACATGGAGTCTCTGTACCTTAGGAGGCATGAGGTAAGTTGATGCAGCTAGGGCAACTTGGTGATTTAGGGAGAATTTGTCTCAAAATTAAAAAATGAATATGAAAAAGAGTGGAAATATAGCTCAGTACATAGTCCTTGGGTTCAGTCCCTGCTACTGCATAATAACAAAAACAAAACAAAAGGAAAGAAAGAAAACAATGAAAGAAAGAAGGAAGGAAACAAAGCTGAAGTACAACTTGTACTTCCTTTAATTTACATGAGTAAAACACACACATGCACACATACCCATACATAGTCACACACGAGTCACAGTTTCTCAACAGATGCGCAGGGGAAGATTCATATATCAAAAAGAAAGCTTTTGTCAGACAGCCATTTATTTGAGAACCACTTTAGACTTTTTGCTTTGAAATACAGTTTAAATAGGCATTACTTTGAGCAAGGTGAAATACAGTTTTATTAATGAAGAGCATTATTGAGTCATTGCAAGTAATAATTTTAGGGTGGCATTATTTTAAAAAGCAATATACTGTTTAATGAATGGTATTTTACTTCACTCATAAAACAAAATTCAAACATCTGGAATATTTCTTAAGCTACATAGCATTCATGCGCAGAATGGTGTTTTTCCCTTATGTCTCACAGGAAATAGCATATACTTTCAAATGTATATGAAAGCTTTTGCATTTATACATATATTTTTATTTCACTGAGAACATGAACAAAAATCGTTTTACTAAAATGAAAAATTGATTGGAAGTCAATTCTCAGTGATGGAATCTTATCAAGGCTTTAAGAACTCTATTATTATAACTTTATTCCTCTTATAATGGGTATTATATAAAGTTACAGAATCTTGGTGGTTTTATTTTGCATTTTTAATGTTTGTTTGGAAAGGGGATGTTGATAATACACTGTAGCAGGGAAGTGTTCAAGATATGCATAATATCTCATGAAATTTTATTTTAAAATTTTATCTATAAAACAAATTTTTAAATGTAAATGTTCCCTCTTTTCATTATAGATTCATTAGGCATGGAGAGAGCTGTTAAATGTAAATGTGGATTAATATAAAATCAGAAAACTTCCAAACTGAAAAGGCCTCTACAAATGAAGAGCTCTTGAAGTGGAGGCTTTCATCAGGAGATGAGTTCAGTTATTATCCAAGACAGGAACTGTAGGTCAAACAGGCACTGAGGTTATTGAATGATATTTACAGCCAAACCATCCAGGAAGTGAGTGATCATAGCAGGACAGCATTTTGAGATTCTTGGGGAGGAGATAAAAGTAAGTCATAGTAGAAGTAATCTTAGGGGATGAAGAAAACAGACTTCAGAAAAATAGACACTTTAATTTCTTATTAAGGTAGTGTGAAAATTTTGATGATAAACATGTAAGATTTAAGTATTCATGCTTTTTAAAAGGTGGAATAAGTATTCTTTAAAAAGTCATGTGATAGGTATGATTGCACATGCCTGTAATCCCAGCATTCAGAAGGCTGAGAATTGCTGTGAATTCAAGGCCAGCCTGAGTTACAAAGTAAGTTCAAAGTCAGCCTGTACTGCATAGTGAGACCCTGCCTTAAAAAAAAAAAAAAAAAAAAAAAAAAAATCATGTGACTAAACTATTGGTATTTTTTCACAGTGAAATTTAATCTTATTTTTACTTTAATGCCATGTTTATGTATATATTTGAAAAAATTACACTTTTTTTTTTGTTGTTGTATTCAAAGGTTTGAATCTAGCAATGAGTATCCTCATCATTGAGGCATTCTATGGAGGCTCACATAAAGAGCTGGTGGATCTGCTCCAAAATGAGTTACAAAACTGTGTCCTTTATACCCTTCCTGCAAAGAAATGGCATTGGAGAGCGCGGACAGCAGCTTTGTATTTCTCTCAGAATATTCCCATCAGTGAGCATTACAGGTAATTATCAGAGCTTGGGATGCATGTTTAGCTTGATATTGCTTCTCTATGATTATCTTTTTGTTGGTTGGTTGGTTGGTTTGAGTAAGGGTGTCACTTTGTAGTTCAGGCTGTCCTGGAACTTGCTTATATAGCCCAGTCTGGGCTTGAACTTGCAGTGATTCTTTTGCCTCAGCCTCTATAGCACTGGGATTACAGCTATGCACCCTACTCCCAGTTCTATCCCCTTTTTGAGAATTTTTCTAACTGTGAAATTAATCATTATGATAGCAATAGATATTTCCTTAGAGACAGCAGAGAAACAGAGTAAACTTATAATCTCAGAATACTTGGTCAGTGGTAAAGTGATCTCATTTAGAATTTATAGATAGGTCTTTTCTTAATTGTCTTGTGACTTCTCTGTACATGTGGGTGTGGGTGACAATTTTTGAATTGAGATGAGATTTGAATGTAGGCATACTTTTTTTTGTTGTTGTTCTCTCACCTATGATACTATTTTGGATGCTTTTAAAAAAGTGATGATACTATTGTAGTTATTTCATTGTATCTGCTCTGTGCTGGGTGAGGGGAAAGGTGGAGAAGATAGATATTTATGACCAAGCATTAAAGACTGGTGAGCTAGAGATAAATGTAGTCATGCAAGTGCAGTTAGGGTACCAAAGCTGGAAAAGTTGATTGTTTTCAGTGACAAACTGAAAGATGGAAAAGTTGACTTCGTTAACATTTAACTTATTCTTGAAGGATGTGTAGATTTTGTGGTGCATTGACCACAGTTCTGGATTCTATCTTGTTAGAAGATCGGCAACTAGAGACCTATCAGAAAGGGTATACAGGACTCACTGAGAACGTGTAGAACTATAGGTCATATTTTTTGGAGGGGAGGGACAGGTAGAATGGAATCTCCTTGAATGTCTTTCCCTTCTTATTCTCTGTTCATATTGTGTTTCTATACGTCTTCCTTTTGCTAAACAGTGGAAGATCAAAATAGTGTGGTTTGTGAATGTGCTACTCTTACCAGCCTGGGTCACTCTGTGTATAAAGATGTTGATTTCCTCAGTAGGACTGAGGAGTATCAGGCTTATAATGAATGAAGTGAGTACAGGCAGGTTGTCAGAGGAAGGGCAGGTTGCAAGCTGTGGATAGCCTGGCTCCAGTAACCATACCCCTTGGCAGTGTCTAAATTGGACCAACCAGAAGAAAGACAGCAGCTGATGATGTAAATAATAGGCTATTATTCATTGTAGTAATTTGGGGGATTCAGAGAGTAACCCAAAACCATGTATAATGCCTGAGGATTCATATTATCAGGTATAATAGTTAGTAACCAGTACATGTTTCCTGGAATTTTAAGATAAAGTGCTATTTAATACATATTGAGAATTTTCACATTTTAAAAATCTGAAATGTACTCTTCCATGTGTCATTTAATGCTTTATATTCTGATCTCACTAGTGAATTTCTTTTTGTTTTTGAGACAAGATATCACCATGTAGCCTACAGTGGCCTTGAACTCACCATGTAGCCCATGCTGGCCTTGAACTGATGGCAATAATTTTATCCTAGCCCCCCCAAATGCTGAGATTATAGGTGTGTGTCAACACATCCAGCTCACTAATGAATATTGTTGATTGACTATTGGTATGATGTTTTAGTGAATGTGCTGATATAAATTTATATAGATAAGACTATTGATGTGTTAAAATATAACTGTAGTTGCTTTTGCATTTCATTTGATTGTATTTTTATAGTGGAGATTATGTTATATTATTTAACATCGAGTAATCCAGTTCAGTTTATGGCAAATTTCCATTTAACATTACTATTCAAAATAATTTCTGCAGTGCTGTGAACATGGGAATGAACCTTTTCTGTATCTACTGTTTGGTTTCCTATCATCACTCTGTTTTCCTGAATTGGATTCCTGTACCAAGGTACCCATCTGTGGGGAGTGTGCAAGCCCTCATGTGCACACTCTTCTCTGAAGGCTGAAGCACTTGAGGCTAGGTGTCACCATGCTCTTCAAAGGGTTTTATTGGAGACATGGATTTCTGAAAGGTCATGGTCTAAAGCTTCATTTGTTGCTAGCCATAAACTCTGTGCTGACTGACTCAGTGTCTATCATCTTTCAAGCCTGGCCATTTAATCTGCACAGCTTACTTATCATTATAGTAATGTGGTCACACTTTTTCCAAATATGTATGTATTTAACATTTTAACAACTTGATGAAAGATAACTTGCCTACTCCTTACTAAATAGATTTTTGTAGTACTTTTGGAAAAATATCAGCAGGTTGAAATTTAAGTTAAAAAATATGCTGACTTAATCCTAGATTGAAGTACAACTTTTTGTTATAGTCAAATAAAGTGATCTCTATAGAAACTTTCGAAATAATAAAAAGTATTTGCATTCTAGTTACTTACTCTGTACATTTTGAAAATAAAGTCACCCAAATTCTAAAGTTATAATGACTAAGCAATCATAGTGGCTATTACACAAAATGACTGCACACAGGAATGTGTCTGACAAGAAAGACCTTGGATGTCAGTGTATATGTTATTTTTCAGCTTCGGTACGTGTAGTTGATATTGTCATAAGCTTATTATGCAGAAAATATTTAATTGTTAAAAGAGTAACTGCTTCAGCCTAAGTAATTAGTTTGATTCCTTTATATCTTGACAGCTAAAAGAATACATCATGATTTACAGTAGAGCTATTCAGTTTTATTACATACTACAGAAGCTCAGCAAGTTTTTTTCTGATAATTATTTTAATTCTTAGATTACATTAAATCTTTGCTTTGTGGAAACCACAGAATGCAGAGAAAGGTTCCCAGGATGGGATTGAGGAGAGGGTTTAGCTTTGTGTTCTGAGGTGTACACGTCATTGTTCCAAGATCAAACATTTCCACTTTCTTAGAGTATACCTTAGACTAAGCAGCAAGAATATTTCATTTCTTCCCCTCCCCCACTGTGGCTTTAGTGAACTGAAAACAACAACAACAACAACAACAACAAAAAACCACAACCTTTCCTTACAGTGACTTTTTCACCCTCTGATGGTTATAATTACATATTTGGCTCTGTCTAAGATACTGTGGTAGATAGTGGTTCTGGCCAGTTAACAGCCTTTTTTCTTTGTTAACAGGTGTTTTTTGTGTGACTAAAGTACCCAGTTCTTGTTAGTGAAGCATGACCGACCAAAGTTGGTAATGACAATCTCATTCTCTTTTGCCAGATTTTTCCGGCTTTTCTTGCAGCTAGGATTGGTCACTCCTAAAATTATGGCAAATAAGAGTTAAGGAATAACTCTTGGGTCACCTCCCCCTCCCCAGCACCTTCTGCCCTTAAGTCCTCACCCTTTCCTTTGCCCTCCCTTCCCCTCTCCTCCCCTTCCCTCCCATCCCTTCCTTCCCCTTCCCTTATGTTCCCAGGGATACATCGACCATCAATTTCATTTTTATTTATTTAATTGATACATAAAACAAACATTTACATATTGTCAGGAAATTTGGCCTCGGTTGATATACTGCCCCTTGTTCTACTTCTCACTCTTTCCAAACTTTTGTTTTGTGTGGTTGAGTGTCTTCTTTTTTAGATGTCCTGTTTCTTTTAGTTTCGTAAATCCTACCTGTTAATGGATAATCATTATGATACCTTCCCTCACTGAAATGAGCCTATTTAAATGTCCATGGTGTGGAAAGTAAAATAGTGGATAGAAAATAAACTGAGTGAATGGAAAATCAGGGATGCCATGCATAAAGTCAAGTTAGAGCTTAATGTGATACTTAATTATTCACATTTGTAGTACAGTTTGTTTTCCTTAATGCTATCATAACTGATGTCTTTTGCTAAACAGATTCTTTGTCATGGAGTATGTTAATTTTCCCCCACCTCAAGTGAACTGTTTACTCTGAAACAGTGATTGTAATGATTTCAAAATAATCACTTTTAGAAGGTATATTACCTATTTTTACACTTGTAGCCCTTGGGATAAAGATATGAGTGGACTAGTTGATATAGCTGGATTTATCAGTAAGATGGTATTTTCTCAAATAGTTCTTCCTTGCAAATTAATGATTTTTCATTGCTTGACAAATTATAATTAAATATTTGCCTTTTGATTAAAATGTAACTTTCTAAATAATTTCATCCAGTTTTAATCGTAGAGACATCTTTTTTATTCTCCCTATTTGGGAGAATAAAAGTAAAACCTGGTAACACATGTTTGTATCCCAGCACTCTAGAACCTAAAGCAGGAGGACCATGGGTTTAAGAACAGCCTGATTATGATAAGAAAACTCTCTCAAAAAAGGACAAGAACAAAGAAGAACAAAATCAAAAGTAAATAATGGGAAAATTCACTTTTGAATTCTCTGTACTCGTCCAGAGTGGCTTTCTGTCATCTCTTTACCTTTTTTTTTTTTTTTTTTTTTTGGTACCACGGATCGAACTGCAAGCTTGCAGGGCTGGAGCTTATATAGGCTAAGCTAAATTGTCGGCTTTGTTTCCTATCTTAGAGTAGATTGTCTTCTCTTATTTAAAAACAAAGAAAACTAAATAAGAATTTGTAAGTGGGTAAGGTGTTGTTCGCCTATGTAGGGGAGTAATTTTATAACTCTGTAGCAACCAGAGCAAAATTTAATAGGATTAAATAATTCTACTAATAGGTAACATATTGAATACTTACCATGTGGCAGGCATTCACTGATCCTGGAACTAAATATTATTACCCTGGTTTTAGAGAGGAAGAAACTAAAGCTTCAAGAATCAAGTTACTTCTACTGAGTTACACAAGTATTTAGTGGTGGATAAATGATTTGAGCTCTAGTCTGGCCATCTGCAAAGGCCATATACAGTTCCTTTTTTTAAAGACCATGCTCTTAACCACTACACTAGCTCAATTCACAACTGAAGCAGGGAAAATGAACTAAATTAAATCTAAGTACCTCTTGATTAAAAATGTATTACTAGGTTTTACTTTTAAAAGAGGGTGTGGTGCTTCTTTTGGTCTTGACTCTTGGAGTCTGGAAATCAAGAGCTTTTCTAGGACTGTAAATCTGTGATGATTTCATTTTTTTCTCAGCACACGTCCCTGTGGTTTTCAGCTAAAGAAGTCATGTATCATTTGAATTTTCCTCTTTTCAGGGTTTTCCTTAAAATGCAAAGAGGGAACTACGTATGAATTTTTTTTTTTTTTTTTTTTTTTTTTATTCACAGTGTAGACTGATGAATGGACAACAGACATTTTCTATTTGGGATACTTAATACCTATTATTCCCAGATTACCCTCAAATTAAAATACAGGGAGGTTCTTTGGTTAGTTTGGTTCTTGGCCAAAGACAGCATCCCATCACTGACTAATTCACTATCTTTGTATCATTACAAGTGTTATGCACTTCTTGAGGTTTCTATGATGTACTGTGCAGTATAATTAATTTTGTCATTAGGTGCAGTGTGGGGTTCCATAATCTCATCTAACTGTATCTGTGGAATTTTTGAGAATTGGCTGAGATTTCCCTATTACTTGCTCAGCCAATGTGCTTTCCTATTCTATGCTGCCTTGTTACAGGATTTTCTTTCAGTTTATTTTCATCACTCTTCTTACCCTGACCAGCCAGTACACACTAGCCTTCTGGATTGTGTATGACCCTTAAGGCTTCCTACATAATATTTTACCTCGGTCAAGTATTCTTACTGAGTTCAGAATTCATTCTTTCCCAAATCTGGTAATTTAAAGATGTTTTTGCAGTTAGTAGCACACACTGTGAACCCACTGTTTCCAATGGGTTAAGCACTGCAATGCAATTTCAAGTATATGTTTTTAATATCCCTTCTAGTTTATTTAAAAAATGAAATAAAATATCACACATAAGAGTCTGTATATAGCCCCCCAGGTAATAGTTCATATGGATACAGACATTATTTCTAACAAACTCCGTGTCTTAAAGATCTCCAGAGCAAATCCTCTGTGTGTTTCCTCTTTGAAATTGACAACTATATTTTAAAGGACAACCTGAATGTTTATTACACTTTTTTCAGATTGGAGAAAAAAAACCCATTATTCTAAATGAATAGAAAATGAGAAGAAAATATCTAAAATGGATCCAGGATATGCCATTGTACAAGAAGATCTGACTACAAATACATTTGCAATTTTGCTTTTATAAGTATCATGCTTAATTTTGATGTAGTAATTGAAACCATTAGTCTAAACTGTAGTCATTTTTAGGGTTTTGAGTGTCTTCATCATAATTCCATTGCTTAGAAAAATGTATTTAGGAATTGCTATATTAATTCTATTTCTGTCTCCAATGTTTGTTTAGTTGATAAAGTTTTTCTGCTTTTATTAAAGTTTTAATCAATGAAAATATATTTTCTTTGGCTACTATACAGAGCTCAGGTCTCGTTTCTCACATAATGTATTTGGGTAGAAAAGCCCCGAGGCAGATCTTTCTTGCCTTTTTCTTCCCCCTGAGTCTCCTACTTAACGAACTTTTAATGCTTGCTTTGTTCTCTTGGAGGTCAGATTTAGTCTCCTACTGTTTTGTGTGTGCATTGTCTTATCCATTAAATTTCTGACTTTGGTTATATGCCTTGTTGTTCAGGCCTGGATGGTTAGCCACATGATGGACTTCTTAAGTCTCCTGGGCTGCCAGCACCCAGTGATACCTGCAAGAGGAAGGTGGGAGCTGGTTTAGGACTCCTGCACATGAACAAGCTGTGTGTCTATTTCATATTTTCATCTCTGTAAATAATGTGTAGTCCTACATTTTAGTTATTTCTTCCTGTTAAATCTCTTGCATATTTTCCTTTTTTCTCAGCAAATATTGTTCAGAAAAATTTTATATTTTCCTCTTTAGGAAAAGTCTATTATAATTCAGAATGTAGAGTGGCCTGACCAAAATCCCCTGAACTAGATATCATTTTGAAATTTTCTGCTTTGTTTCACTTACTCTTTTCTTTATCTGTATTAATAGCTTTTATATTAAGAGCCAGTGGTAATGCTAGCTCAGCTAACAGAAAATCAGCCTTGACAAACTTAGATATAGCGAATAGTAAGTCTTTAATAAACCCTTGTAAATGAAAAATAAGCTTAGCACCTGTACTAATTTGCTAACACTTATAGCCTTGAATAATATCTAAATTAAAACTGTCAGCAGCTTTCCATTTCATGTGTAAGTCCTGAAAACACACAAGAGTGTGCTATTGCCAGCACAATCTTGGACCTGTCTGCATCTTCACTTCCTGTTTCTACTACTTTTTAATTTGCTATAGTGGCCCTCGCCTTATTTACTCTGAAATATCAAACTCTTTGCTGCCTCAGATTCTGATACTGCTTGTATTCCCTTAGCCACAAATGTGTAGATGTGTCACGGTCCCACATCTTTTGTTTTTTTGGTGGTTCCTTTTCCCTGTCATTCAAGTCCTGGTTGAACTGCACCTCTCAGAGAGTTCTTCTCTGAATATCCTATCAAAAAAATCAGCCTTCTAGTTTAGTATCTCCCCTATCATATGACTTGTGATTATTTCTATTTTTTCTCCCATTCTTCATTTTATTGTTTCATGATGATAAATACCATATCTGTTTTGTTTACCATTTTATTCAAACACCAACCATGCTGCATGCCTGTAGTAGCTTCTTAGTAAACATGGTTGAATGAGTGAATTTATAGAGTGAAAATAAAAGAAAATGTGATAGCAGTTGGCTTTGTTAATTTTGCTTCTTTGTTTCATTTATGCTGTTTCTTTCATGTAGAACTTGCTTAGAGATATTTAGGAGCCCACGTTACTGAATTTTGTGGGATTAAAGTAGAAAATTCCATATGCATTTGTTCACTTATTTTTTGGGTTATATTAATCATACTATAAAAATAACTATTATTACATAAATTTTGGTAACACTTTTTTTAGGATTTGCCTAAATTTTTTTTAAAGTTCAGGAAGTTTTCTAGAATCTAGAATATGCCTGTGTTATTTTATGAAATTTTATATGATTTCATTTTAAAGACTTTCAGTTTTGGCAGTGACCACCCAGGAACAGAACCTTTTAATTTATGGCATAGAAACCATTAGGATTAGAATTTGGCACATGTGTGTGGCCATACCAATTATTTGAACATTTAAAAAAAATTAGTGCTTTTAGACAGACATTGTTCATTTTGATTACAAGCACCTGTAGTCACCATTGTTTCATAAATTTATATCACTTAACTAGCTTGTTTAGACCTTTGTATTTTTAGCCTCTGGCTTAGCATCTGTCCAAGAATGAATCTTCAAGTAATCAGTAGTAATATTTTAAATTATACATATACATAAAAGAGTTTAAAATATAACAATGACATGTAACAGAAACAAACAACATACTACAGTAGGGGAATTAACAATCCTGGATTCTATTCCCAGCACTGCCATTAATTGTTATTATTATTATTATTATTATTTCATATCAGGAATTAAACTCTGGACCTTGCACTTCCCAGGCAGGGGACTTGCTGCTGAGCTGTATCTTCTTCCCTCATCATTTAGAGTAATTTTTGTTTCTATCTATAACTGTTAGTGTTTGGTTTTTATCTGTTTTTGAGCTCTGTGAAACATGGTGAGCAAGAAATTAAATTCAGCATCAAGATATAAGGAATTATAATATGAAGGATAAGTTTATTCTCTCATTCATCTTTATTATCAACTACTGCTTCTTTTAACCTTAGAGTTTATTTATTTATTTGTTTATCTTTGTGGTCTAATTTGTGTATTCCTTTTAGTTTTAAAACTGTATTCAACTTTTATTTTTAAAGTTTGAGACTTTTGGAGAATAGAAGTTTGAGACTTTTGGAGAACAGAACCTTGAATTGTGAGTAACTTGTTCTGTGAATGTTCTGGAAGATGAGCCAACATGAATTTTAACTTGATAAATAGGAGATGTCTTAAATACAAGTTGTATGTGACTCTGTCTGTCTTTCTCTCTCTCTCTGGGATTGTGGGTGATTATCTCTCATGCCAGTAATCAGTGATATTTTTTGGAATGTTGGAAGGTGCCTACAACTGGCACTAGTATATTTTTTGTCACTTCAGAGAACCTATGGACAGTCCTTTGCATTTGCACACAGGAATGAGCTTAGGAATGTTTTACTTCATTGTAGGTCAGGCAGCCTATAGATATAGACCCTTTCCTCTGCTTGCTTATGTCCAGTTACATTAAATACAGCATATGTAAGAGTTTATTAATATTGTATTGTAGTCAATATCTGTATAAGCATATCAATGTGCCCCATGTACAGAAAAGATTGAAAAGAGGGGTGATAAGAAGGAGGTGATGATAGTGAAAGTTAAGGAAATCATTGAGAAGTATGAGTGAACTATGTGAGTGATCAAAATTGCAGGATTTTAGAAAAAGTCTACATTGACTATTTGCACAGTATTAAGAAAGAAAATGTAGCAAAAAGAGTCAAGAGAATATCATATCAAAACACTGGCCATGTGTTCTGGAAGATACAGAAAAGTTGTTTCTCATGTGGATAAAACAAGCAACTTGTAGGTGACACTGTGCTTGAGAACTTTATCAGAAGGCAACGGCCTTATATTTGTAAGTAAGTAAACTGACAAATGTGTCAACAAAGAATGAAGAAGGCTTCAAGGCAAGCAGGGATGATGTGAGAACTTTAAAATAAGTGGCATCCATAATGTTGTGAGGCATGGTGCAAGTTCAGACACTAAGGTAGCGGAGGTGTTCACTATGGACTTGTAGAGCTTATGGTTTCTGAGTGTTACCTATAGAAGAAAGATTTTCACTGTGATCAGATGGGGCTTTTTTGGAAAAAGTTGCCAAAGATAAACCTATATTTCAGAAAAGAGAATACAGTGCCTGGTTACAAGCCCATGAAAGACCATCTAACTCTCTTGTTTTGTGCTAATGCAAATGGGCATTTCAAAGTGAAGCCATTGTTCACGTATTATTCCAAAAATCCATGAGCCATCAAAAAAATTTGAGGTGTAGAAGAGCAAGTTGAATGTTATGTGGTGGTCTAACACCAAGCGTTGGATTGCTTGTGTCAGGTTCTTTGTGTCTTGATCAGTGGTCTTTGTGTTTTGATCAGTGAGGTCTTCAGTTCTGCAGTGAAGAAATACCTTTTACAAAATAATCTTTCATTCAGAGCCTTGCTTATTATGGATAATGCTCCTGATTGTCCTCCAGGCTTTGAGGATGACTTACAGGAGGAATTTGAGTTCATTAAGGCTAAATTCTTCTCTGTGAACACCATTCCAATCCTCCAGCCCATGGATCAGCAGGCAATTTTGAAGTTTAAAAAGATTTATTTACCTCAGAGCTCTATTTCAGCAATGCTCTGAGGTGAACAGAGCAAGAAACCTTCCCCTCTGACAGATTTGAAAATGTCATTTCCATATCCTGAACTGCTTCAACATTATTGATAAAGCCTGGTTATAAGGTCACTAAAAAAAACTCTCAGTTTTGCTTGAAGAAAACTATGGCCTGATTGAGTTCTTGAACATAACAGGAACTGTCAGCCAGTTGTTGATACAGTTGTGTCTTTGGGGAAGACCAGGAGACTGGAGGTAATGAGGATGACATTCAAGAGGAACATGATCAGATGCTGATCACCAAGGAACTGATAGATTTGTAACTGATGGAGAAACAGCAAGAGGAGATCTTGTCTATAGAAGAGGAGTAGAGAAAGGCAGATGAATCCCTCACCTATGATGAGATTAGGGAGATGTGTGAAGTTGGAAAACAGTACAAAATTTTATAGAAAAGTACCACTTGAATAAGGCTAGAGCAGTGTGAGCAGTAAATCAACTTATCAACAGTGAAGCATCACATATCTGCAAAATTCTCAAAAGAAAGCTAAAGAAAGTGTCTGTTGTTGGATAAGTTGTTTGTTAAGGCTGCATGGAAAGAGAAAGATTTCATTGAGCCAGTAGACAGCAATGATTCCATTAGTGATAGTGAAAGCCATTCTACACAATAACCTTGTCTTTTGTCTCTCTTATACCAGCCATGAAGATTTCCTAAGGTAAGTGAAGGATAATTTTTTAAAATTTTCATTATGCTTTATTTTGTATTTTCTTCATTATTTTTTTATTATACTATAGGATTATAATCATTTTTGCACGAATATTTTTGGGTTGTTTAACAAATCATCTTGAGTTTTCATTAATTCCTATGGGGAAATTTGCTTTGTTATATAGTGCTTTAGATGAGAAACATATTTCCAGAATTAACTATGCTTGCAAACCAAGCTTTTACTGTATATTTCTTCTGTATATGCTGTATATTTTACTGTATATGCTCTTCTGTCTTTGGAGTTGCCAGGTGTCACTTGTTTTTTGTTCATGTTGTCTTTTCCAGCCTAAAAATTTCATGGCTATCTATGTGCCTTTTCAAAGTGAAGATGTTTGACCTCACTAAAGAAACACACAAAATAGTTCAGTTCTTGTTCAGTTAGTTCTGTGGTAGATTTAAGAGGATATTAGAGATTTTGCTAGATGGGATGAAATGAGAGTATATTAAAGCAGAAAGAAGCATTGTAAACAAATATATTAATACAGAAAAAATAGGAAAATGTTTAGAAAATAAAATTTGACTTAGAATATACCCATATATAGGAGTAGTTTTGAGTAGTCAGGTTGAGATCCTGGGCAGATTTCTTGTAATTCATGTGTGTTCTTAAGTGCAAAATTATGTCTTGGGGCACTTTTATTTCTGGTGATGAGTATCCCATGAAGGCTATGTCATTCAGGCCTCTTCAGGTTGCATGTAATAGAATCTCAATTCATAATCACTTAAACGTAAAGGAATGATAGTAAGTCATCTCTAACTGAAATCTTAAGGGTGGTTGACAGCAGGCAAAACTGACTCTGGTAGTGAATTAAGGACATTATTGAGTTGCCTGCTTTCTTGTCCTACTTTCTGGTATTTTGGTGCTGTTGTAAGTAGGCCATGTCTACATGGGTTACTCTTACAGCTAAGCTTGCCTTCCACCATCTTAGTTACTTTATGAAAAATGGTACTCTTCTCTCAGTAGTTCTAAACACAGTACCAAATTGAACATTTTTGTATCATGTGAGTTTTCAACTTGTTAAAGTAGCAGAATGTCATGCAGTATTACAAATGGCCAGGCTTTGGTAATATAGCCAGTTTAGAATTGAGAACAGGGTTCAACCCCAACCAATTTATGTGATTTAAGCATAGCAGAGCAAAAAGAAAATTGCACAGCAGGTATTTAATGAAGGGGAAATGATGTTTTGCAAGCAAACCCCTAGTGAGTCTTATGGTTACACCATGGGAGTGAGGTAAGGAAAACTAGTTAGGCCTATTATAACAATATAGGATGGAAACCATTGGTCATGTTAGAGAAGATCACTGAATTTCCACATTTAATAGAGAAATAATGAGATTCTGAATAGGAACAATTATAAGTGCGAATGAAAAATACTAAAAGAACTATCAATATGAGTGAAATCTGTTGTTTGTACTTTACGAGTTACAACATTTTTCTAGGAACAAATGAAATTTATCTTTGTCCTATGTTTAAATGATTAATTTGGTATATAAATTAACTGTCAACAGCATAGGTCACAATTAAAATACTTTATTATCATTATTTAAAAAAATAAATGATATTAATTGCATACCATTGATATTACTCATTATACTGGCCCAGGGAATTTGCTTTTGGCAGCATTTAGTTTCTTGCATGTACTTAAATGTACTAAAACTTTTCTTTAAAAAATTAGTGTAATACAGGCTCCTTACACTTAAATAAAATTGTAAAATCCATATAAATATATGGATGATTTATTATTGGGTATTAACTTCTGAAAGAATCACCCCACCCCAAAATCAGGTATCAAATGCATCTGTGGGCTCATATATTATGTTAGATCCCACAGTGAAAATGAATGAGTGACCTTGTAGTTGTCACTCTTCTTGACATATTGTTTGGAAAAGCTAGTTTCTTCTTCAGTCCTCTGGGACAGCAAACATACATTGGATGAACACACACTGTGTAGGAGGCACAAAGGACAGAAATCTGAATAAAGCACTATATTTCAGGAACTAAATTTCTTCTCTTGAATAGTTTTTTCTGTTTTTGTTTTGATACTGCTTAAATGATGTCCACGAGTCAGTGCTTTTGAAACAGTTGTGTATATACTTCTATGAAAATTTCCTACATTTGTAAACTTGCCTTTCACTATAGTAGATATAATGTGGGAATTGTGATTGCTCCTACTTTCTCTACATTTAGTACACACACACACACACACACACACACACACATTTTTTATAGTTTCCAAGATTTTTAGAAAATGAAAACAGCTAAGAATGAAAATAGTTTTTGTCATTATTTCCCCCTGTCATAAATATAAATAAGTGAAAAAGTTTTCATGGCTGGGGATTTAGCTCAGCACATAAGAGCCTGCCTGGTAAGCACAAGGTTTGTGAGTTCGATCCCCGTGGCGGGGGGGGGGGTGTGTGAAATCTAATGTCCAGTAGAATTTAAGGCATGTATTATGTGTATATCATACATGTTCCCGTGTGCATGTAGCAATTGCATTATGGGGTTCTCATTCAAATGTATTGCTTCTTAACTTTCATTTTTGTAGCATTGCTCTGTCATAAGTTTTCTCAAAGAAATATTTTAATTTTTAATCAATTCATTTTTATTGAAAGGTATTTTTCTATATCATTTGTGAGAGAATTCCTGCCAGTGTAGGAAATTTAGTGCCAGTTTAGGAATCCTTGAGTTTCTGTTTCACTGTAATTGGTGGGAATGAAGACATTGTAACTTTTAAGTTTCTAAAGGGTGACTGGTTATGCGATTATTTGTGTGATTAATAGAAACTTTTTATTATTACCAAGTCTTCAAAAATATTTAATGACACTCGCTTATGTCCTATTTTGAAAAGAGAAGCAAAGCCTAAGAAATGAGGTCTTGTTTCTCTGAAATTTGAATGCTACTTATTATATGAGTGATCATCTTTTTTTTACTGCTTTTTGTGTTGAGAATCAGGAATAGAAAAAAAAATAACACACACATGGTAGACACAGTGATGCTCTTAGAATTAGACTACCTGAAATCATTGAGGCCTTGGGAAACATGATCTTAATATTTCCCTTTTTTGAATCATTTTTACTTTGATAAAATACTGGCAGATGGTATTTTATGAACAGTGTTGCATTTTCTTTAGTTTTTCCATGGAAAAAAGCTCCCAGAAAACTTTTGTACTTTAATATGTTCAGCATGCATATATTTTACATGTATTAACTAGTACTAAGAATGCAGTTCCTAATTGGATGTCTGGATCTCAAAAGAGTTGTGGTAAGTGCCAACTTACTAGAATATTGAAAGAGAACGTTGAGTTGAATAAGGGTTTCTTTATGGCTATTGCATCTTTCAAGCTCCTTTGGTCTCAGACATTAAGAAATATATATTATCAGTTTTTATCAGCTATTGTCTTCTAGAATTTCTACTGGATATTATATATTTGTGATGATAAACCATCCAGATACTGTATTAAATCTTAGAGAATTCATGTACATACCTTTTGAGCTTTTTATGTTACTGAAAAAGATAATACTGTTGTTACTTCTTTAGGCTAGACAGATGTGCAGAGTATACACTAGCTATATCTTATAGTTTAGAAATATAGTAGGAAATTTGTGAGGTAATGTTGCAACATGGTTTTTCCTGATACTTTTGTTTTACATTTTGAAGTGTGGCGGGTAGTGGTTGGGAAATCCCTTCTCTCCAAATTTATCTATGAGTCACCTGAAATCTTCCTCATTTAGTATGTAATGAAATGATGCCATATGAATCAGTATTTCCACATTTGCAGCTTTGAACATTCAATTTGTACTCATCAACATTTACCTACATTTCTCTTTTGCTTTTTGATTTGTCATACTTATTTTAACTCAGTAAACACGTGTAATTAAAATATCCATTTTTTGTAGACATAGAATGTCAATTGTTCTCTTGCTCGTTTTGTCTTACTGATTAAAGTGTGTGTTCATAACTCCAAACTACAGATTAGACACACAGATACTGACTAATCCTGACTTACAAATGTTAGCACATACAGAGTGGATTCCTTCAATGTTTGGGTATGCTTAGGAATCTATGAAAGTTTTTTGAAGTTCTCTCTTGTATCTACTGATCCAAAATATTATTATATAGGAATTCCAAGGGACAAGGCAATAACATTGTACTAGAAGTCAGAGGAACTGAAAAGTTCAGTTCAGGCAGGTCGCTTTTATTCTGTATTTTCATTTTCAAAATGAGGAAAGTAAAAATACTACTTCTCTGTTTCTTCTTCAGAATTTGTTGTAGGGATCAAATTAACAAATTTTCAAGATTAGTTTGTAAATTTGAGAGTAACATATTGTAAAAGTTGAATAATTGCACAGTTTTGGTTAGAAATCATGTTGCTATTTATAAGTGCCTGATTTGCTTTGAGATTTTTTAGCATAATTTATTTAATGTCTTGCTTTTTGTTTATCTCTTTTAAAATGTAAGTAGGAGAGATGACATCAAATTAATACTTTAATAAAATCATAGTATTTATAAGTCAAAGATATTATGTAAAGCTATACTTGTCCTTCAGCCATGGCTGATGTAAAAGTTACACTGATAAAGAGGGCAGAAATGATACAGAGAACATTATTTATAGAGTTTTTTATCTTTAACTTATTACTATAATTCTAGTATAAGCTTCAAAGTTTAACTAGGTGTTACTGATTAAATATTATAATGAATAGTAATAATGCAAAAAAATGGTAGTCATAGTTTTGTTTCTGTAGTAGAAATTTCACTGCTGACTAATTTTCTTCAACTAGAAATTGTTTAAAACCTCCTGCTCTGTGAGATACTTAACTAGATATTTGTTTTAAAAGTGTGTGAAAGAATTATTATGGAAAAATGTAAAATTGAAAGTGGATGAATTGCATTCTTATCTTTAAAAAGCCTAAAGCATTCATATTGATTTAAAAAAAGGTATTCACTTGCCACTTGAAGTTTTGATGGTATCTGTTGCCTTTTGAAGGAAAAGTATCATTTTACAACTGTGATAGAATGACTTTCTAATACAGAGTTCTTCATGAATATGGCTTTGCTTTTGCTTAAGCCTAAAGGAAAGGAATCATGTGGATGTCTACACCTGAAGAAAAATTTCCCATTAATTTTAATAAAAGAATAGCAGCTGAAAATCTTAACTGCCAAAATATTAGAAAAATGGAAACAAATGTTCTAATATCCCTTCTTGAAATTCATACGAATTGTAGTAAGTGTAATAAAAGTTCCTTTTTTTTTTAAGGGAAAAGAAGTTTTTCTTCTTGTTCACAGTAGAAATTGCTAAAAGAGAGGAATTGGCCATGCCAGGTCAACAGTGTCATATACTGTTCTATGTACAAATTATTTAACTTGCATTTTTTAAAATTTCTTTTTGCATTAATCTTTAATTGACAAATAATTTTACATATTTATGGGGTGCAATGTGATGTTTCAGTCTATGTATGCAGTATGGAAATATTCACTCTATCATTTATCATTTCTTTGGTGGTAAGAATATTAAAAATATATTTAACAATTTATAAATAAATAATGACACTAAGAAATACTAATAAATTTTATGCAACATGTACTTTTAGTGGTTGTAGTATTTCAGTTCATCTGTCCATCCTTCCTCTTCCTCCCACCCCGACTGGTGCTGGGATGGAATCTTAAGACTTGCACATGCCAAGGATGTGCTCTAGTGCCAAGCCATACCCTCAGCCTAAGATTTATTACTTAGCACTTGCTTTGCCAAGTGCTACAGTCTCTATTACTTGTTTTAGCCTATTTTTCCCCAATGCATTGCAGATCCCTTCCTGCATAGTAATTACCCAGTACCTTTGGAAATGTTTGCATGAATGTTTACTTTAGAAGAAACATGAAATGTTGCTATTTCAGTGGCTTTCACTTTTCTCTTTTGGATTTTTTTTTCAAGTGGCACAAGATATAGTCATAACTAACTTAAAGTAGACCAAGAAAGCTTAACGTGACAAATAAGAACCACAAAAACAAACAAACAAAAAAACTGAGCATTATCTTTTTCTCTGTGATACAGTGGCAAATGTTTGTTTGCTAGTTCACTGAGAGAAAACTAGTTTTGGGATGGTACATGCAGTGAGAAATATGCCGTATCATGCAGTTCTTAGAAGTGTCAATACTGGAACTTTCTTGGAAGTGTAAAATTTCTGATGGGGAAGGTAACAGGAGAGGAACAATAGTGGTGTAAAGTAGGCCTCTACCTGTTTCCATGCCAGTGATGACAATTTACATATCTACTATGTAGAAACAGTGTGTCACTATTTTTGTAAGTTGTATCGCTTCGCTTTTATAACCTTTTTACACATTTTCAGCTATTCCTTGGAAAGATGCCTTCCTACCGCTTCTCTTAGGATTTTAATTATTATTTTGTTATGTTTTATTTTTTTTTTTAATTTTAAAAACGGTAAAACTAAAAGTAACAAAACACAAAGCTGATTAGAAGAGAACAATGTAGTGACACAGATTTCAAAGTAAGACACCAGGAGATCTACAGTGGCTACCATAATGTCTCTTTTTTCTTTTAAATAGTTGTCTGTATTTTCACACACAGTGAATTCATACAAAACAAAATAGTATAAAACTGATCAGAACAGAGTAATGAAGGCCTTCAAAACCAGACAATAGGAAAATTAACAATGGCTGCCATAATGTCACTTGATCTCTTTAAAATAGCTGTCCATACCTTCATGTATATTGAAATTAAACTATGTGAGTAGAGTAAAACTACTCTGAATACAAATAGAAGCATTACTGGATTTCACAGCATGACGATAAGGAATCAGCAACGAATACCATAATGTCTATTTTTCTTCAAAGCAGCTGTTCATTTCATCACACATACTATAATTGATTCCCATTTGACCCAATTTCTACTTCTGAGCATATTCCCAGAAGAATTCAAAACATCATATCACAATGATATATGTGCACACGTTTATAGCACCACAATTCATAATAGCCAGATCTTGGGAACAACCTAAATGTCCATCCACTGAGGAATGGATAAAAAAAGAAGTGGTAGTTTTATACAATGGAGTACTACTCAGCTATAAAGAATAATCACATTGAGATATTTATAAGTAAGTGGATACAACTCGAGACCATATTCATGAGTGAAATAAATCAAACTCACATGTGTAAATACAGTGTTGTCTCCCTAGTATAAGAAATGGTCAGAGTACATAAAATACAAAATCCTCAATAAGTACAGTGAAAGTCATAATCTGCTCAAAGGGGAAAAAATAAATCTCAGGCGAAAGGAGGCAAAAGAAAAAGAAAGAGAAAAGAAAAAAAATCTAAATCTAGATGATTGTGCTACAAATCCATAAGTTCATAGAACAAAGCAGTTAATATTCATAGTATTGGAACAATTTTTCATGTTTGTGCCTGGTGATTTGGGGAACTCTGGAAGATCACTATGTAAAATATCAACCTTAGTTCTGTTCCTGCCACCTTCTATTGAAGGCCTATACTGTCATTGTTTTGGACTCTTTGCTATAGTTATTTATTTGTCTTTTATGTTTGTTGTTTTTCTAGTAATCTGTTTTGCTTTGGTTTTTTTTTCCCTCCCTCTAATGCAGAGAGGATAGTTATGCATGTAGAGGCTTATATATGCCTGGAACTTTTCCTAAACAGTTTATGTTTTGTTTTATAAGGCAGCATTTTTCTGTGTAGTTCAGGCTGGCCTCTAATGATCCCCCTGTTTGAGCTTCCCAAGTGCTGGGATTATAGGTATGTGCCACTACTCCCATTATGTATTTTAATTATTACCATTATTTATCTACATCATTAAAAATACTTTTGAATCATTGTCTGTTCTTAGAAGTAGTAAATAGTTCAAATTAACTAATTTTTACTAGGGCATCACACCAGTGATTATTAGTGGCTAATATTATTCCAGCTAAGGTAAAGTTCTTAAAATATATGTTTTCATATGATTTTACTTCTTATATATAGTATGTTATAAAAGGCACTTCTTGGTTCTGTTGCTTCGGCTGTTCCTCAGCAATTTTCGTAAATAAGAACATCTTAGGATCACCTTGGTTCATGTATTCAAAGACTTACTGATTACCAGTTATTCTGTAAAATAATAAATTGTTACCCATATGGTTAAACATGAGTATTTGGTCTTACTGTGTGATAGTACTGTCTATTCTCTATTTTCATCAAGATGACTTGTTTGTTGTAGGTACACTGAGTTTACTATTTCTGACCCTAGCAAGTGAAAACATTAATGAAAAATTTAAACATATAAAAGTACTTGGAAAATGTAATACACTTACTTATCCTTCAACAATTACAAATAAATAGCATTATTATTCTATTTAAACTTTGTCTAGCTCTTTCCTACTTAAGATTATGTATTAAAGCAAGTCCCAGATATTGTTTGTAGTTCTACATGTTGTGTATGTATAATACATTTTTTATTTTTTATGTTTACAAATATGTTATCACTCTGCTAAAATGCCAAATAATTTCTTAATATGAAATACATCTAACTTTAAAACACTATATTTACTCTAAAATGCCAACTATGTAATAGGACCCTGTTATGCAAAAAAAAAAGAGAAGAGAATTATGAAAAAAGAGAAGGGACTCTCAGGGTGTAGAGCATGCTCACAGTGCAGTATAGGCAGTAGTTGCTTAGTACAAGCCTACTTTTGCCTACTAAGCTGAAGGGTGCTGGTTTTTATTTGACTTATGATTAACCAGTGTTCATTTAGTGGCTCACTTTGTATCTTTAAGGCTTCATATGCTTTTAGAGCTTAATTCTCCATCTTACAGGTTGCTCTGTATTATGTGAGTCGTACCCACTGAGTGGCATAGAAAAAAGTCTGTTTGCTTTGTGGGACCATAGTGTCTATAGGTGATCACTGGATGTTGGCACTTGTACAGTGTTAAATACTTGCACATCTTCCTAATGCACAGTTCTGATTGAGATACTAGTCTGGAATACACTATCAAGATTTAGTACAAATAGTATTATCTATAACTATGTTTTTATCTTTACCAATTCAACACTGTAAGTATAAATAGAAATTCTATTATCTTTGTTTTACTTGCTGGATATTTCCTTTCCTTTTGTTTTGTTACATTTAAGATTATAGTAGTATGTAACATTCTGTCCATACAAAGGCTAAAAAGTTAAAGTCTTGCTAACTAAACAAAATAATAACAATGTTGTTTTATATAAGTAATTTTCTATATTTTAAATGATGCAGGAATGGTATTGTATACATTTGCTATTTGAATAATTTAAATACTCAGACAAAATTGAAATAACTGAAGGTAATAGCACCATTTTTGTAAATAAGAAAGTTAGGTTTCAGAGAGCGATTAGTTCAGTGACATACATTGTTCACGATAAGGTTTTCAGACACCTAGACCAAAAGCATTAGGTTTCCCTCCTGGTTTAGTTAAACTTCTAACTTTTTTATCCATTTACTTAGGCATCTTTGCTGAAAGGGGGGTAAGGACCAATGCTTTATTGAAATTCTTGTTTTTAAGCCTGCATGCAAATGAAATAAAAGATATTTAAGGGACTATGTAAAATAGTTTTAAAATGCTGAACATAAAATTGAATGTTTCTTTTAATTATTTTATTTCAGTCTCTTAATAGTCACAATTTCTTCACTTGGTGATGAACTAGGAACATCTAAAAAGTAATCTTTTCCACAAAGAAAAGTTTTTATAGCCATTTTTATTCTCTAGTTATCATATTAGCCTCATTCACCTTTTCCCTTAATAGCAAATTCTGTGTTGCTCCTATAGCTTTTGTGGAAGAATTCCTAAGCACTAGAGCTCCTTATTTTTTGTTGGAGGAACTAATTTCATTAACATGTTCCACAGGAAACTGATACTTTGAGCATTAGGTTATCTTCTTGTGTATGTGTGTTAAGCTGACTAAATATTTTCAGTAATTATTAACACTTGTAGAAAATCTTATGAATATGCATGTGGATGATACTCTACTTTTTAAACTATACCTGGGTATTAAAAAAAGAAATGTCTGCCCACTGATACTTTAGGATAGTGCATGTTTAACTTACTCAACCTCTATCACTGTTCCATGTAAAGAACGTGGGCAGGTGTTATTAATAAAAAAAAAAAAACTTCACCCCTTTCTATTTTAAATAAGAATGTTATTCTCCCAGCTTTGAAGCGCACACATACTGTCTAACTTATCCCAGCTTTTGCTCATCTGGTCTTTAAAAGTCTCCTTTCATGTGGTCAGCCCACGAGCCGTGCGTACTGCCGTTCAATCACGCCACTGTACATCGCCATCATGAGGGTGGTTTGTATGATTTGCATTTCCTGTGCTGTTTGAGCTTCAATGAGCTCTAAGTGCCACGTATGAGGAAACTACTGCCAAATAACGCAATGATTTTAGTCAAACCAGATGAGCCTGTGCTGGAGTCAGGCTACCAAGACATTTGGGGGCTGGGGAGGCATCGTCAGGATTTCCTGTTAGGAAAGGATTCTCTGTTAGGAAAGGATTCTTCAAGATGTCCACACATACATAATGTGAATTCCTGAGCAAATCTGGCCATGCAACATAAGCAGGTTACTTTTAGGAAGATAAGGCTAAGAAACTATGATGAATAACCATGTGAATATTATTGTGAGAAAATTCATTGTATTTGATTTTAGTTTTATGTAATGCTTCCAATGTAATTATTTATTGTGACAATATATTTTGATAACATTTAATTTTCTAGCCATACAGAATAAAATTTAGTCAAATTAAATTAAATACATTGATTACTTGTCTCCTTGTCCTGTAAAAGAAAGCTTATATTTTATTAAAAATGATCAATAAAAGCTGTTGGACAAGTATTACAGAAATGGCATCGTAGTGGGCCAATGAACAGTTCCTAATGTGGGGAAGGGAAAAAATGTACCAGATACTAGTCTTCATGAAAAACATAGACAGATGGGGAGACAGACCTATATGATGCCACAAATAGATGAATATCTTGTAAGAATTTCAAACAAATGTCGAAAGAGCCAGTGAAATTTTAAAAAGTCTATTTAAAAGTATACTTTGTGCTTATAAACATAGTGTATTTATTCTGTTCACCTGAAACTCAACCTCTAAATTGTTATTAAAATATTTTATCAATATTAAACTTTAAGAATGTAGAATGAACCGATATATAAACACAGAAATATTAACTTACTAATAACAGTGACTAATTTTCCTTAGATTTCTTGGACTTGGATCTAATGTTCTATTGCTAGCAAGGAAAAAATTCCATGGGAATTCTGTTAAATAATAATTTCAATAGTTTCTGATAAATAATAGTTTCAGAGGTTTCCTAAATTTGAATACAGTCATTTGAATAACGTTATTCCCTTTTTCCAGTTATAAAACTTTATAAAAATATTTAAACTGGTAAATTTTCTGTTAATGTGATTTACTGAGTTATAATTCAGTACCAGTTCAACTGATTACATCTAACTTGTTCATCAGCACCTATTATGTGTGCCCTATAACATTTTTTATTGTTTTCTTTCAGTTTTTTGAGACAGGGTCTTACTATGTAGTTCAGGCTGGCCTTGAACTCATTACCTAATCAGGACTGGCCTCCGCCTCCTGAGTGCTGGGATTACAGGCATGCAGCACCAGGCCTGGTTAACCTATAGAAGCATTGGAGCTACAGTTCTTACTGAGGAAATTATTGTATAATTATTTATAGTAAGAAAAGGTAGACAACTTACATGAATGCAGAAATAGATGTTACATTCACATTAAAATGGTTTTGCTTATTGTATTTGGTATGTAGTCCTTTTATCTAAAAACAGTTTTTTCATGTGAAGAATATTAGAATGTTAAAGGTCAGTCTTGCCTTTTAATTCCTTTATACTTTGTTAACTTTTACTTCTAACATGAATTTAATTGTAACATAAATCTAATTTGACTATATGACTTAATCCTTCCCTATTGCTCAGTTTGGCACTATTGGATTGTTAGATTACCTGCTGCCAGAGCACATTTTTAAGGGTCTGAATTTGAAAGAGAGTAGTGTGATGATTGATTTCATAAAATATCATAAGCTAAATAAATTAATATGATGCTATAAAAAGGGTGGTAGAGTGAAGGGGAAAGAAAGAGTTGAATTGTGTTATATACATATACCAATCCCCTAGAGTGAATGTGACCATTAGGTACTGCAAACATGTACTAATAAAAGTTTTTTAAAAAATTCAGTTGGATAGTTTTAGTGAAGATAATGGTATAGTGTCTTAAAAAGTAATTTCATAAGTATCATGGAGGTTATTCAAATTGTTATTTGGTAAATTGGTTTTAAGAACATTGTGCCTATTAATAAACTTAGTTTTATGTAAATACCCATGAATATCAAACTATTTTGTAAACTTTTTTGTGAACATTTTGTTGGTTACTTAGTTTCAAAGTAACTATTTTTTTCAGTCTAAAAATAAATTGTATTTTTAGATTCTTAATCTCATGAGGGGAAAGAACACATTTTCTTTATGTCTTTAATTTATTAAACAATTCTGTAATGCGCTTTGTGCATGGATCATGAAAACCACTGGCACACATTTTTCTGACCTCACAGCATAAGCTGCACTCCTGTTGCAATCCTAGAAAATGTGTTTATGAAGATTCCAGCAATAATAGTCTTGCAACTAAATAAGAAACAGAAGCTCAAGCTAACAGCCAAACAGATACCTATCAGTTTCCTTGAGTTTAATTTGATTAAAACATGGCTCTCAAAAACATTAAATACGATGTCATGTCAGAGAGGCAGTATATGATAAATATAGTTCATGACGGGAAATCATTATTAAATCAGCATTACTAGTGAATCTGTTATGGAAATTTTTCTGTAATTTAGTTAAGTTTCCCCCATTTTCCACCTCTAGTGCATCACTATACTTTAATGTTAAATATCTTATTTTCTGTTGAATGAAAGGCAGTTTTCTTACTTTCAAATGCTGCACATCTATTTTGTTATCAGTAATCAGACAAGTCATAAAGAACTATTCACTTCAACTAGGAATGCCAATACTCACAGAAAAAAAACATCCATTTAGGTCATTGGTTAACAGGACCTCAGCAGCTAAAATCCTATCAACAATGACTATCGAGCTTTTACAGGACAACCAGCTTTTTGAATGTGAAACACTGGAATTTGGCTAAACCACAGATTATTGACAGTCATCTGCATTTAAAAGTACTAATTACTTGATGCAAAAAACTTGAGAATTTTATGTCTAACTTCATCAACATTGTACCATTCTTTTACTGTTTTCTTTGATGAAATGATTGTAACACTAATTTATTTGTAGCTAAACTCAGGCCTAGTATTTTTAGTAGTTCAGAAAGCACTTTCAATGAGAAATACTTGTCCAAGACAGGAAGATTATTTGCTTTACTTCCATTAGTAAAATATTTTTGCATATGTAAAAAAGATTTCATTGTATTATTACAGCCACCCCGTTTTTTTTTTTTTAATTTCCATTTCAAATGTCACCAATGTGGAAAAAAATACCATAAATCAAATTGTATATTTTCTAACTGAAAGGAAAAAAAAAAAGACACAATGAGCTTCTAGTGTATTTTTGGCTTTCCTTAAGAAATTCTGACTTAGATAAGGTCTTAAAACCATCTTTTTTCTGTTGTTCCCTTGTGTGTTTTCATCACCACAAGAATAAATCCACTGAGCAGTATTTCTAACTTCATGTTCCCCTTGCCATACACTGGGGATGCTTCACTCTTGAATAAGAATGGTGAATGATATCTTTCTCAAGAAAGGAATATAACTTTACAATAAACAATATAAATTGTACCTCATTCTTCTCTCTGTGAAATTATTTGTAAGGATGTAGTGCAAACAAAATTTTTTCATAGGAAACTGAATTATTTATGTCTTACGAATTTGACCCAGGAATAAACCTGGTTGCAAGTTGCAGAAACAATATTGAGGCATGTATCTAAAAAATTTAGCTTCTTTTCAATAAATAAATGAGGAAATAGAAATGTTGCTTATGTATCTTCCTTGTTTTTTATCAGTGACTGTCTTCTGGTGGTTCTCCCAGGTTTTGTCCAAGTCTCTTCGCATCAGGCTAACTGAGGTAGAACCTTTGCTCTCTGTGCTCATATCTGCTCTCTGTGCACACAGAATTGAGGGGTTTCATGTTTCTATTATTAGTTACCTTTAGGTGCATTCAGTTTAATTACATCATATACACAGTGTAGTAACGGATATCTAAACCACAGTACAAAAATAAAAGTTAAACTGAATTTTTGGAAGTTTTGTGTTAAAAGATTTCATTTGGATAAAAAAGGTACAATGTGTCATAATTTTTAATATTGATTATAGGTTAATATTTAGGGTATATTGAGTTGAATAAAATGTATTTTTAAAATTAATTTCATCTGTTTTATTTTCTTTTTAGTTATGAGTAGACAAAATTGCATATATTACATTTGCATTTCACACATTTTCATTGGATATAGTAAGCTGTGACCTACAGGGAAGTGATTTTCAGAGGTGTATTTATTTTTTTAGTATTTCTGTGGCTATTTAAAAAAAATTTAATAATAGAACATTTGAATCAGTTGAAATTAGTCCTGGAATGAGCTGGTTTGGATCTTAGCTTATTTTTCTGAAGAATACCTACTAAGGTAACTCAAAACCATTTATTGAGTTGTTTATCTTTGACTTGAGAGTTTACCATTATCATATGCCCATACTTGTATGAATTGTGTCTGCTTCTGTACTTGTCTTTTTAATGGTAATGCCAATATTTGACTCAGTACAATAATTTCTGTTTTTGAGATTTTAACAATTCATGTGTATAAGATTAATCTACACTTATTGATTCCTCTTCTTTCGGAATTTCTTGCCTATTTACTTTCTTCTGTCTTTAGCTATGAAAATTAGAATCAGTTTGTCTAGTTTTAGATTATGAAAACAACCCAGTTTAGTTTTTAAATGATAAATAAACTCTAATTTATTTCCTTTTTATATATTGTCTGTATATCCAGAGAGATATTGTAGCTTCCCATTTATTCAAATTATATTTGAGATTTTTCTAGTAGTGCTTTAATGTTTTTATTATATAGGTGTTGCAAATTTCTTAAATGTATTTTATAGTCTTTCTTTTAAATACTCAGGTTTGAAGAGGCATTGCTTTTGTAGGCTATAAATTTATTGAATATGCTAATTCTTCATGATAGTCTTTGTAATAGGTTTCTCATCGAGCTTTTCAATCTTATCTATGAATACTGATCATTTTGCTGTATTCTTTATAGTTTTTATGTCTTTGAATCTTTTTTCTCCAGTTCTGTTGGATTGTACTCTCTTTGTAATACTAAGTAATAGTGGTGATAGTCTTTTTGTTTTGTTGCTGACTTTCATGTTTCTGCCTTAGTATATGAAGCGAGCTTTGGCATGAACTGACATATATTATACTAAAATGTGAAGTTTGGCTTTTATTTTAATAGTAAAAATTTTACTGTTTTAGAAGAGTATGAATAGTAGTTGTATGTGGTTAAATGTCTTCTTTTTTTCCCTTCAGAGCTATTAAAATGATGAAATTTATTAACTGATCTATTAATACTGATCCATACATCTTTGGAAAAAGAGCACTTATTTATGATTTTTTGCTGTTTTCATTTCCCGTTGAATTCTTTTTGCTAATGTTTTATTTCAGACTGTGGTTTGTGTTTATCGGTAGAATTAATTTGTGTATTATATTAGTCTTTCTTCATAAGAATAAAATAATTTTTATTTGAAAATGAATAATAATGAATAATATGGAATTATTCATTCCATAAATTTCTCAAATTTCACATTGCTTTATCTCAATTTAAACAGAAATGGAATTATCTGTCCTTTAATAATTTGGAAACATGATTTTAAAGACTCTGAACATCACATGTTGAAGGACACTAATTCCTGAGAGAAGGGAAACAGAAAAAGTGTCCTGTGGTTCCTCAACTTAATATTTTGAGTTTATTTCTGTGTAAGCTCTGTTGTAAGGCAGTTTAGGTGAGCCTATAAGATTTTTGAGTAGAAAAATAAATGAAGGAAATCATATATGGAAATCAAAAGACTAGGGTGAAGGAACCTGCTCAAAGAGTAAATTCTAGAGATGTGTAGAGGACCCCCCCTTGAATATTCAGAGGAGTGTAGATCAGCAAATAAATTGTAGGCAACTGGAGGCTGGAGAAGAAATCATCTAAGGAGCAGTGCCCAAAACTTGAAAAGGCCAGATGCAATGCCAGTTTCTACCAGCCAGAATGAAAACACGATTCCATCAGGGCTGTAGTCTAAACCGATCCTCGGTTGGGGAAGGGTTTGCTTCCAAGTTGATATGGTTGTTGGTAAGGACATAGTTCCTTATAGGCTATTGTACCAAGAGCTTCGGTTTCTTGCTTTGCTGTTTCCCAGAGATCACTGCCATTTCCTTGGCATGTGTATCTTCCCAGCATGGCTGTGAATGTCCTCAAAAGCCAATAGGAACAACAGCCTCCTTGCAAGGCAAGGTTATAGGATCTTATGTAATGTAATCACATAATCCTGTCCCCTTTGCTACAGTTTCAGAAGCAAGGACTTGGTTCTGCTTATACTCAAAGGGAACAATTTTACAGGGAATGAATACAAGCAAGGGTGATCACGAAGATGCTTTAGATTGCCCTCCACACCAATAATTAGAAGAATTTCTTAAAAACAGATGCAATAGAATAAAAAAAAATGTTCAAAACAGGTCACATCAGAGTAAAGTTTAGTGTGGTAGCAGTTTCATCATTGAAACACTTGCACAAAGAAAAGAGTGAAGCAACATCTTCAAAAAGAAAAAAAAAAAAACTAAAAGAAAAAAATCCACTTAGAATACAGTAACCTAAAAAATATCACTGAAAACTAAAGGTAATATAAAAGATTTGACCAAGAGAATGGACGAAAGAAGGAGTTGAGAAAAGGGAATAAGAACTGTATTTGGCTGCATACAGAGTTTTAGGGACCTCGCCTTATACATATACCCTTCCATTTAAGTCTTTGATTCTTCCTTCACAATATTCTTACATTTTTGTTGCTATTTTTGCATTACGAGTGATTAACCCTAGGGCCTCATGAGCAATAGGCAAGGGCTCTACTGCTATGTTACATCCTTAGACCTCAGCTGTAATCGTAGGAGGACAGCATATGTCTGTCTCTTCTGTCCCCTAAATTTTAGCTGATGTATGTACATATATTTGTGGATTCTGTATTACTAATGGGTGATTATAATTAGAATCAAGACAGTATATATCTTAATGTTTTAAATAATTCCATTTTATATTGTATTCCTTTGTGCAATAACTTTTGATGTGGCAATGAACTTCCTAAGTTGAGCTTCTTAGAAATATTATACCAAGATAATAGAACAAGAGTAAGTCTATGTACTTCCTCTCATGAGGTTTTTATAATCTTTAATTTTATACTATGTATATAAAATAATTTTTAGAATTATAATGTCATTTCTAACTTAGACATAAAGTGTAGTTCTGGTTTTCTGAATTTCTACTATAATGAAGGTACTGTTCCAAAATACATGTTTCTCTTTAGGAAATTGCCACTTTTCTGTATTTGTGAGCTGGTTATTTTTCCAGTTTAATGGATCAGTAAATTATTTGGGTTTCTACTTTATTAACTTTAGTCCTCAATCAGTTTAGTGCCATTTTTATCTTGATGAATTCCGTTAGTGCTTTGACTGCCTATGGTTTCTAGTACTTTGGTATATAGCTTACAGATAACAGTTGTGTCTTAGTTACTTTTTTCATAGTTGAGACAAAAACCTGACACTCAGAGTTAAAGGAGAAAAAGTTTACTTAGCTCAGTTTGTAGTTTCAACCCATAATTGGCTAGCCCCAAGACAGGGTGGCACATGACAGAGGTACAATAGTTCATGGTGGCAGAAGACAGCAAAACCAACAAGAAAAAGACAAGTCTCTTTCTGTTTCTTATATTGTATGCAGTTTACCAGCCGTAGGGTGGTGTAGCTCTCACCCTCTTAGTTCCAGCATTGCTCAATAAATCAATTACACACTAAATTCACCAACCTCTGAAAAAATCCTGATTGCATGAAGCTTTTGGGGGACACAAACCACAGCACAGTTTTAAAATGTATTTTACCCACAGTACTTGGGAGGCTGAGGCAGGAGGATTACTGTGAGTTTGAGGCCAGCCTGGGCTACAAAGTAAGTTCAAGGCCAGCCTGAACTGCCTAGTGAAAGGAACTCTGTCTCAAAAAGATGAAAAAGAGAATTTCATCCAAACATTAATGTCTCCATAATGCTTTAATTTTCTACTGATTGACACACAGATTTATCCCTTAAAAATCACACCTTTTTGCATAATTAATATGTAAAGATTTTCATTGGCAATTTGAGTTTAGGTAAAATTATTTTAGTGGGAGAATAAGAATTAGATACTTTTATAAATGCTAGAAAGTCTTTTAATACTGTCATTAATATGGAAGTTGTAAACACTAAAAATAAAAGATAATTCAGACCTCTGAACATAGGGTATAATAAAAAGATTCAGACATTTGGAGTAAGGCTTCAAGTTCAGAGCCAGAAATGTAAACCTTGCTTTAGGGAAGCAGTGGTACCCAGCATAGCTTTGAAGGATGGATGAAACTTGGATGGATGTTTAGGAGCAGCCAGACAATAATAGTAATAATAGCTTTTAGTTATATGGTCTTTGTTACTTGGTCAATGTTGTTCTAAATTCTATGCATGTATCATATATCACTATTTATGTTCATTGTTAGGGTGATTACTATTTTTACTTTTAATATGAAGAAAATGGAACCAAAAATTTTCAAAGTCACTACTTTTGTTTATTAAGTTTTTATATGGTAGTACTGCTATTTAAACTCAGCCTTTGTAGTCCCTGGTTGTCTCTTTTTGATCATTATGTCCTGACTCTAGTTGATATAAGGCTGTGTTTTGGAGTACAGTAGGATAGGTGAAATTAAGAAATATAGCTAGGCATAGTAGTGCATTCCTGTAATCCCAGCACTTGGGAGGCTGAGGCAGGAGGATGGTTGTGAGTTTGAGACCAACCGAGGTTACAAAGTGAGCTCAAGGCCAACCTGAGACCCTGTCCTAAAAAGACTATATATATATATATATATATATATATATATATATATATATATATATATGAAACTCTGAAACCTTTTGAAATGGAGACAGAGGCATATGTATGTTATTACTGTGAAAATAAAGTAGTTCAGTCTTTCTAGAAAATAATTTGGTAGGACTGTATTATTTCAAGAATCTAAATAATCATCTCTGTGTTCATCCTAAAGAATATAGGGAAACAATTTTCTAGGTGTATCTGCGTCTGTATGTCTTACAAGCCGAGGAACTAAATACCTTTTTGTTCTATATTTCTTTTTCAAGGAACTTTGAGTAATAAACAGCATTGGGTCCCAGTGATAATACATACTTTCAGATTAGATGGCTGGCTTATTTTAGTATCCAGTGCAATAAAGATAATAGATCCATTTGAAGAAAAGTTGGTCATGTTTACTTGCAGCTCATTATAAAATATTTAGGATTACTAGCTCAAGATTTCTTAGCTAGGATATGAAATGCTGCCTTATATATCATCTATCTTGGCCACTCGGTATTACTCCTAGGGGCTTTGGGGTGAAGAAGCACTGATATGATTATGAAGCTTATTCTGCTTCTGTGTTCTAAAGTCTTTGAAGTACTTTGTCTCTGATCTTGGAATGGCATATCTGCTATCACTGTGGCAGAATGAACTGGTAATCTTTCCCATTGCTAGGACCAGATATCTGACACCTGTAATTTAAACGAGAGATGCGTTAGGCTTATGGTTTCAGAGGTTTAGTCTGTGTTAGACATGCTCCTCAACAGAAATACTAAATGGAGGGATGTCGTAGAGCACACCTGCCACTGCATGGCAGGTGGGAACCAGAACACAAAGATTGCCAGCAAGAGATACATCCTCTGAGGCATGCCTCTAGTGATCCTCTTTCAGCTAGGTCTTACCTCCTAATAGCAGATTCAGCTATGAATATAAATATAGCACACCTGTGGTTCAGTCATATCTTCAGGAATCTCTTAATCCAATCAAGGTGAGAGTTAAGATACTTTGGCATGTAGGTCATACTACCAGTTTTTAAAACTTTTATTTTTATTAATACACACTGTGATTATATTTTTGTATAGAATTGGTATACATGAAATAAAACATCTTAATTTTTAAAAAGTTCCTTTTCCCTTCACCCTTTCCTGTTCTTTGCATCTCTTGGTTCCTTTCACATTTTTACAAAAGATTCATCTTCCTGTTTCCTATTATCTATCTTTTACTCTGCTGTTTAATTTATTTATACTTTGGATTTCTTATAGAAGAAAAATTAGGCAATATTTCACTTGTGTATCTGGTTTATTTTACCTAACATTACGATTTCAAAGTACATCCATTTTCTTACAAATGGCTGAACTTTATCCTGCGTAGCGGAGGTGCACTGCATTGTATATGAATGCCACACTTACCCATTTATCTCTCGATGGGTATACAGGCCACTTCCAAGATTTAGTTATGATCGATGTCATTATGAGTGTAGGCATGAATTTATCATTATAATATGATGTCTTTCACTCTTTTGGGAAGACATCTACAAGGTGAATGGCTAGGTCAAATGAGATTTCTATTTTTAGGTTTTTTTGTTTTTGTTTTTGCAAAACTTCCATACTGAGTTCTATAATGGTGGTGCTATTTTCCATTCCCACCAACAATGTTAAGAGTGTCTTTTTCTCCCTAGATTCTACAGAACTTGATTTCTTGTTTCTGGAGTAAGATGGAATTTCAGTTTTGTTTTAACTTGCATGTCTGTAATAGCTGGTAATGTTGATCATTTTTTCATGTATATATTGCCCATTTGTATATTTTATTCTTCTAAGTGTCTGTTCATTTCAGTCACCCATTCTTTCATTGAGTCTTTTATTTTAGGGGGGTCTAATTTTTTTGAGTTCTTTATATGATTGATATGACCTTATTCCTTTGTCCAGTGTGTAGCTGGTACAATTTTTTTTTCCATTCTGTGTGGGTTTTCTCTTCCTTGTTGCTTACCTTTGCTGTACAGACGCATTTTAATTTGATAAAAATCTCATTTATTGATTCATGATGCTATTTCTTGTGCAACTGGAGTTCTGTTTGGAAAGTCCTTGCCTATGCCTGTAATATGTTCAGGATTCTTATCTATTTTATCTTCTGAAAGATTAAGGGCTTCTGTTTTAATATTTAGATGATTGAATGATTTTGATTTTAGTTTAATACATGGTAATTCATGTATTCAGTCTTCTGTAAGTAAATAGCCCATTTCCCCAGCATTACTTGATAAAGAGACTGTCTTTTCTCCAGTGTATGTTTTTGACCCCTTTGTCAAAGATCAGGTAGCTTTATGTGTCTTGGGTTGATTCTGCATTCTCTATTCTGTTCCTTTGATCTTTGTCTGTTTTGTGCCAGTAACATGCTGTTTTTATCACTGTAGCTTTACAATGTAACTTGAAATTGGAAATTGTGGTATTTCGTGCTTTGTTCATATTATCCAGGAATGCTTTTGCGTTTTGGGAGCCTCTTCTGGTTTTATATGAGTTTTAAGATCATTTATCTATTTCTCTGCAGAATGTTGTTGGCATTTTGATCAGATTGCTTTAAACTGTGTATAAGTTTTGATAATATGGGCATTTTGACAATGTTGGTTCTGGTTATCCAGGAATGGTGGATATCTTCCATTTTCTGATGTCTTTTTCAGTCTGATTTTTCAGAGTATTATAATTTTCATTATAGAAGTCTTTTTATTTCCTTTGTTAGGTTATTTCCTAAGCATTTACTTTTCCCTGAAGATACTGTGAATGGTATAGTTTTCCTTATTTCTTTCTTGTTGAGTTCATTATTGGTATACAGGTGGAGGTTTTGTGTGTTTATTTTATATTTTGCTCTCTTGCTCTATATTGTCTAGAAATGTTTTGCTGGATTTTTTAGCTTTTTAAAAATATAAGATAAAAAAGGCAGAAAAGAAAAATAAAAAAGCAATACAGATGAACAAAAGACAGGAAATTAAATACAATAACAGTATAGGTTTACAAAATAAGATGATGGGAATTTGACAATGGTTGTAATATTATATACAGTTACCTTCAAGAGGATTGCTTAGATTAATAGATACAGACAGGTAAAATTGATCTAAACATATGAGTATTAACTGTTCTTTTCTAATAACTAATGGAATTAGTAGTATAGTCAGTTTAGCTATCATAATATGTATGTGTATATACATACATACACACACATATATATATAAATATATATATACATATATACATAGGAAGAGAAAAGGCAAAAGATACAACTTGTGTATGTGTGTGTATATATATACATACACATATACATATATACATACATATATACACACATATATACACATACACACACAAATTTGTATCTTTGTCCTTTTCTCTTCCTTCTTTCCTCTTTTTCCTTATTCTAATTACTTTTCCTCTTTGAACAGTTTCTTAACCTTACACAGTATTCATTGTAGATTTTGAAACATGTATAATTTTTCAGTTTCTTACACTAGGGAGACAATATACTATTTACACATGTGAGTTTAATTTATTTCACTTATAAGTGTGGTCTCAAGTCATGTCCATTTACTTATAAAAGTCTCGATGCAGTCTTTCATTATAAATGAGTAGTACTCCATTGTATAAAAATACCACATCTTTTTTATCCATTCCTTGATTGTTGGGCATTTGGGCTGTTTCCAAGATCTGGCTATTACAAATTGTGCTGCTATAAACTTGGGTGCACATATATCACTGTGGTATGATGTTTTCAGTTCTTCTGGGAAAATGCCCAGAAGCAGGATAGCTGAGTCAAATGCAATCTCTAATCCTAGCTTTTTGAGGAATCTCCACACTGGATTTCCACAGTGCTTGCCCAAGTCTACTTTTTTGACATAGTGTAATTGGTAGGTTGGCTATTGTATGTCATCTTGAGAAGAAAATAAAAATATCAGGGTACACTTAAAATGTATGTGGTCACTGACCTGCTTTTCATTTAAATGGACATGTATGTTTGTATTGTAAATCACATATAAAATCAAAAGTGAGAAATACATATAGTAACAATGGTATAAAGGAAACATTTAAAAAATTCTAATTTAGGGAAACAGTCTATTTGAACAAAGCTAAGCAAAGCCTACCATTGTCTATTAGAAACAAATTATGTCAGTTCATCAAAATAATGATGTTTGCATACTAGAATATTGAAAGATGAAATGATCCAATATCTATAATTTTCTTTAAAATAATTTAGAGAAAATAAGAATAAAGTGGAAGAGATAGGTTGGCCAACTTTGCCAAAAACAATGATAATTTTTAAATTTGTGAGATTTCTGTAGTTGCCAAAGGTGGTATTGTGTTATGAAAGTATAATCTGGCTTATATCCTTATGCTACAGAACAATCTGCCATCAGGTCCAAAACTTTACTGAGAAAGTGATTTCATCAGCTTCAGTGATAAAATAGGTAGTCTGAAATGTAAGAAACCTACAGTTCTACCCATTAAGTAGGCCTTTGTTTATAAGATACTGAGGGTTAGAGTTAATCAGTCTTTTGCACTAAAATGGCTTTGAGATAAGTAAGTCAATCAGCAAATGAAAACTCCACTGTCGTCTTTGTTATAAAGCAAATTTTGTTACAGTAATCTGTGATATATTCATGTGGGCTAACTTTTGTTCATTTCAATCATATTAAAACTCTGTATGTGACAGAGCAACCAACGTAAAGGATTAAAATATGTTATATATTTCTTATGTATATAAACGTATTAACCACAATATATTAAGAAATGGAAATTCAGGATATAAAGATGAGTGGACAAAGTAAGGGTACTAAGACTTAGGATCACCCAAGGGAAATGCATAGTCCAACATAGGTTTTAACAGAAAGATCAGGCAAATGTTATGGAGGGTGATGACAGTTTATTTATTTATTATTATTATTATTGTTACTAACTGAGGATTGAATGCAAGGCCCTTATTATGAGCTATATCCTTAGGCCATTTTAGTTTAGTTTAGTTTTTATTTTGAGATAGTATCTTACCAAGTTGCTAAGTTTCTCGAGGTGGTCTTGACTTGCAGTCCTCCTGCCTCAGCTTCTCAAAATACTGGCAGCAATTTATTCTTAAATTACACGAAGAAATCAGTAGTTAGGTTGACTTGAGAAAGTGATCCTTATGCATGAGACAGTGGTATATTATGCAAGCTGGATAGTAGTCTCGTGGAGGTAAAAGACTACTGAGTGAGTGTAGGGAACCACAGTCATTTTATTACGCTTAAAGTTCTAAATGGGGAAGAGATGGGCAAGAGAGGAACTTACTGAGATAGGTGAATCAGTGAAGGTTAAAATTTCACAAACTAACCTGAAGGACAAGGATTTTATACAGCCGAGTAACCTGGCCAGTTTTGAGTCTAGACATGACTTTCATTACTAAGTGTAGAGTAAACTGGGTTGGAATATAGGCTTTGAAATAAGATTAGTTAGGTAACCTTTTTGCCTTGGTTCAACCATCACTATATAAAAGATTATGAATAAGGATGGAGAATTATTTAGGAAATAAATGAACAGGATTTATTATAGGTTATTCATGAAAATTTCAAGTAGCGAGTGACTGAAAGAAGACAAGTATCACATTTCTGATTTCTCAGTGGTTGTGTCTTCAGAGGTACAAATCAATACAGCAGAAGAGCATATTTGTTGAATATAACGGTGAGTTGTGTTTTGAGTTTAAGCAGCCAGTGTGCTAACTTTATGAATGTTTGTAGCAGACTCTTAAATAAATGGATGCAACTCAAGACCATACTCATAAGTGAAAGAAATCAGACCCACATGTGTAAATATTGTATTGTCTCTCTAGTGCAAATTATTTTTTTAAAATATCATGTATTCTGAAAAACATTTAATCTCAATTCTAAAGTTATATATGAAAATATCAGTTGAACCAAACTGATAAATCATGTACTTAAATATCTTAGAATTGGATAGCTATAGCTTTCTACATAGTGCATTGTATTAAATGCAAGAGTCATTATAGGTAGTTCAAATAATGATTTTGGCAATGAAAATTATTTTATTATTCCTCTCCCTGTTCAAGTACACGTGACCTATTGAGAATAATACTACCAGATGAGGTTGGTATTGTCATCCTTACAAAAGTTACCAAATTGGCTCATTATGTACTGTACTGGGTTTGGAAAATAGTCTGCCAGAATATTCTTTTTTTTTTTTTTTTTTTTTTTTTTTTGGTACTAGGCATTGAACTCAGAACCTTGCACTTGCCAGGCAGGTGCTTTGCTGCTGAGCTAAATCCCCTGCCCCTTGATAGAATATTCTTTTAGGAGATTCCAGGGTATATGACTTAAATGCAACTGATATAGAAAATGATCCTCACCTAAATATTGGCAGTTATTAAGTCAAGTATAGGTCTTGTGTGGAAGAGTTTTCTACTACTCATTTTGGCGAGTATTGTCTTAAGTTACTTTTCTGTCCATGCTGAGATAACATACCCAACACCTAACGTTAAAACAGTGATTTATTTGGTTCAGAGAGGAGAGAAGAGAGGAGAGGAGAGGAGAGGAGAGGGGAAGGGAGGGGAGGGGAGGAGAGGGAAGGGGAGGGGAGGGAAGGGGAAGAGGGAGGGGAGGGGAACAGAAGACAGAGGGGAGGGGAGAGAAGGGGGGAGGGGAGGGGAACGGAACGAAAGAGAGAGAGAGAGAGAGAGAGAGAGAGAGAGAGAGAGAGAGAGAGAGCGAGCGCACTCTTTCTGTCCCTTAGGATATGACCAATCCAATTAGTGAACTGTTCCAGCACCTTTCCCAACCTTAATCCCAGCACCCTTTCCAGCATTGCACTACAAATTAACCACACTCTAGATTCAGCCACTTATGAAAAAAATCCTATGACCGTAGCAGGCTTTAGGGGAACATTTAGACACAAACAAAAAAGTGTCAATTTATATGATAAAAAACAAAGTAAAAATTAGCAACTATAGAATGGTTAATAAACATATAGATTGCAGTATTTAGGACATTTGTTTATTTAACTGAATTTCATTGTAAAACCATAATTGATTTAGTAACAGTCTCAAAATGTTTTATAATGTTTATGATACTCAAGTACTGGTTTAAGCACTTAACACTGCCTCTTTACACCACTGAGAGTGGTGAGACAGTGTGGAAAATTCTTGCAGGGAATCAGATACTTAGTAATTGGCAAGGAATGTAGTCTCCCTCCAGAGTCTGTGGTAGACTGAGGTGGTCTCCCTTAAGCGTCCATGGTACATCTGAGTAATGAGTCCTCAGTGCCTTAGGTAGACTCAGGTAGTCTGACTTAATAGTCTGTGGTAGACCCAGCAGTGGATTCCACTAGTCCACAGTCGACATAGGTGATCAGTATATTTTTGTAGTCTGTAGTGGGCCCCTTTGATTTCTCCAGAAGTTAATGCTAAATAAATTCTGGTGTTCTAACTTCAGAGTACATGGTATACCCAGGAGGTTTGTCTTTAGAGACCATGACCTTCACCTCAATCTTAGTTTAATTAGTGAATACAGTTGTTAGAGTGTATCTATACATTGCAAACTTTTTTTTTTTTTTTTTCTTTTGTACTGGAGATCTAACTTAGGATCTCATGCTTGCCAGGCAGGTGCTTATGCCACTGAGCTAAATCCCCATCCCCTTGTAAAGTTTTTAAAATATGGAAATGACATTATTCTTTTCTTTTTAAAACATGCAGTCTTTGATGTTTCCAAAATAATTTGCATTGCTGCATTCCATATTGATTCTTCTTAGTTTTTCTATAAAAGCTAATGTTAATACATATGTCTTACATGTTTAAGATAAAGGTGATTTTTAAAAAGAAACATTTTAAAAGACTTTTTAAGCTTAACTCTACCTTGTAATGATGGAAAAATTAGACAAAACAGTTTAGACTTCTATAGGTAACAATATACATAAGTATATTTATCAAAAACTATATTGAAGTAGAAATTATTTTAATTTGTATAATTCAAAAGGTAATAATCATGCTTCTTATTAAAAGTTTTATTGTTAATTCATTTCTTTTTAATTATAAAAGTGATATATAATTACATGATGGAACATTTGGTAACAAAATATGAAAACCCATAACCCTAGCAGCTGTATAACCTTATAGTATTACTTTCTGTAGTCTTTTGCTATGTATCTTATTTTATAATATTGTAATAATAGTATACTTATAATTTATTCTCTGAAAGTTTTCAATTTAATATTATTGATAAATTTTTATGTTTTTGTAAAAATAGACTTGATTTTTCTTCTGGATAAACATTTTCATATTCTGGGTTTACTTTGTGGTCTATACCAAGTACATACATAATTCAAAAATATTTTTGGGTTATTCTGTTTACTTCTGCCCCTTCACCTGCACCTTGTTTTTGTGATGTGGGCTTCCCTCGGTTGGACATAGTCAAGCTGACTGATGCCCTCTATCTGCAGGTTTGGGTTGAAGCTTGTAGAATACCTGAGCCGTTGTCTGAAGGAACTGTTCCTACTTTAGGTAGCCTCAGACCCAAACTATGTGACTTGACAGTTTCATCCACCCAGGACCTTTGAATTCTTTAAGCAGCTGTGTGCATTGTGGCTTTCTTTGAGCCTCCTTCACCCCTCAGATATGTCATGTTGGCACTTGCTCCTTCACTGGTTTCCCCCTTAGCTCTCCTTACCATTCACTTAAGAGTTTTGGCTGGCTTGGTCTGATTTCCTCTGTATATTCTGATGCATTTATTTTACTTTATACTGTAGGCCTCTTCTGGGGTTTTGGCTTTTTCTTACTTCATGCCAATCCTGTTTTCTGCACATATCCAGTCAGGTTGGTGTTTGACATCTGCACAACATTTCCTGGGGCAGCTACTGATTTCTGAATAACATTTCGCAAAATATTTATTCTTTTAATTTATTCATAGACTCCAACGAATATTTTGTCTATGTTATGTTATTTGTGCCTAGTTATTTTCTTTTTTTATTTGAAGAAACAAAGCAAAAAAAGGGTAGAAATAATACATAATTTCAAAAAACAATAAGCAGTAAGAAATCACTTGTTGATAATTATGTATTGTCCTCTTAGCAATAGTTGTTCAAGTTACAAAAGTAAAACATACAAAGTTGTACCTAGTTATTTTCATTGGTCCACTCTTTCCTCAGATGGCATATGCAATCCCAGCCTTTGCTGTATATTCTTTCCTGCAACCAGGTGTCTACTTGTATCTTTTCTTGGCTTGCCTCTCTTTTCTTTTGCAACAGTCTGGGACTTCCCAGAACAATGTCAGACTGATTTCTCCTAAAGCAGATTACTGTGCAAAATTGGAAGTAAAATGAAAAAAAAAAAAATAACACGTGGCTACTTTTAATTCTTTTAATTTTACATGCTGATTTTTTAAAAAGAAAAAATGTAAAATTAAAAACAAAGCAGAGTTTCAAAACAAGTTAGTAGGATAGTAACAGTAATGAATATATTATGGATTGTGATCTTCATGGTTGTTAGTCAGAATACAAGATATAGGCAAAAAATATTGTCCACACAACATTAGCACAAACCTTTCTTTTCAGTGAACTAAGAGACACTAACTGTATGATTGTCTTGACCATCTTGCATGTGTGTGTGTGTGTGTGTGTGTGTGTGTGTGTGTGTGTGTGTATTTCTTTTCCCTTGCCTTTCTTTCCTTTCTCCTTTGCCCCATCCCAGGTCAACAATTTCTTTACAATTCACAATATCTGATATACATTTTGTATCTTGTTTACTTATTCAGCTTCTTACACTAGTGAGACAATATAATATTTACACAGGTGAGTCTGATTTCTTTCACTTCTGAGTATGGTCTTGATTTGCATCCATTTACATATAAAAGTCTGCAGTTCATCCTTATGGCTGAGTAACACTCAAATATATATATATATATATATATATATATATATATATATATATATCTCATGTCATATTTTATCTATTCCTTGGTTGATGGGCATTTGGGTTGTTTCCAAGATTTAGCATTTACATATTGTGTTGCTATAAACATGGGTGTACACATTGCTGTGGTATGATGTTTTTAGTTGTTCTGAAAGACACCCAGAAGGGGATACCTGGATTGATCAGAATTTCCAACTGTAGCCTTTTGAGGACTCTCCATACTGATTTCTAGTATGGTTGCACCAGGCTGCATACCCCCAACCATGGAGAAGGATTCCTTTTCCTACAGCCCATCCAGCATTTTTTACTGGTTGATTTCTTGATAATAGCCATCTTTCTGGGCTGAGATGGGATCTCAGTGTTGTTTTAATTTGCCTTTCTCGAATGATCAGTGATGTTGAATATTTCTTCATGTATTTATTTGCCATCTGTATTTCTTTATCTGAAAAGAGTGTATTCATCTCAGATGCCTATTTTGGGGTTGGGTCTTTGAAGTTTGGGGACCGGATTTTTTTCAATTCTTTATAAGTCCTTTGTCTGAGGAAGAGTTGGTTAATTTTTTTTTTTTCTCATTTTGTGGGTTTTCTTTTCACTATGTTGGTAATTTCCTTTGTTGTACAAAAGCATTTTAACAAGGTAAGATCTCATTTGTTGATTCTTGGTAGTATTTCCCATGAGGTCTGGATATTATGTTCATGAAGTCTTTGCCTACAACTGTGTCTTCAAGGTTTCTGCCTATTTTGTCTTCCAGTAAATTTAATATTTCTGTTTTAATATTTTGACTTTAGTTTGGTGCGTAGTGATAGACATGGGTCTAGTTTTAGCCTTCAGCATGTGGAAAGCCAATTTTTCCGACACTATTGTATTAGAGTTTTTCTTTCTTCCAGTGAACTTGTATGGCCCCTTTGTCAAAGATAAGGTGGCTGGGGCTGGGGATTTAGCTCAGTGGCATAAGCGCCTGCCTTGCAAGTGCGTGGTCGTGAGTTTGATCCCTGGTACTGGTTAAAAAAAAAAAATGCACAAAGATAAAGTGGCTGAGTGTCTTTGGAATTGCATCTGCATCTAGTATTCTTTCTACTGATTCTCAGTTTGTTTTGTTGTTGTTTTCCAGCACCACGCTGATTTTATCACAGTATCTTTGTAGTATAATTTCAAGTTAGGAATTGAGATTTCTCCTGCCTTGCCTTTGTTGCCCAGGATTACTGTTGCTATTCTAGGTCTCTTCTGGTTCTGAATAAATTTTAGGAATATTTTTCCGAGTTCTATAATGGTGTTTTGATTGGGATTGCATTAAATCTAACGCGTTGGGGAGTATGCCCATTTTCACAATGTCAGTTCTTCCTACCCAAGAGCAAGGGATATCTTTCCATTTTCTGATAGCCTCTTCAATCTTCTTCTTCATAGTACTGCAATATTCAATGTATAGATCTTTTAATTCCTTTGTTAGATTGATTGCTAAGTGTTTTTTTTTTTTTTATTCTATTGTAGCGGTATAGTTTCTTTTTCTTTGAGTTTGTTGCTTGTTTGCAGGTATGCTATTGATGTTTGAGCGTTGACTCTATATCCAGATACACTGTTGAATTTGGTTATTAAGTCCACAAGTCTTTTTGTGGAGTTTTTGAGATTTTCTACGCAGAGTATCATGTCACCTGTAAATAATGATAATTTAACTTTCTCCTTTCCTATCCTTATTCCTTTTATTTCATTGTCTTGTAAAATTGCTCTGGCTAATATTTCCAGAAGTATACTGAATATAAATGGTCATAATGGACATCCATGTCTTGTTCTTGATTTAAAATGAAAGCTTTCAGTTTTTGACTATTTACTATGCTGTTAACTGTTAGTTTTCCTGAGGTGAGTTTTTTCAGATTGAGTTCAAGACCATCTATCCCAATTTTCTGTAGTGTTTTTTATCATAAATGAATGTTGTAATTCAATGAATGTTTTTCCTGCATATATTGAGATGATTATGTGATTTTTGTTTTCAGCTATATTCCATGTTATAATGAATGTATTGATTTTTGTATGTTGGACCATCCCTTCATCCTTGGTCTGTATCCTACTTCATCATGGTATATAATCTTTATAATTTGCTGTATTCTGTTTGCTAGTATCTTACTGAGGATTTTTACATCTAGAAAGATTGATTCGAAAGATTGACCTATAGTTTTCTTTTTTTTTAGGTTCTTTTCTGGTTTTGGAATTAGAGTAATACATGCTTCCAGGAATGGTTTTGGAAGTTTTGCTTCTCTTTCAAATTCTCTAAAGTGTTTCAACATTAGTGGCATTAGTTCTTCTTAAATTTTTTGGAAAATTCAACAGTGAATCTATTAGCAACTGGGCTTTTTTTTTGTTGGTAAATTTTTAATTACATTTTTAATTTCATTGCTTGATACTGGCTAGGTGTCTTAGTTACTTTTTACTTGTTGCTGAGACAAAATATCTGAAGCCCAAGTTGGGAAAGGAAAGATTTAGTTTTTACAATTTTTGGAGGTTTCAGTCCACACTCAGTTGACTCCAAGACAGGCGGGCATGGCTGGGCCACAGATCATGGTGGCTGCAAGCAGCAAGCAGGAACCGGCAAAGAGCAAGACACACCTTCTTCCTGCCATTGCATCACATCCTGTCCCCACCCTTATGTGGGTGTAGCACTGACACCATCAATCCAAGCACTAGACCATGAACCATCACAAATGCACAATGCAAACTCATGAGGCCTGGGGGACAAAGACATAAACCATGACACCAGGTTATTTAGAATTTTTGTATCTTCTTGATTTAGTTTTGGTTGTTGAGTTATGTCTAGGAATCTGTCCATTTCTTCTGTGTTTATCCGTCTTATTAGAATATAGATTCTCATAGGTAGGTATTGATGATCTTCTGGACTTCTGAAGGATCTGTTGCTTCCCCTTTTTCATTGCTAATTGCTTGAATTTGTGTTTTGTTTCTCCTTTTTGACGAGGTTAGCTAATAGTTTATCAATTTTATTTATTCTTTCAAAGAACCAACTTTTCAATTCATTGATTCTTTGTATTGTCTCAGTTTCAATTACATTTATTTCTAGTCTTATCTTTGTAATTTCTTCCCTTGTATGAGCTTTGTGTTTGATTTGGTCTTCTTTTTCTGGATGTTTGAGATTCAACATTAGGTTGTTTATTTGATCTTGTTCTGTTTTCCTGTTAGAGTTCATCACTTTAAATTTTCCTTGTAGGACTGCTTTTCTTGCGTATTTTTTTGCATGCCCCTTTGTAATCTACCTGTCCATGTGCCAAAGCACAAAGCTGGTTCATCTGACTTACCAACTGCTCATGTGTGTCCATGCCCGGGTCCTAGGGAGTCCCCACCTGGGATGGTCCAACAGCATGTATCCCACAGCTGCTGCCCCCACCACAGATGCCTTGCGGGGTTGCCTGGGATGCCTGCCTGGGTCGATTTGGCTGCATATGTTCCACTGTGGCTCCTAACGTCGTGGATTACACTCACTGATTTTGTTAGACTTATTTGACCCTTTTACACCTGAAATGTTTATCATTTCAAGCAAAAATGTCAGTGCAGTATGCAGACTTCTCTGCTTGTTGAAGATTGTAGTTTTAATACATATTATGTCTAGGTTCAACATAACTACAACATTTGGAATAAAAGAGTCCATTGATCTAGATAATTAAGACTGTAGTAAAATGAAATTGGTATGAGTTGTTTTTGAATTGCCTTTGTTCTATTTATTGATGAATTTTCATAACTTCTTGAATTATCTAAGAATCAGCCTGTGATTTTTCTTTTTCTCTATATATTACTTCCTATTTATGTAAAGTATTGCCATAATAAAATCTTACAATTACTAATGTTTTAGCTACTTGATGGTGCTGTATTTTTACAATAATGATTACTATTTTATTATCTAATTTATTTGTCATTTATAGTTTATATAAAATGGAACAACATTGCCAAGTTATTTAAAAAGGGTTAATAATTCATCTTTTCAACTCTAGGGGCATTTAGTTTCTTTCCTCATTAGTCATAAATATAACTGGTCACAACAATAAGAGAATTAGAATGCAAAACTCACTTCACCTAAGATGCAAATTGGGGCATTCACTTGTTGAATTTTAGCTTGTTTATGCTGTCCTTTTACTTTCTGGCTTTTATGTGGGATAATTCAGTATGGCCAGTTTCTTACAAGATGTGACAAATGGGGAGATTCTGCAACAGGGTATTAGAGCAGCACAACTGCAGGCGGTTGACTCATATGTACCATTTCCATTGTGTAAAACCATAACATCCAAGTAGTACGGTGGTGTATCATAATCAGTGCAAGCCACTGGCATAGAAAAATTCAAAAATGCAGTAATAAAGGATTCTAGCTAGTAGAGAAACCTGACAGTGGAGAGTCTAGTAAAGACAGTCTAGGAAATTGATAGTTTATCAATTTTATTTATTCTTTCAAAGAACCAACTTTTCAATTCATTGATTCTTTGTATTATTTTCTTAGTTTCATTGATTCTTTGTATTGTTTCCTAGTTTCAATTGCATTAATTTCTGCTCTTATCTTTATAATATGTTCCCTTGTATGAATAAAGACCAACACCTGACCTTAGTTTAAAATGTTCAAACCAACAGTTACCTATTCTTTCATACTGTACTTGAGGAGTCTCAAATTAAATCAGCCTATTTACTGAGTAAAAGGATTTCCAGCGTTTTCTTTGAGTAACATGAAGTTGACTCAGGTTTTATTCTAAATGTACAAAGAAAAAGAGTTTGAGTCAACACAAGTTCCAGATGATTGGTTCCTGCTGTGTTCTGAAATGCACTTTAAATCCCAGACTTTTTGTCTGAAAATTCTCTTGAGAAAGTAGATTCTTTTTTTTTTTTTTTTTTTTTTTAAATTTGAGAATGATTCTTTGTGCATCACATTGGGAAAGATGCTACTGACAGCCATCTGCCCTTTACCTGCTCATTTGACTGGAGTTTATTGCATATCTGTTCAGTGCCACAGCCAACATAGCAGTTTTCAAAGCACCCTACTCATCTGGTTTTTTTGGTTTTGTTTTTAGAACTCACAGCTCTGTAGATTCAGTTTCCACTGTGGTTCTGCAGACATCTTACTTATCTTTTCCCCATAGTTTTGATGACCTTATTTTTGACTTCACAATTAATTCTATACCAAAGATGCTCAAACCTGTGTCTTCTGATTTTGTTGTATAATACCTGTGTAAGGTTTAGAAAATCATTGTTTCTAAACCTCAGTTTTCTTATTTGTACATTTCCAAACCTATATGGATAAAAATATATTGAAAGTATAAATTTGTAATTTAGATAAGTATAAAAATCTTTTTATTGCTGTAAGCCATAGCTTCAAACAACATTTACAATGTTTTTGGCAGAAAATGCTTTTTTTTTCTGTAGTTTCTGATACCTTAAATTTAGTAGTTAGTAAGCAGTACTTAATCATTTATTTCTTTTGCATGAGACACCAACCTTGAGTTCATATATTTATTGCTGGCGTGCTCTTTCCAAGATTTCAAAATCTTGAATACCCTGGTTAATTCCTTCTCTTTTAGATTTGTTATCAAATTTCTCGAGGCTTTCATTGCTACTTACTTGGATTATATAATTTTATTACTAGTATCTCTGTGTTCAATCTGTACTTCTTTAGTATGTCTTCTATCTTGGTTTTGTAGGCTTGAAATTTTTGATACTTGGTTATTCTCTTCCTAAAAACATATCACTTGAAACTTCAGCATCTTCCCACCTGCATTGTCTGCATTGTGTGGTTAAGGTTTGTTGGCTGGTTCTTTACAATATGTATTTAATATCCACTGGTAGCTTTAAAAAAACTGAACTACTCACTCTTTCATGAACCTTTTGCCTTCTAAGCAAACTCTTTTTTCTTCAAAGATGAGTTTGTCCTTTTACGTCTAAATGATGTTTCTACACCTTTGTCTGTCTTCCCAGGATGTTCTGTCTTCCCCTCTCATTTCCTCTCCCCTTGCCTTAGTCTCCCCTCACTCTTCCTTTCCCTTTCCTCCCTCATCCCTTCCCTTCCCCTTTCCTTCTTCCCTGTCTTCCCCACCCAGTCTCTGTCTCTCTCTGCCTGTCTCTCCTGATCCTGTGATCCATTAAAAATGTCATTTACATAAAAGTACTTTTAACTTCCTCCTAAAGATTCTTGTGAACCTTGTAAATAGTCTTTAGAATCCAGAATCTTGCTGTTCTTTGCCTCTTAACTGCTCCATGAGTTTCTAATACCTAAGCCATTGTATAAGTACAATTATCTCTTTCTTAAGCTTCACTGGATCATTCTGTGTCTCATTCTTTCCATTTCTGAATTGTATTTGAATTAGCTCCAGCCTCATGAAGAAGAAATTGTTGGAGGTATAATGCAGTTTCATCTTACAGTTTATGTCCTGCCATATTACATGTTCAAGAAGAAAAAGTGGCTCTCAACCAGCTCTCCTGTATTGAAAATATACGGGACCATTTTAACACTTTTTCCTTGAAGAGATGTGGGAATACGTGCTGAGAGAATTGTTTCAGGCACTTTTATTTATATCCATGTTAAAATACAGTTGAATTAAATTACTTTCTAATCAGAAACTAAAATTTTATATAAGTAAATTTACTCATTCCTTAATGGGCCTATTCTTTTCTTTGATTAATCTCCAGAAGGAAATTTCTTTTCTTTTTTATAGTTTGTACCTATGTTAAAGATATTAGGCTTCCTGTCAAATCCTTTTTGCATTAATAGAAATCAGTCAATCTTTTGCTACTTTGATGTTGTCAAACATGCAGGATTTTTTTGTTTGGTTTTTTGCTTTTTCTTAAAATTCCCTAAAACAAAATGCAAAAATCTCACCCTATATTAATGTGACTGTGTGGTTAAGATTTTATAGTTACAAAAGTCCAGAAATTTGAACTTATAGTTCTCGGAAGAATCTTAATTCAATCACATTGTATAAACTCATATTAATACTGAAATGTATCATTATTATAATAATGCAAAATGTATATGCATAAGGATACAGTTATAGTTACTGAGGGAACCATAATTTTGTATATTCTGACTTTTGAACATACAATTTCAATCATAATGTTAAGTTAATGCATTTTTCCATTGACTCCAAGGTAATATATTTGTTGATATGTTTATCTTAAATACAGGTTTTTATTGGCTTCTTTTTTTCTTGTATATATCTATAAACCTGTACTTACAGATCTGCTATCTTTACAGAGAGAACTACCTCAGAGTATTTCTGTTTAAAAATAGTTTTTATCCTTATGTATACTGATATTCTCTCTGCCTTTCTCTCACACACACATACACACATACACATACACAGCCTCACACACTTATGTTACATTCTGGCACATTATAGAAGCAGGTAGCATATCCACTACCTGCTGCTGAAAGTGTTGACGATACTGAATTATTTATTCTATCTTCTACAGTATCCAAAATCATTTTGGGTACTTTGACACATTTTGGTCTCTTCCATATGGATACTTCATGGTGGCAGAGTTGCCAGATGCTCAGGTTTTGAATAGACAGTCTTAGTTTTTCAAGGACTGTTGGAATATTCTTGGGAGAATCTCGTCTTGTTACTGATTCCCATGGAGTGGTAAAATACTAAAATTTCTTTGAAAGTGTTTCTCAAGACATGGAGATATTATTATTACAAAAAAGTTACTAGAATGTCCCATGCAAGAATATTTTACTTTGGGAACTTAGTAAAGGAGGGTTTAATCACTGAACAATGGGTGATAAAAGCAATAAATGTAAATTTGGAATTAAGCAAATTAGAGACATTTTATCACTTGAAAATTAAAGACTTATTCTCGTATAATTATAAGCATTTACTTATATTCCTGTTTCAAAAATGCAAAGATAAAGGGCAGAATGTCAAGTCTAAATTTGGAAACATTTTATCACTTAAAATTAAAGATTTATTCTCATATAACTACAAGCATTTATTTATATTTCTGTTTTCCAAATGCAAAGATAAAGGGCAGAATGTCAAATCAAGTTCATTTTTTTATTCCTTACCAGTTAGCCTTGTATACATTGTGTGGGTATATAAAATGAGTATGTCTTATAAATGTATACATATATATATTTGTATGATACATAATTGCTTATGTGAATATAATGTGACTATATATGCTTCTTTCCTTTTGAGTAAGAATAGAAACTTTATAACCTTCCCCTTTCCGGTTTTTGCCTTCAAAACACATGGCTCGAAATTCTGCTCATCTTTTAATGCTCAGTTCAGGTGTTTTTTTTTCCTTTAAAGGCTAAGTTTGGGCCCCCTTCTTGCTTTTTCCATGACATTCTGCCTGTTTCCTAGCATTTCTCTACCACTGTGTACATTTAGAGAAAGAAGGAACTGACGAGAAGGCTACATGCTGTAAACTACAGGGAAAGAAACACTTTCGACCACCCTTATGCCAACTATTACACATAATTCTCAGAATATGACCTAAACATATAGGAAATGGTAAATTCATATAACTAGACAGATAGAAGGTTATCTGTAGTGAGATTCTAGTACATATTTATACTCATTTGTACTCATTCAAGTTTAAGTTCTTTTTTCTACACTGAATACAGAGAAGTGAAATATGATCAAAGAATGTTTTCCTAATATTTTTTCTTGGATAAATAACATTTTTCTCCATTAATATGGAAAATATTTTCATTTCTTACCTTGAAGTTGCTTCTACTGTTGAAATTAGGAGGTCTTGCTCATCACAAACAGCAACTGTGATTTTCTTTCATTTCTGATTCTATACTGGCTCTAAATTTGCCTTTAATTGGCTAACTCAAAGCACGCAATTTCATGCTGTGCTCAATTGTTTGATAAGAAAGTGTGGTTTAGGAAATTTTGAAATCCTTTCTGCAGTATTTGAGTAGATGCTGCATAATGTAGAATGGTAGATGAGCCCGAAGGAATACATCTCATAACATTTTCACAGAGAATAAGTTGTGTCTAATGTGCTTAGTACTTTGCTTAAGATCATCTTGACAGTATTATTTACATAGAATTTGGTATTTTTCATTCAGTTTTCCTTTTTTACCTATGTAGTGTTTATTAAATATTTAAAAATAAAAGTGTAATTTTTTTAGGTTGTGGTCAAGGGAAGCATGTTTGGGAAAGTAATTGTTTTGTTTGTGAATATTTGCTGTGTAGAAGGCTAATTTTCAATTTTCCTTACTTGATCTTTTCAACAGTAGCTTTCATATGTTTCTTTTCTGTGATATAAACTGAGTAATTAAAGCAAATCAATGTTTATAAAAGGCACATCTTTAAGGATATAAAAGAGCAGAATATAGTCATTTATTGCACATCTTCCAATTCTTTTTATATTTTAGATTTATTTCATTAATGCACATTTTACTCAGACATTTCTTAAGTGCCTACTGTTTACAGTACCTTTTGCTGACTTTCACATTTGCAATTAATTGTCTAGTAATACCCTTATAATAAAGTGATACATGAGATAGAAAAAACATTGGGGTACTAAACTATTTGTGGGAAGTATTCTCCAAGTGGTATATAAGTACCAAATTTAGGGAAGATTTCAAAGAATTGTCTTGAACTTGCCAAAACAGAAGAAAAATATTCACAACACAGATATAAACTTTATGCAAAGCATAACAAAAAGTGTCACATCAAAGATAAAAATGATTCAATATGGGGCTGGGGATTTAGCTCAGTGGCTTAAAGCACCTGCCTGGCAAGTGCAAGGTTATGAGTTTGATCCCCAGGACCACACACACACACAAAACAAAAACAAAAACAACCAAAACAGCGAAAACAAAACAAAAACAAGCAAACAAAAAAACCTGACTCAGTAAAGGATTCTGAGAAGTATTTAAAGCAAATGCTCACAAGCACTGAAAAATTTAGTTCTTAGTCCTTATTATAAAATACTGAATATTTAGGAAATGTTTAATTTTGTGTATGATTGTTGTACCAGTAGAAGGGACAGTCAAAATAACAAGTCATCATATTTTTTATTAGTTTGTTATTTTGGAAAAATATGTTTTTATTAGGAATAGCTTAATTGATATTTCATGAAACAGATATTATTCATGTCATTTATGCTGTTGTTTCTTTAGTTATTACCATGCCATAATGTTCAAATCTAAATGGTAAAAATGTCCAAAACCCGGCCTGTGCTTGCTTGTACTTTTTTCCCTCAGGCTTGTCCCTTAACTGAGCTTTGACTAAGAATGTTCCAGCCTGACTGGTCAATGTGTCCTTAAGTATCCATAGGCTGTGAAAGCACTGATAACAAACATGTATCATTTACCTTGGGCCTCTAGTCTTCTAACTTTGTAGTGTGCAGAAATGAAGTCCAGATACTCTATGATAACCTAAACTATAGGGCAAAAAACATTGCAATATAAAATGATATGATGCTGTTAAGAGGTAGTCTTCTATAATGGATTAATCATGATATGAATTATAAATGTTTTATATACTAATTATATTAGTATATGGAAATAAAACACCATATGAAGTGTTCCCAGCACACTTAGCAAATTAGATACTCTTTGCATATTAATTGGCTTGTCTCTTCAAGACTAGTGATCATGAATCCCTAAAGATGACAAAAATGATCATGGTATTATACATTCCTGATCTGTGTACAGTTTGTCACCTACCTTTCACGAATTCCTTTACTTTGGATTGTATCTTGAGTGCTTCATATATTAAGATGGTAAAATAGAGAGTGATATCTGAAATTTAACAAGAACCAAAGAAGAATAATGGGCTCAATCAAAAATGGCATCAAATAACACTTTTTATATTCAAGTGAGAAATATAGATGCTTCCACACTTTTGTTAGTGATGGGAGTGGATATTATACTGGAGACTATAGAGAATCGACCAGCGTCACTGGTCAGAATGTGTCACTGATGGAATGTATGATTAACATATTTGAGTTGTTCTTCACTTATTTGGAGAATGTTATTCAGTACTGTTAGATTAGAAACCAAGAAAGGCATGGGATTACCTTTAAGAAATTTAAAATACGGAGTACCAACCACCATCTTAAGGAAACTATAGAATACTAAAGAAAAGATCAATAGGTCTAATTTATCTCATCAAGCAATATTTACTGATATTTACCATAAGGAGAAAAACAGGATGACATAAAGTATTGGAAATCATGTAGAACAGTTATGCAAGAAACCAGAATGTAATTATTTGTTTGTTTCTTGAGACACAGACTCACTATGTGGTCCAGGCTGGGTTTGAACTCTTGGTGATCTTCCTGCTTCTGCTCCCAAGTGACGGGGTTACAGGCATGCGCTACCATGCCTGATTCACAGTGCAAATTTTTAACAGATATATTTGGTGACCAGGCCCTTTGTTTAGTCAGATATCCAGTGCATTTTCTTCCATTATCTTTACCTACATGCTAGGTGTTCTACTTGTATTCAGTGTTTCCGAAACTTGTCTATTTATGTCATCTTCACTCAAACTCTGATTTTTTCTCTTCTGTTAAGAAATGTTATCATCACCTATGTGCTCATGTAACCTAGAAACCTTTGAATCATGTGATTACCCTCACGCTTTCAGTGACCAAGCTAGACACTTCTGTGTTTTTTTGTTTTTGTTTTGTGTTTTTCATTTTTTCATAGTGTCAGCCTCATTTTTTGTACCTTACTCCCCTGACTGCCCCTTTGGTGTTTCAGCAGGCTGGCTCCTTCATGTTATTTATGTTGGTGCCCAAAGTGCCTCTCCTTAAGCAAGCCTGCCTTAGTGGTCCCTACCTCTCTGCAATTCATATAGTAAGAACAGTTCAGTCAAAGTAAATATGTGATAAGTGAGGAGAAAATAAAACTATTCACGTTAGTATAGTTCTTCTTACCTTCTACAGTCTTTTGTTTCTATAACCAGCCTATAATAAGTACTACTGACATAAAGCCACTAGTAGTCACATTCTTAGATGAACCAAAAAAAAAAAAAAAAAAAAAAAAAAGGAAAAAGGCAAAAAGTAAAGGCCTTAGATACAGATCAACTTGGATTTGGAAATCATTTCTCTCACTGTCTACTGTTTTAGCATTTATCCAAACCTTTTTGTACTTTTGATTTCTTAATCAGTAAAGCATGTATGAAACATCTATTAGGTGTCAAGGATTAAATGAGATAATATGCTTAAAAATTTTGTACAGTACATGATTCCCTGTCTTCCTTTAGAATATTATAACCAACATTAGAATATAGGAGTGACTTGAGGGTTTTATTATAAAAATGTGATGATGGAGAGCCATGGTTTAAAATGAACTGACTTTACCTCTTCTATATTTGGGTATGCCCCCTTCTTTGGATGTGATAGTTACAGGTAGTTGCAGATGGTGGTACTTTGATTCTTTATTTTTCTCATTTTACTACCATTTTTTATAGTGAATAAACATTCACAACTCAGATAAGAATAAGATGACACCATGCATGGTTAGTTTAATAATAAATGCTCACTAGGTAACTATATAGCTAGAAAAAAGTACAACGTTATACTGCATTTGGGTACTCTCAGGGGTATTGGCAGGCTACCTTTTATGTTTTATGTGATTCTGGGCTGGGGATATAGCTCAGTGGTGCAAATGCCTGTCTGGCAAGCCTGAGGTCATACCAAAAGAATAATTACAGTCATAATAATAATAATAATAATAATTTATCTGGTTCTCTCTCTCTCTGTCTTTGTCTCTCTCTCTCTCTCTCTCTCTCTCTCTCTCTCTCTGTCTTTGTCTCTCTCTCTCTGTCTCCTTCCTTACTCCCTCCACACTTTTTTCTCAAAAACTAAACCTTCATTAACAAGCCTTCTTCCTTACTTACTCAGATAGCTCTGATTTTCCAGATAACAGATTTCAGAACTCAGGCTTCCTGTGCTGTCCCCAAATCCTGAGACTTTCTGGCTTTTCTTACTATATTGCCTCTACTTTTATTCACAATCTTGTACTCCTTTGTAGCATTTCTGAACAGAGATATTACTTCCCTTTTTATTGTTACTTTTTTTTCTATATTTCTGATTTATTTTAACCACTGTTTATTAATTGCTTTAGAACAGGGTTATAATTTGGCACTTGTTAAATTGTCAGAATATTGTCAGACTCCATAATACTCTGATTTGTTGACTTACTGATAGAATGTCTAAAACAGATGTATTTATAAATGTTCTGAGAAATCCATATTGCCTTGTATCTTATAAGAAAACCCTTAATAACAAATTTTCCCCAAAATAATTGAACATATGTATCAAAAATGATTAAATGAATACAGTAAAATTTCAACTTACAATTTTTTTTTTCCAATAGTGGGCTGTCTCTTCCTGACTGTTTATAATTGTAGGGCACCTTTTATGGATTCGGCTCAGTACCAAGAGTTAAGAGGTTGCTAGAATAATTTGAGACCCCTGAATTTAAATGGCACCTTTATCTGAAGTAGCTCAACAGGTATTATGTAATTTGTCTCCTTAAGTGTCTGAGAGTATGCCAGAGTGCTAATGACTGCAGCATGGATAGATGTTAGGAAACCAACCTTGTGCTTGAGATACTGCTCAGGGGCAGGTCCTGTCTGCACACCTCAGTTCCCTGCCTTCCTCAGTACTCTCTCACAGCCACTGTGATAGGCACAGCAGAGAGTAAGCAATATGGTAGAGAAAAGTAAAACTGCTTGATTAGTTATCCATTGCCCCTCCACGCAAAAGGATAGTTTTGGGAAGTTGTGTGCTCTGCTTAACAGCTTATAAGTTACCCATCACAAGAACTTGGAAAATTAAATGATTATTTTTTTTTCTCCTAGATAATAAGACTGACAACTTACACTTTAGTTGTATAGCCAAAGGAAACATTTTGTGACATAGTGTTTGTGGAAGTTTTTGAAAATCAATAGCATTTAAACATGCAGCAGAAATGTTCTAGTTAAGGTGAAGTAGCTGACAACTAAACCAAATTGTGTTAAAATGAATTTTGCATTTTGATGATTAATGAGTATTAGAACTCAGTTATCCTTCTACACAGGTTTCAAAAATTTTAAAAATATATTGAGACAAAAGGCTTCTGAAATATTTGAGAACAATTTTCATAAACATGTTCTTTTATCATTGAGTTCCTGTTACATTGAAACATTGTCAAAATGCTGTGAAAGTGAGAAAGGGCAGAAAGTAATAGTGTTCCTCTCTCTCACTTTTCCTCTGCATTTTCATCAGAAAACTCAGCATCATTCTTAGCACTAGCATAGTTTTTAAGTGACTGTCATTTATTTTCATTTCTTTTCTCTGTGCTCTTTTCTCTTTACTCCCTATAGTTTGTTTTCCATACATTAGTTAAAGTTTTATGGCATGAAAAAAGTAATCTTTAAAAATTGAGAATATAAATAAAAGCAAGTATTCACAGATTTCACAAAGACAATTTCAAAACTACGTGAATATAACAGTCATATGCTAGCTGAACATACTATTGGGAATTTATTAAAATCATGTTTTATAAGTATTTTCTAGCATGGTAAAACAATGTAGTATTAAGTGTTTAAAGCAAAAATAAAGCAAAATAAAACCTCTCAAACAAAAACCAAATTTACAAAATGAAAAGGATAAACACTCCAAAGAGCATAGATGCGTATATTTATGTCATTTTCTCACTAAAAAACCTTAACTCTTTTTCCTTTGTTCTTAACATAGAAATTAATTTTTTTCTTAAAGCCTCATGTGCTTCTTCAATCCCCTCTGTGGTCACTTTTTCACTGAACAATGTGCTGTAGTATTTTAATCTTCATTTAGTTCTTCAAACTAGCAGTTTTCTGTTTGGTTCACTTTTGGTTTCTATTTCATGGCCATCATTTAGCCTAGTAAATTGCAAAAAACAGGTTCTTCACATGTACTTGATAGATTTCACCAAAATGTTAATAATTACTTTCTCTGTTTGAAGTGGTTATAGCTGATGTTATTTACATTTTGCACTACTTAAGCATTTTCCATAAGGGACATGTAATTTTTAATTATAGAAACAGAAAAATAGTACAATTTCAGCACGACAGCCTGGTGTATAGTACTGATATTTTAGTGTAAGCCTGGTAGGTGAAATTAAGATGGTTCTTGGGAAGCTTAGAAATAAGGTTATCACAATCAGGTCAAGGATCTCTTCAGGAAAGTCAGGCAAACAGTTGCATTTGGTATCATGGATGAAGGAATGTTGTGTTATGGAAACTAGTCCATGTAGAGCTGTGTCTTCCAGTACAGTACCCAATAGCCCCATTTGACTATTCAGTTTAAGTTTAATCAGTTCAAGTGAAATAAAAAATTACTTCCTCAACTACATTAGGTGAATTTGAAGTGCTCATTGCATATGTTGCTAATCATATTTGGACAGTAGATTATCATAGAAAATACTTCATGTCACAAAGAAGAGGAAATAGGAGAGTAATGTCAAGGAATAGGAGCCTCAAAGATGGATGAAAACAACCAAAACTTTGTTATGGAAGCTAAACAACGTGAATCTAGACTGAATCATGTTTTGAACCATATGACCCAGCTGGAAGGATTTACTCTTGTCCAGAGCCATCTGAAGCTATCTAAGAAATTGTTTGTATATGAGTAACACAAACTAAACTAATATCTGTTCTATTGTGTTCTCTATCCTGTTGTGAGATAAATGGTTTCAGGGTGTGTGTGGAGGGGGCTCCTATGGAAAAGATTTCATGGGGCAAGAGTAAGATAACCAAGATCACGAAGGACCGTTAGTAGATTGTATGGGCAGCGGTTGGAATATAAAATGTCTGTCCTCTGTTTCTTGTTCCACTGCCTTTCTGTACCATTTGTGATAGTAAGGTGTGCATCTTGATAATAATGTGAACATTTCTATAGGATTTGGGTATATTTCAGCATCTCTTTTTACATGCTATATAAATAAGGGAAGAAACAAAAGAAAAACTGGCTTATTCAAATGGAGCAGAAAACAAAATCTGTAATCTTGAATTTTATTGTGTTTTGGAGTTTTTAAGCAAATATGGCTCAAATTGTACATACAGTGTGCACTAGCGACAATTAAAGTATTTATATAGGTACTACCCCAAATGATGTTAATGTGCTTACAGCATAGAGCCATTTTGGTTAGACGATTATAATAGCAACTTGTACTTTGGGTGAAATAGTAAGCTAATGATGTAGCCATTAATTTGAATTTAGCAGACGTTTTAAATATAGGTTTCTTTTACAGAGACAAAAGTTGCAATTTAAAGCTCTTTGGTGGTCTAAAAACAGCTTATTTCTGTAGTAGCATGGTAATAAGTACTAATCCAGCTTATATAGTGATTGTAGTATGTCATGTTTGTGAAAGATTGCCCAACTGCTTTCCCTGGGTTTTATGTTAATTTTAAAATATTAAACGTAAAACCTTATAACATCTTCATGCTGAGATAAACTGTTCAATTTAACTTGTGCTCAAACAGCAGCTGTCAGGAATTATCTTGTTCCTAGTAGTTTTTGCTATCACCTTGTGCCCTTCCTGCCAGAGTCACACTGTGGAATGATAAAGTGCACCTTGTTAGAATTTATTGCTTAAATAATACCTGAAGCAAGATGAACATTGGTTGCCTAGGGATTAACTGCTGATTGAGTGCTGCCATTCACTGTATGATTATTAACTTTAAAAAGTTAATGGTAGGGAACAAGGTAATACTTGCCTATGGCTCATGCCTGCTTTTGTGTGTTTGTGTGTGTTTGTACATACATCATCAAATCTTTTGGATGTTAAACTAAAGATATGAAGAATTGCTAATTGTGCAGTTTAACTACCATTGTACAAGTGAAAACACCAAGAAAAGTACTTGCTAATGATGGAGGTAAATGAGGAGTGTTTCAAGATATGTTATACAAGTACAATTAATTTCTTTCAACAAACTGAAAGAAGCCTTGTATGGGCAGTTTCAGATGGATAGTATTATGATAATTTCCATTTTTCTTTTGATGATGTTGTATTCTCTTATTTGGAAGATTCTTTTTTCTTTTTCTTTCTCTCTCTTTTGTTTTTGTTTTTGTTTTTGGAAGGCTTGACTTTCAGTTTGGATCCTTTAATTATGGATCAGTTGGTAGGGTAAGAGGAGAAGGGATATGTGAAAGTATCATGAAGGACCTTGGTTAAACATTTGCTACGGATGGTTCAACTTGAGGAAAATCTTTATGTAGGAAATTAACAGTTGGATTATGTTTAGACATATATATTTGATAGTTTTGTTGTTTAGGGAATAAAGTTTTTTTCTTTCACTTACTACCATTTAATTCATATTCCCCCAAATCTGTAGTTCTATAAATGCTTAACTTATCAAACATTTGCAGTAGGACATTGAACTGCATCTAATTTACACAGATTAATCCATTGTTAATGTTTTTGTGCCCTTTTAAATTTCTATCTATGTAAATATGTATATATAAATATTTATTATTAGTAGTAGTGCTTTTAGTGAACCATTTCAGAATTAGTTGTAGACACTATGACACTTCATATGTAAATAATTTGACATGAGTTTTCTAAGAATAAGGTTATTCTCCTAAGTAGCTGGAATAAAAGTGTTATATGGGAAAAATTCAAGATCAATAAAAATGTATAATCTTGCATTCAGTCCATATTCAAATTTCTGTTGTTCTGATAATGACCTTTGTAACTATGTTTTCTCATTCAAGTCCATTGTATCACTCAGTGCTTGCTAGAGAAACAGATTTAACCCAAGATATAGAAATATTTTCTAAGAATTTACAAAATGGGCTTATAATAGCCACTGACAGAGTCAGGTGCGGAAACATGCAAAAGAACTTTCAGTGTGCTAGAGATCTGAACATTCCAGTCCACTGCAGTGCCCCATGTGAGTCGGTATCTGGAGGCTGAAGAGTCTGTGCCAGAATCCAGGAATAATGTAAGGTAAAGGTGAAGACTGCAGCTCCTCTGAAGAAGCATAAGAGGAGCTTTTCCCTTTTTTAGGGGGATGGTGATACTGAAGATTGAACTCATGACCTCGCCCTTGCCAGGCAGGCGCTTACACCACTGAGCTAAATACCCTGTTGGATCTCTCCTTCTTCATTTCATTTATAATTCCATCAGGCAGAAAGCTTATTGGTTGGCAACACTTGCACCCCAGTCAGATCTCTCATCAGAAATACTTAGAACTATGCTGATCCAATTTAATTGAGCGCTTTTTAGTCAAGATGACACAGTCAGTTAACAGTCACATCAATCAAGAATTATTGAATTTTGTTTTGAAATCTCTATTTTCATCCAATCTAGATTTTTAAAAAAATTTTATTACTTTAACATTTTTGGAGATTTAGCAGTTATTTTGTAGAATATTTGTCTGATTATTTCCTCATGTCAAAATATATCAGGCATTTTGGGGCAGAATACTACATCAATGATTTGTACTTTTCTCAATGCATCACATTTGGGGACACATGATTTCATTTTCTCCTGTTATTTATGTAGTATATTAAGTTTGCTTACTTGGTCAAGCAAATGTGTACCAAGTTTCTTCATTACAAGTCCTAGAGTGAATAAGTGACACTCATTGCATTTTTCCCTTGTAATCAATTAGTTATATAGGGGTGCATTTAATGCATATTTCTTCTTTGTGCATGAAAAATGGAGTCAGCTTGTTCAGAACTTCATTAAAATTGCAAGTCATCCTTGTAATAGTGTATGTGGTAGGGAAGAGGGAGAATAGAAAATAATGACTCAGTAATAGACACACCAATCAGCATCCATTCCATATTCAGGAAGCTTAGCTTTACAGAAATTGATATTTAATAAATCAGTATTTTTATAGGTAAAGAAATATTTTCATATTTTCAGAATTTTTCATTATAATTTCTAGAAAGTCTTATATTGGACTTCATGGTAATAGTAATGACAGTGATTATTTTTGGACAAAACAGGGCATTATATGACCATAATTTTCCTATTTGCTTTGGTTGGGTTAAACAATTTAAAAATAAATGACACTTCCTTGATGAGAATTTTTTAAAACTTTAAAGTGATAAAAAATAAAATTAATATGTGGTTTAAAGAGGGATTACTGGCTTTTGATCTTACGCGCTCCTTATAGCCTATGAAGAAGGTACTTGAAGTCCTGTTTATGATGTATGTACTTATTATATAATCATTCTTCTTGTGTGAAAGGCTTGTGCTGCAGATCATGCAAACACCTGAAGTTAGCCATTTGGCTTGTCAGCAAGGGAGAATTTACTATAGTTGCAATTATGATAAAGCAAGGATGATATTTTAGATTTATTAAGCACAGAAAAAAGCATTTTCAATGTAAAGTGTCCACAACCGTTTTGTATTTGTAATATAATGAAAAGCACTTCAGGCTTAGAAGACTAATAGTCACTGCTTTGCTGAAACTTTCTACTGGTGAGATTTCAGAAAGAATTCTTAACCTTCTTGAACCTTGTTTTTTTTTTTTTTTGTTTTTTGTTTTTTTTTTTTTTTTTTTTGAATGAGAATTAAATCCAGAAGGGTCAAAGAATGTTTCATTATGTTATAAAGGTGCCATTCTATCAAAATGACATCTGAATGTCCTCAGCTGCTCAGGGACCATACTTTGTCTTTCTTTTGTGTGTGTGGTAAATATCTCATTAGAAGATATTTGTTTATGTTTGTTCTTCTAATACTTCATATATCCTATGAAAGACAATATTCACTCAGTGAGCTGTCTTGTTCATCGTTTCTATTTGTCCTAGTTCCATTCTATCACATAGTAATAGTCAGCAAAGTAAAAAGAAAAAAAAAAAAAGTTTGTAGAATGAGAGTAAGTAAATGCTTGCTTTTATGATAGATAGGTTTGCTTTTAGCTTATTTTTTTCCAAAGACAATGAATAAACCTTTCATCATTTTTCATGTGTGGTTTATATAAGAGTTTTTATAGATTGTATATCTGATACCTTACCGGTTCAATAATGGAGAAGAAAAGATCTTTATAGGGTACTTTAAATGGGGTTGGTGAGAAAACATGCTGGGAGTAGGCGACTACAGTGGATGTCTATTGCATAAATCAGAAGGGTTTATATCATAACGTGAACATGTGCCATTCCTGCTTATGTATTAAATTTCAGTAGTTGGTTGCATTAAAAAAAAAAGCAAGTGTAATGAAATTAGCAAGCAAAATATTCCCCACCAGCCTAATATTTGGTTTGTTCTTCGGATACAGCTTTTTTTTTTTTTTTTTGCCTTTTTCAATATAATCCTTCTAGATTCTTTTTTTTTTTTTTTTTTTTTCTTCAGTAACTGGGCTGAGAAGACCATTGAGATTCAGGGCTTTTATAGATCTTAGTGGTTGCTTTTTAAGAGATCAAACTTTAGAATGTAAATGCTGGTACATGGTATTAAGGCCTGACTTTTGATGTATCCCTATAGGTGATGTGTTTTCCTTGTGTGGGAGGAGTAAAGAAGAGAAAAGGGCAAATGTTGACCCCATCAAGCATACTTAGGACAGTAAACCTTAATTTCTCTGTTTTCTAGGGTCCTCTTTGCAAGCTCAGTGCTTAACCTGACTGAACTGGTTGCACTTCGGCCTGACCTTGGGAAACTGAAAAAGATTCTGTACTTCCATGAAAACCAATTGGTATATCCTGTCAAGAAGTATCAGGAGAGGGATTTTCAATATGGATACAACCAAATTCTTTCATGGTTGGTATAGAGTGCATTGCTTTTTGTCCTTTGCCATTTTTTTCTTTGCAAATGGTTAGCTTTTATATCTGGAGCTTGTTGTAGTCAGGGGTTGTACACAGAGAACAACTAGGATTAGGATATGGAATTTATAATATTTTTATAATGGTCACCGGGAATTAACACAGGAAAATGCAGGAAATCTATCTGCAACACCAAAGACAGATTAGTCAAGAGCCTAAATCCCATGGCAATGTCCCACAAGAGCCCAGATAAAAACCCAGAGCTCAGGACAATGCCTCCCACGAGTCCAACTGGAGGTCCAGAGCCCACAAGAAGGACTCACGCCAGTCTCTTTTATGGATCTGTGCCGGGAAGACCCAAAGATCAGCGGTGGAAGCCAGAAAGTCTATGCCAGCAGGGTGAAGGAACTGTGCTAGTGGGATGAAGGTTCTACGCTGGAGCCCCAGAAGTCACACTCACAACAAAGACCAGGGCTATCCTGAAAGGCACCACAGCTGTCCTCAGCGACACGGAGGCCCTGAGCTCCCCCGACGACAAGCACAGTTGGGTACGTCCTAGGAAGCAGCGTGACGAGTTCATCCTGGAGACCAAGCAGCACGTGTCTTCCCCTCCAGAGCTAGGAAGCAGTGCTCAGTGTGAGGACCTAAGCTTCTCCAGGAGAACCAACACCTCAGACAGCAACTCATAGGAGAACCCACAATGCCTCCTTAACACCTCAACCCTCAACACCTCCCTTCTTCTCCACCTATTTTTCCTGGTAACCCTCCTCAGGTGGAGCATCTTTGCTCAATGCATGCTAATGTAATCCAGCTGGCGTTAACTTGACCACCAGTTCTCAATCCATAACGGAGCTCTACTGTACACTTACAAACACGTTAAGGTAGCTATGTAGTTTACAAGATTCCTTCTATGATAATAATTACTTGTGCTCTGCAGAATATATAGAATAATAGTTACTCCTTTTGTCTTTTAATAAGTGTGTACATAAATATACACATATACATAAAACATTCCAATTATATGTTAGAATAATTAACTTTTCATAACATGCAAAATAGAATCAAGAGGTTGGCAGGGATTCTGTGATTTCACCCCTTGATTCTGTGATTTATTGTTGAAAACATGCTTTTAGAAAGGGCAGCTAGTCAAACTTATATTTGTCAGTCTCTTTCACTGTATTCAGCTAAAATCAAAATAGAAATTTACAGAGAAAAAAATTAATGCAGAATAAAGCAAAGGACTTTGGGTTCTTTTCCCCCATTGTTTTTAGGACAGAAAACTACAGAGAATGAGTTTTTTGATGTTGTTTATTTTTTTTTCTCCTCATTGAGTTCTCTGAAATGCTGCAGCCTTAAAATACCATAACATTTTAAAGGAGAGGATCTGTCTTCCTCAAAGTCTTATCTCCTGGTAAAGAAGTTAGTAACAACCCAAAATGGCTTTGCTATTGGAGCCTAATAATGTAACTGCACTAGTCAAAGGGAATCAGTTTGACAGTGATTATGTACATCTTATTCACCTTTATTAGCAGTTATTAGCCATGGAGATTGATAATATGTTTAAGCAAATCCTCCTCTCCTGCCATTCTGTTTCATAGTTTAAGTGACATAGAAAAAATAGCTATATGATAATTCTGTCTTTTGAGCATTTTGTAAATGTTTTCCCGCAATCATTTTTACAAGCTGCTTCAATTATAAAGTAGCAGTGCTATCAAAGTAGAGTGGAACTGCTTCACGTCAGATATCTCATAAAAAAGCAACTGTTTTAAAATTTCATAATAAAATTAAAATATTTCATATTGAAACAGAGAGGGGAAACATGTTTTAAAAATAAAAATAAAATCATTTAGTGCTTTATCAATATGGAAACATTTGCAATATTTTTATGATTTCTTGAATTAGCATCAGTTTTTTCTTTAGATAGTGTGTGTTTATTACCCTTGAGAAATCACTGGAAAAAAATTAAGTCTATTTTTCCCTTTATGGGTGGCTTTAAAGTTAATGGAAATTACACCCCCTCATATCAGGATTGAAATGTGCCAAAAAAGAATATTTCTGTAGACTGTCTTGAATCTTTAATTTGTAATAGACTAGATTTTAAAGAGTATAAGTAGTTGAGTCACATGCCTTTGAGGGCAAACGTCTATTAAAAAAATTACTCACCCCCCTGCCTTTTATAATTTTTTTCATAAAGAAAGAAACTATAAAAGCTTGCACATGATTTTTGCTTTTTTCTTCTCAAGAGGGCAAACTGATAGACATGCTTGGAGGAAAGAAGTGGCCTTCATCACCCTTTGGTTTATTAATGGGAAAAAATAGTTCACAGTTGTCCACAGGAAAAATCAGAGTGTCAGAAAGCAGTCTTGTTCTGATTCTTTTTGAAAAGTATGACTCCTGCTTCCTCAAATGTTTCTTTAGTTTTCTTGCTGACTTCTGCTTTTGTTGGCACTGTCAGATTTCTTTCTTGACTGTGTGGCAGTTAAAGACTTTAAAAATGACTGACATTAGTGCTCACCTTTAACAGAGGTTTCACTAACCTTCTGACTTATGAACACGTGTCATAACTATATATTATGATCTGTGGATCGCTATTGTAATATGTGACATATGGTGAAAACAGACTAGCTGTAAACATTCTTCAACTTTTAGATAGTGTTATACTGGGTTCTGCATTGCTTAGTGTTTTGTCAGCACTTCTGTGACATTCCTTTGTATTATCCATGTTGTAGTTCCCCCACTCCCCAGGTTTGCACCAGGTAGCACCTGAGAGCAAAGTACTTGCATGCAAAACTAATTTTGGAAGAGAGGCGTGGGGCTGGCAGGTCAAGATTTCTTTCATTCGTTTTTCATTTTACTGTGTATTAATAATAGTAAATCTATATCTGTAAAAATATAAATAGTAAATTTAGCTCAATAAATATGATATAATCTAAACTGAAGTTTTGGTGTTTCTAATCCAGTCTATAAGCTGTATTGATTTTAAATTTTGCACATATACTTCTATGTCTTTTTTCCTCTCTTCTCCTCTCCCCTCCTCTTTCCTCCCTTCCCGTTTCTCCTTTTCCTTCTCTCCCCCATAGCTCACTTCCCCTTTATACATGCTTCTTTTTTCCCTCTCCCTTCTCCCCCTCTCCCTCCCCTTCACTCCCTTCCTCTTCTCCTTTCTTTTCCTTTGCTTTGCTTTTTCTTGTCCTTTTTGTTCTGTTCCTTTCCTTTCCTTTCTCCTTTTTCAATGTGTGATTGGAGATTAAACCCACAGCTTTTCCCCTTAGCTATATCTCCAACACTTTTTAAATTTTTAATTTAATTTTTTTTTTTTTATTCTTTGAGATAAGAGTCTTGCTAAGTTGCTAAATTTCCCATAGTGGACTCAAACTTGCCATTCTCCTACCTCAGCCTCTCATTGTATATTTTCTTTTCAGTATCATTAATTATGTATTATAGGGAAGAATAAAACCAACTGTTTTGTATATTTAATCTTATGTTACCTGCTTGTGGAAGTATTTGTATGCATTTCACTAAGCTACAGTGACACTGAATCATTGGTTAAATGAAATGGGTCATTTTCAGAAATCAAGATTGGTGATTTATTAAATTAATTTCCAATTCATAAAGTGATACTACTACCCATTCAGGTTTTATTCAGGTTCTCTGTAGTTACCATTGTGCTCATTGGTGCTCAAGAAAATTTTATAGACAATCTGAAAAATGTTGACGTTTGTATCCTTTTTTTTTTTTTTTTTTGGTGATGAAGATGGAACCCATGCTCAGGTATATCTTTTGAGACTGTGTTTCCCTAAGTAACTATGTTGCCCAGAACTTTTGATTCTTTTGCCTTAGTCTCCCGTAATGCTGGTATTGCATGCATGCTTGGCTCTGCTTTCATATTCTCATTTAACAATTTTATTTTAAAGCATTAAAGAGAAGAATACAGTCTTTTGTGAAAAGTGGTAGCCAATGTTATATTTGGTTTGTTTAATTTTAAAGATGTATAATCTTATAGTCTTTTATGATACATTGTTTTATGTAATGAGCAAGATTGAATGATATGTATTTCTGGATCCCTTTCCACTAACTGTTTGTATTTTTCTGATTACATTGAATGTAGTAGTGAAATAAATTATTTGTAGAGATACCATCCTTCCTGTGTAGCTCCTGAACTTTAGAAGGTCTAACATAATTTTTTAAAAGCAAAACCTAAAGCAGGACATAGATTTTAATTAAATATTGTTATATATAGTGTTATATATATTATAGGACAAAAGTAGCTTTATATGAATTAAGTAATGACAAATATTGTAAACATCCTGTTCTCAGTAGTGCAGTGTAAAATAAAGTGCATCACTGTCAGAGAAACTAATGTGGTTAGTTGGGGTACAGCAAAAGAAGACTTGCTGTACTTATAGTGTTGTTGATTTGGAAAGTTCCGCATCATGGTGACATATGCTTTGGACATATGCAATCTCATGTGATCCCATTAAATCTTTTTTGTACTCTTGTTACCTTTCCTCCTTGATGCCACCAAATACAACTTCCTGTGATAGAACACTAATGACACTAACTTTCCTATTAGAGACACTTTGATAGATACTGATGGGAAACAAAATGTTCTTTTTATGCCTGTGGTGAATGTAAACTCTGATTGATGCTGTTTATATTATAAAAATAACTCTAAATGAATCTAGTCTCATCATTTGCATTTATCTTGTCCCTTTACAGCTTGGTGGCTGATGTAGTTGTATTCAACTCAGTTTTTAATATGGAGTCCTTTCTCACTTCTATTGGGAAATTTATGAAGCTGATTCCTGATCACAGACCCAAGGATCTGGAAAGCATCATCAGACCCAAGTGCCAAGTTATTTACTTTCCCATCATGTTTCCTGATGTGAGCAGGTCAGTGTCTTTGACTGTGTTCTCAATTTTGTGTCATAAATTACTTCTCAAATATGTAGAAGTTGATATTCTTCTTGCCAATTGCAACTTTTCAGCATCAGCATAGTTAATTAGAGAATTAAGTTCTATCTCACCAGGCTGTGATTTATGAAGATTGTAAATAATCATGTTTACAAATTATCACTGAGTGGTTGGTGCAGACTGCTTTCTTCCTTTCTTTACTTATACGTTTTGTCCTTGTATGCTACTTTGGCTTTCAACACTTACTGTTGTCTTGCTGCTGTTGTTACAGAAGCTGTTGTCAAACCTATTTCTTAACTTTTGCATTCATCTTATCCTCATTGATTTATATGCATCATAGTAACTCTTCTAAATAAATCTATGTTAAATTTCATTGTTTGGATGCCTTTAATTTCCCACGTTGATCTCTTGTACTTTTTCCTTCTTCATTGATATTATTTATATTAATAAACTATTAAATCTTTCAAATTGAGTTGCAAATGTACTTCATAGCCATTTTTCTTTCTCAGTTATTAAGGACATTTTTTATTACCTTTGTTACTGGGCCCACCCTGAATTAGCAATGGATGATGTGGCTCAAAGGGAACATTTTGGAATTCTTTTTCACTTTTGATTAAGCCCTGCAAAACTATTTTTACTACCACCAGGAATATTTCTCCCTTGTGAATAGAAAGTTTACTTCAGTAAGACTCACACTAAGTGGGGATGCTGCTGTTTTGTAATTGACTGCGTCCTTAAAAGGAGTTCAGGGACAGCTGTTTCTTCCCAATCTCTGAAGTGAAGGCAGGGAATGATTTAATATCATACATGCTGTGCAAGATGTCAGCATTAGTCATTATGTTCTAAACTTACTGAGTTCATCCAGGTTTTGCTGTTGGGATGGTAGTCCTCATCTGTACCCACAATGTTGAATTATTTGAGTGTCTTACTGGTTAATATTTCATTGGTGAAAAAATCTGCACTATACAAAAATCAAGTTAGTGAGGCATAAAATTTAAGTTAGACCACCTTGCACAATCCTTACTTTATGGATTTCAGAAAAACAGAGGCTGAGAGAAGAAGTAAACTGGCTTGTAGTCATTTTAAGATTGTCACGGACTGGATTAAGTCTAAACTAAGTTGTGTGATTTCTGATTGAAATTTCCAAATACTGTGAAAGCTTCCTGTCATTATAAGTCATTTGTCAATAACATTTAAGATCTATTTGCTCTTTCGAAAATTATAAAGCTAAATTGAACTAATATCACAATTTTCAGGAGTGTGTGTGTGTGTGTGTGTGTGTGTGTGTGTAGTTATATGTTCATACTTTTGCAAGACTGGTTCTCCAGAGATACTAAAATCCACATACTCTCAAGCCTTATTTATATGACCTACATACATTCTCTTGTGTGCTTCACATCATCTCTGAATTGCTTATAGTATCTGATACAATATGAAGGATATGCATCTAGTTGTTACGTAGTAATAGGCAATAATGACAAGAGAGAAATTGTACATATTCATTGCAGATGCATTTTTTCCTTCTCAAATGTTTTTGATCTATAGTTGGTTAAATCCATGAATAGGGAACTTTGTGCAGATACACAGTTTTCCTAGGTGTGATGAAAGATTTTCAGTTTCTGAAAACTGTAATTTTTATACTTGAGATTTATCATTAACTTTAACATAGTTATGTATCTGAATTTTAAAATATCAGCCTTATTTTTTGAAATGTTTTTCATATACTCTATGGGAAAATGAATATCTTTAATTAAGTGGTTGTAATTCACCTTAATTATTACTGCTATAGATTTTCAAATAAATGTCCAAAGTTTATTTGTGTCTGGTATGCTTCTATATCTTATGTTTAAAACATATGTGACAATCGAATAGTTTATTAATTTGGACCATGTTAGCATAAAAGAATCTAGCTAAAAGAAGAGGAGAAGAAATATTGTGACCAGGGCCAAGGGATATAGCTTAGCAGCACAAGGTTGTAAGTTTCATCCCCATACCAAAAAAAGAAAAAAAAAATTGTGGCCAAGATACCGTTCATAAGCAAGGTCTTAGCCCAGAGTGTTATTTAAATTATTTTCAAATGGTAATTTGCTTTATACAACCCAAACTCATATAGTAAGTGATTGTTTATATTAATGACAGTAATTCTAATGCTATCAGTTTTAAAAGCATATTATTTTGTTGAGATGTTGAAAAATGTTTAGTGATTAAAGGCAAATAGTCAAGGTGGTTAAAAAAAAGAGCAAAAGATGTAAATTATTGGTATAATACATTACATGTAATATAGCATGATAGATATTTACCAAAGAAGAAGTGAAAGCCATATTTCTAACAGATTTAATGAGGATTTATGAAATTAATGTCTGGTAGAAGAGTATGACTATCACATAGGCATTCAGTAATAATGAACTTGTGGTACCTCTATTATCTATTGCTTTCTTCACTATCCCCTGCCTTATTTCCAAATACTAGAAAAATAGCTGCAAGAGAAACTATTCTTTTGAAAATATTTACTTATATGCATTAAACATTTAGGGATATTCTTAAATGCTGGGGTCTTAGCTTGTACTTACTAGCTCTGTGACTTGTGCTAGTGGAATGATCCTGAACCTAAATTATTTATTTATTTATTTATTTATTTATTTATTTTTATTGGTACCGGGGATCGAACTGAAAACCGCCTGCTTCAAAGCAGGTGCTTATGCTGCTGAGCTAAATCCCCAGCCCGGAACCTAAATTCTTTCATGGTTTTGATTATGTTTACCTTGTCACCTCATAGGGATGTTGAAATGATTAAATAAATAACGCATGCCAGATGACTGGGATAATGGTTGGATATAATAGGACCCAGTAAAACATTATTTGCTCTTATTTAACTCCTTTACCCCCATTAATTTATAACTCCCCCACATACATTACTGCTACCTGAATATAGAGTATTATCTCCACTCCACCTCTCACCTTCCTGTAAGTGACTCATGAAAACAGGAAACTTACTCTACCAAAAGGTCAGTCTAACATAAACAGAGAGATTTATATTAATTGCTTTAATATTGATATTTATATTTAATTGCTTTCTCATTCCTATTGAAACAGTCTTTTGACCTCCCCAAAACTATTATCCATTGAGTTGACTTCTTACATTTATTTTCTCTTTATGCAACTTAACTTCTGTATTCCATCTTTATATTTTGCTGTCTTAAGATCTCAAATCTTTTTTGTCATTTGCTTCATGTTGGATTGGCAAAAGCCCTAACCCATTTCTTCACTACAGGATTAAAAATGACTAGAGAAAAATATACCCAACCATACGTGATGGAATGCTCTAAATTTCTACTCCTAAAAAAAAAAAAAAAAATTCTACTCCTAAATTCAGATAGGGCCTTTGGATTATCATCTGTCAAACATACCATTTTTTATCTTTTTAGATATTAAATCATGCTTTCCTTTTCCTAAAAACCTCAACTATCAAGTTATCTGTGCTCATAATCAATTGAGTTTGAGAAAATAATCAGAAACAAATTTTCAGATTTGACACCAACATTAGCTGCTTCTATGTACATACTTTCTATCATCAAATGACTTTGCCTTTAAGGAAGGCCATATTGTCCACTTCTTTGCCATAACTTTCTCTTGCATATTCAAAGACTATTGTTCTAGTGATTCTTTCTTTTCTGTTCTGCATCATTAGTTTTCTGCTTTTCTGAATCATTTCTGTTTTTCTTTCTTTTGAATCATTCCTTTTTAGCATGCAAAAAGCCATTGTTTCTTACATTTAAAAAATCACTCTTGATTGTATTTCTCCCTTCTGCTACTGCCTCATTTCTCTGCTTCTCTTATTGTATAGCTTCTCAACAGAGTTACCAGTTTTTACTGCTTCCAACTTTATTCCTTCCGTTCTTTCTTCAGGTCTTTGCATTAAGGCTGTCTTCATTAGGATGAATAGTGAGTCCCATGTCTCCCGTGCTCACTTCTCAGTGCTTATGTTTCCTAACATATCAGCAGCACTTTACACATTATGACATATTCTTTAGTTGGCTTCAAAAATACACAGTCTTCTGATTTTCATACACAGTACTGCTTGTCTACCTCCTTTGCTGGTTCCTTCTGTCACTTTAACCATTTAACAATGGCCAATGATTCTTGAGCTGACCAAGAAAAAAGTTACAATTGAAATAAGAAGAAAAGCTAAGAGTCAGGAAGTCAACAATGAGACAGTTGTCCTGCAGAACAAAGTGAAGGAGTTTAAGGATGATCAGAAGTGCATTCAGAAAACTGAAGTTAAGCAACATGATTACCAAAAAAGCAATCTTGAATTCGGTAAATGATCATTGGTTCCCCTCCTTGAATTTTGTTAATTCATAGTTAAGGTTTATTTTTCTTTCTGAATCCAGATAAATTTAGGGTTCTTTGTTCTGTCTCTGTCTCTTTGTGTCTGTCTCTGTCTCTGTCTACCTGTGTCTGTCTTGGTCTCTTTCTCTGCTTGTCTGTCTCCTTGCTATCTTACCAATACACAGATGGCCTCCTCATTTTATGGATGAAGATACTAAGGTAGCCTACAAAAATTATGTGTCTTCCCACAATTATACAATTAATTATAGAGAGGAGAATAACTAAAAGTCATATCTGAAAAACTTTATCCAGTGTTTAACCACCAACTTATATCGTTAATGTAATTTTGGAGGTCTTGATGTCTGATTTTTTAAGCTGACAGCAGATTAACAGCATCAAATTGGGGTGTGATAAAGGCAGGCTTACTGACAGCAGTAAAAAATGACAGCTGACTGACAGCTTGACAACAGGGAGGATAGAGATAAACTATTTAAAAAAATATGTATGGAAAGTGAAAACACATAGCAGCCTGGAGCCATACTATGGCAGGGCAGGCGACTCTGCACATCAAATAACCCCTGCAGACATTTCTCCATGATTGTACGGCTTGTACATCAAAAAGATATCTGTGATTTATTAATAGAGATTAAATGGTAACTAGTAAGTTTCATTTTAAGAATATAAGGAAATGCATAATTTTTGCTAGAATTTATAAATGACATCAAATGGAAATAAATGCTGTACCTTACTTGTAAAATGTAAATAGACTGCTTTTACCAAAAGAAGACAATAAACACCTTCAATCCTCTCCTGTGCAGCTATACTATTCTTAAGTACAGGTAACCAGAGGATACTTGACTAAACTGTTTTTTAAGATACCCCTGATTAGAGCCTTGCCATTGGTCAAATCTCCTTTTTCTCTGGTGTTGTAGACAGTGGCTCATTTAGTACCAAACACTTACACACATGACAGATAATTGATAGTCAACAAAGAAATTTCTATAATATTAAAACTAGCAGATAATATCTCCTTCTAGTTCATAAGATGAGAGTCAATACTGGAATGTGTTTCAGAAGAGAACTATCCTGTATATATATCCAATATAATTTAAAATACATAAATTAGATGAAAATTAACTATGATAGTTTTTATGCACATTTCTAGAAAACAAATTTTACATGGAAATGGGTGTGTGATATAGGGGGAAAAGAAGAGAATTGAACATTCTGCTATGGTAGATGCTACTGCAAGTCACTGTTTCTTACTCCAGATCATGTCACTGTTGTGAAGGAAAGGCTCTGCAGAAGTAATACAATTTCAAATATCCAGACTTTTGTGTAAGTCTCGGTCTTAACAAATAAGAACATCAGACTTTTCAGATCATTTATGACAGTCATCTGTAGAAAATAGACCTAACCATAAAAGTTAACCTTCATGGAGTCTTACTTCATTCCCTGCATTATACTATGCATAGTATTCATGGTTTAGTATTTTATGTTTCCAGTGACTGTAAAAGACATTTGCCATCAATAGTTGAAGAAAGCTAGGCACAGAGACCCCAAATAATTTTTTGCACACATTCACACTTGTAAATAGCAAGTATAAAACTGTAAATTGACATTTTGTACCCTGTTTTAGAAACTAAGGTCTAATAGACTTACTATACTATCTTTTCCTGAAAGAGACGTCTGGTCTCTAAAACTTGACTTCAACCAGTGAAGAAGAAACGATTTTTATAGAAGAGAAATGACAGAAAGTAAACTGTCATGGCAATGTTTTGAAAGGAAGACCTTAAATGTAGATTTTATTATTATTATTATTTCCACATTTTTATTGGAAAATATTGATTATACAAATTAATGGGTTTCATTTGGCATATTTGTATATGTGTAGTATATGACATATTTTAATCACCCCAACACCACTTTGTTTGCCCTCCATTTCACATTTTTGGGTCAATGTGTATAATGTATTATTCAGCCATAAAAAAACAATTTTTAAAAAAAAATAATATTTTGTTTGTAGAAAAAATGAATGGCTCTGGAGAATACAATTATAGGGACAAAATAGGTCAGACTCAGAAAGACACGTATCTCTGTTTTTTATGTGGAATCTAAAAGGTATTAAGAAAGTAAAAGGGAGGCTATTATTAGATAAGACAAAAAGAATAAGGGTGAAGAAAAAATTGTGTAAAGGCAAAAAATGGAGGATGTATATAATAAAGACTTATAAAAGTTTGGGAAGGTCCTTAAAAAGAATTAGAACGCTTAAGAAGGAATTCTGATAGTAAAATTGAAAACAGGCCTATAGTTAAGCAAAATAGAATATTTTAAGGAACAGCTGTATTTTTAGCCTATAATTTTATATGCATAAGAAGATAATTTGCTTTCTGTTTCTAGGTATCTCTCATTTATCCAAATTCTTTTGCCTTACAATGTAGCTGGCATTACACCATTACAAGTCAGCACCTGACCCATCATATCAAATGTTAACTGTCTGCCATAACCCAGTTTTCTTTTTTTTTTTTTTTTTCTGCTATGCTCTTCCAACATGGCATTTTTGCCCATGAACCAGTTAACTATGTACAGAACCCACTGGAATTGTGAGCCAAATAAAACTTTAGTTTAGATTATGGATAGTGAGTATTTTGTCCAATTGATGACAGAGTGATTAATACAGTTACAATATGGCATCCCTTATACTTGAAAAAAGGTTAGGGTCCTCCCAGGAAAGTCCATCAGAGAGCCATGGAAAGGATATATCAAAGTGGATATCATCTTCAAATAATAATAAGTTGGATTAAAAGTAAATGGAAACAAGTACTCACACAGTCAAAGCTAGTATTCATGTGTGTTTATCACTTACCTACCTTCTCAGTCCCATCATATTGTCAATAAAGAGTTTAGATTTCTTTATTATGAATCTATATGATTAACATAAAAAGATCAAATGTACATGTTTCCTTTGGTGACATTACACATCATCTACATATGTATTTTTATTGGGGATGGATAGAAGTCTTAGGAGTCTGATCTTTGAGCAAGTTGAAACAAGTGTAGTTTCCACTGAATAATATGCATTGACTTTCAGATCTGCTATGGTCAATGTAAGGCATTGAATGTCAACATTACTCTGATTATTAGGACAGAATTTTGTGTATTTCTGTAATTATTTCACTGTGTATTTCTATTTACTACCATATTGGATTGCAACTTGCCACAGGATAAACAAGAGTTGTTACTTCCTCTGAAATTTCTTTTTTTTTTTTTTTTTTAATGTCTTTCTTTCTTTTCTTTTTTTTTTTTTTTTTTTTTTTTTTTTTTTTTTTTTTTTGATACTGGGGATGATTGGACTCACAGACTTGCATTTGCCAGGAAAGTACTTATGCCACTGAGCTAAATTCTCTGGTCCCCCTCTGAAATTTCTTAATTCATAGTACAGTTTGCATCCTTGGAATAGAAATTCTGTAGAATAGAAACTAGAACATCCCTAGTTTTCTACTTTCTACTTTTTCAACAGCAAAAAAGAGAAGAAAAATATGTTGGTCACTTGGGCAATCTTGCTTTACTATAACCTTAGGAATTTATCCACACATTTCTCTCTATTGTTTCCATGTAGCTAAAACACTGAAGCCAAAACAGAGGTTTATGGACTTTTTGCAACTAAATTAGAAACAAAAATGGAGAATTTTAAAAACAGTGTGAAAGCTTTAAATGAAAATTCTCAGGCTGTGCAAACAAAGGCAAGGAGCCTAAGGGCTTTTTGAAGAATTCTTATTAAAGAAAACACTGTTTTACATTGCAAAGCAGATGTGTCAGAACACAACAGCAGATCTGTAATTTGAGAATTTGTGGATTGATAGGACAGAAGGCAGCTCTACCAAAAACTATTATTTTGCTAACAAAAGTTCTACTTTGGGTGATGGTGGAAGGTTTGACAGAAAACGCCTTAATTTTCTAACAACATATGATTATATTTCTCAGATATTTTGAAAAAGTATTAATGTTAGATGTATTAGTAAACTATTGCCTGTACCCTATGAAGTAATATTAAAGGTAGTGTCTTGAATATTAATCTCAGCCTAACGTAGAAGAAAAAAGCTTTGTTTTTTTTACAAATTTAAATGCTTTGAAATGAATGCAAATACATGTTTTCTCTGAATGTTCTTAATCAAAGTTATAGAATCACTGTATGGCAAAAATCCTCCAGATAAATCATTCTAATGTTTGATACTATTCACTGTCAAGAAATCTCCTTCATAGCCCATCCAAATCTTTCTTGCTGTATTAGGTCCTCATCATTCCCTCTTACTATTCTCCATGAGAGGAGATAATTTCCTTGCCAGTCATACACACATACACTCACTCTCCTAATGTTATATTGAACAAACTCTTGTTTGTTCAAATGTATTTTTAATGAAATTATTATCCATGTTAATGCCTATTTACAACAGTTAGAATTTCTGCTTTCTTAAATTGGAATTAACCTCACAGAAAGAATTGCTCTGAATTCAGCAGCCGTGACACAAATTTTGCTTTGTGTTATAGAACAGTTTGCCCATTTCCTCAAATAGGTAGAGATGTTTATTTGATTTTTGTATCAAAGACTTGATGTTCATTTTTTCATAGATTGTTTTAATTCTGTCCTGAGAAGTCCACTATTTGAATTGCAAAGGCCACAGATTACAGTGTTGAAAAGTAGTTACAAGTCACAGTATACTAACCTATGGGCACCGGCCCAAGAGGAGTGAGGGAGCAGGGCTGCCACAAGACTGGAATGAATGTCACTTGACAAGCTCAAGTAACCAATGAGGGTATTCAGCAGCAGGTCCAATAGGCTCCTTTTTCCCCTCAGGCTCAAAAGATAGCACCAAACTTCCCAAAGCACAGTGATGGGTGTTCAGAGTAGAACTGTAAGGCAAAAACAGGTTATATGCCCTCAAATGAAAGCTGTGTGTAATACATTTTAGAATAATTTCAAGTACATTATTTTGATATTTAAAAGATTAAGCTTTGTTTATCTTTTTAAAAGTCATCCATTTTTGGTAATGCTGAGTCAAAGGTTAGTATTAGGAGCATGGTATGCTAGGATTTCAGTTTGGCTTCTATTGCTTAGTACCATTATTCAATGTAGGTCAAAATACTCATTCTCCCCAAGCTTTAGCTCTCATTTTTGGGATGGAAATTGGGATATCACCTACTTCTTAGGTGTAGTTTGAAGACTGAGGCACTTGTTGTATAATAAGTTGTCTGAGCATGATGCCTACAACCTACCAAGTGTGCAGTACATATTGGTTGCTTAACTAATTCTCTGATCACCATTTTGTCATCTATTTTCAGGCTTTTTGGCAAAATCACCCTATTCAGTATAATTCTGACCTCTAAAGTAATGGGGATCAAAATTTTCATAAACTCAAGCAATTCCATGGAACAGTTGAGGATCTAAAGTTTGCCACTAGTTAAATAAATAAATAAATAAATAAATAAATAAATAAATAAATACATGGACTGTTATAGATTAGCAAACCACATGACAGCGGCCAAACATCATTTTGGCAATGTAAGTGCAATACTATGTGGCAGAGAAAGTCACATGTAAGCTGTCTATATCTTCCTGGCACCAATAGTGTGTGCATGTTTCACACTGGTGGTTGACGATGAGTGGACTGATCAGTACACAAGAAATTTCAACTCTTCCTTATTCTGTTCAGAAACTGGGGGATGTTCTAGACAGTTTTTCATTAAAAATAAGTAATTTGGAATCTGTCATTGCATAAGTACCAATGCCTCTTATCTAAAATAGCTCATTCTCTAAGAAATTCTAGCTATACGACTATAATATGAAATTTCTTTAAAGTATGCTTTAAAGTTATTAATGCAAAAAATACCTAAGTTCTTTAGGGCTTCTTATGTACTGTTTTTATGTAACAACTATTAAAGGTTGCTGTAGGTGTGAAAAATACAGGAGATTTTGGTGTAAAATAATAATAAGACAGTCTTTAATCTTAGGCCAGGAACTTTGTAGAAATAATAGATGAAATCAGTTTTTTAAGTATAATATTCTAAAAATATGCTTTTTATGGCTTTTAAGCTGGGCATTAAAGACTTACAAAGCTTTTGGAATAGGGCTGGCTATCATTTGTCAAGTGCCATTTCTGAGCATGTAGTTCATGTACACTGTTTTTCATCTTTATAAAATCCCTGAAAGCTAGGTAATATTATATCTTCATTTTGCAGTTGAGAAATCTGAGAATCAGAAGGTTAAGCTTGCTTAAAATTACCTAGCTACTCTAACTGAATGGCTCTAAAATGTGGTTCTAATATTTGCTATTAAAGGAAAGTTCCATGGGTTAGAATGAGCAAGATGACATCTTGAAGAGAGAATAAGTGCAAAGATTTGTGTCAGTAAGTGGCCATTGGGTCTGGAAGAGTTTCATTGCCTTTGACTCATTTGAATGAAGAGATGGTAAAGTCAGAAGTAGGAATTAAAGCTGAGAAGTTTATAATTTGGCCTTTTTTTGTGTGGGAGGGCACTGTTATAAAGTAAAAGATTAATGATAGAAGACAGAGAAATAGACCTTTTGGAAATGAGAAGGGGACCTGGGGATGGAAAGAGAAGAATGGAAGGAGAAAGAAAAACAAGATGTACTATGTATACTTATCAACTTCCTATGATGTGAGTATATTTATTAAGTATCACATACATATAAAAATAAAGAACAACAAAAATTATGGGAAACTTGGTATTAGAAATAGAGTGTTGATGGGAAAGAAATAAAACCAGAAAAAAAGTTATTAGAATAGATAATTAAAGACTAGAGAAGTGGAATTCAGATGCAAAGGAGAAAATTTACAAAAATACATTGACTGTAAGCTTGGCAAGTTGATGTGGCAACTTAATTGACTAGAGGAGTGTCCAGATAGTGTGCAGTTTGATTATCCTGGCTGGAGTAATATCTGAATTCTTAGAATTGCTGGTGCAAAGAAGGTGAATTCACACTTGTATATGCTGGGTCTGAGAAATTGGATGCTCATTTGGATGGCACTGGCCAGCAAGAAATGTCCCCTTTTGCTTCATTATCATCATTTCAAACTTAGGGTGATTTTCTTCATCCATCAGTGCTTATAGAAGTTTTTTTGTTTCTTTCCTCTCTCCTTTGGCATATGTGATACTGCTCAGTTTTCTTCAAATAAATCCAAGATACATAATTTGTTATTGTCTCACAAAAATTCAGTGCAAAAATTTTAAAACATCAAATCTCTTATATTCTTACTTCTGGGAAACTATGAGTATATTGAGTTATTTTTCTCTTGGCCTTCTCAGAGTTCCATAATAAAGCCACTTTTGGTCTCTTTTCATTGTGCGTCATGAGATTCACTACTATATGATGATACAGTAGCAAGGTATAGAGCCTAAAAATTGAATTTGAGGTCAGACAGAGTGTATGTCAATACCATTTTTTCCCCCTAACTAATCATCTGTGTTAAGAAAGTTGTTTGCCAGGTATGGTAGTGCACACCTGTGATTCCAGCAACTCTGGAAACTAAGGCAGGAATATTTAAGGGCAGCCCAAACAACTTATTAACACTCTGGAAATGTAGTTTAGTGGCAGATTACTTTCCTAGCATGTGTGGGGCTCTGGATTACTTAGTCCTTAATATTATCAACAACAACAAAAAGAAAGAAAGAAAGAAAAGAAAGAGGTTGCTTGACTTTTTCTCCTTCATCTTTAAAGTATTGATAGGTGAGCTAATATCAGTCTGAATTTTGTATGAATTAAATGAGGTAGGTACACTGTGTAATAGAAAATGCTTAAGTGCTTAAATGCTTAAGGTATAGTAAGCATTAAATAAATTGCAGTTTTTCTTGTGTATAATTTGTGTGTTCCCAAAATACCTTTTGTGCGTTCATTGCCTATTTGTAATTTATTTAATTTTCTAGAGAGCTAGAACTGAACCCAGAACTATAATCCTATATGATTTCAACAAAGTTTTCAACAAATTAAGACTATTTTGCTTTATTTCAATTGCTAGGATTTTTTTTTTCCTGTTGTCCTTTAAAACATATTGCTTGCTGTGGTTCTAACTTTTCCATACTGGACAAAGCATCGAAGGTCTATGTATAAATATTGATAAGAATAAAGAATATGAAAACCAAATACTTTTGTGTTCATGTATACTGTCATGTGTGCCGTTGATCTTCTGGACTATTGATCTAAATGAGGTGACTCAGACCTTTCTCATGGCAGGCAAGTGTGCATAATACCAGCTACCTGCAGAAGTGCTTCTGTAATGAGTAGAAATGATGAGCTTTCCTTAGGTTTAGCTGGTTTTATTTTGACTAAATACAGCCTATAAATTAATTTTATATTACCAAATGTTCCTATGGAAGTAATTCTCAATTAAATAATTGTCACTACTTTGAAAGATTTTAATTTTGTATGTTAGTCATACTGAACATGTCACTTTAAAAATTTAGTGAAGGTAACTGTGAGATCTTAATGCTTTACTGAAAGCCTAGACATAATTTTCTGGAATTAAAGATAAGAATACTAGTTCCACAAAATACTTGCCCCCTTTTCAGTAAACTTCTGTTTTCGTTCTTGTTGTATGCTGAAATCTTGGTGCTGTTTCTTAAGGAGCCATAAAATGAGAATGCTAAAGGTTTTCTCATTTCCCCTGGACCACACACTGAAATTTACTTAAACTTCGTATCAAGATAAGACATAATATTTTAGCAACTGTTCTCTTTTATATGATACATTTTCATGTATCCATGGATATGTCTTTCCTGTATGAAATTTCATAAAAAGTACAGTTCTTATCCTCTGAGTGCATGAATGTAGGCTGTCACTCTAATTTAGTTTACATGTAGAGCACAGATTTGTCAGTTCTGAATACTCAACATCTTCAAACCCAGTGGAAATCTGCTTTATTAAGTATTTAGGAACACCCTGCTCTAAGCATATGAAGTGATTCTACAGAATGGGAGCAGATACTATCGAACACTACCACATTTTATTTTATGCTACCAAAACTCATACCAAGACCTTAAATGCATACTGTAAACATTTTCCACTAATTGAAAATGGTGCTTCTGTCTCAGGCTCTGAGAATGAGTTTGAAAGGACATAAACAAGAGACAGTAGCATATCTAAAAATAGGTGATAAATTCTGTTGGAAACAGAAGGCAAGGAGGAGACCAAACTTTTAAAAAAAAAATCAATGTTTTTGAAAATTATTATCAAGTGAAAGGGGAAAACCAGAGGCAAATGTCAACTACACTTTCATTGTAGCCAAATTCATTTTGTTTTCAATAAATCCTTGATTTCCTCCCTTTATGAAAGAATAGAATCAGGATTTTTCAAAAAATGGAGAGATATCTGTGATATAAAAACTAGAAAACTTAATGTTTTAGTTCTTGTATTTTATTGCTGAAGAAATTATAGCAAAAAGATTTTTACATGAGATCATCAGATCACAGTAACAACAGAATTTAGAAACTCAGTGGGAAAAAAATGAAATTACTAGAAATATGGAACCAAGGCTGTTGTTTGTATTAGTAACGAGTACATGAGTTATCCAGAATTGACAAAATAGATCAATCTCATCACGAGTGGGTGGTGTGCAGAAATTTATACTGTAGTTTATTAGTGTTTTTCAGTGAAAGCATTCAGTTTTCTGCTCTATAACTCATTTTAAGGTAAAAATTGATATGAATCAGCTATTTGCTTTTAACATACTTTGCCTTTTCAGTAAATATTGGGCTAACCATATTAAAGAATTGAGACGTAGTTTTTCTCATTTGAAACTCAGAACCTGAAAATAATTTTCTCATTACCTTTTTCTGGGACTTGGTATCACAAATCCTGAGTGAAGCAGTCAACTTTTTTTGTGCTTTCTCCTTGCAGATGTGTAATAAATTATTTACCCTTTATAAAATAAGTCTTTAAGTTTTCCTTCATGTCTATGCCAAAAGACTGTTTAAAATTTACATTATGAGATGACTTTTACAATGTCTGTTCTGCCTCTTTCTATGACTGTCATTTAAACCACTTTTTAAAATCTCTGAATATCTAGCTGACATTACTAGGGATGTGTTGAAGTTCAAGGTATCTCCTAGAACACCACTTTGTTTGGTTTGTGTGTGTATGCGCGTGTGCATAATAGCAGGTGTACACACATGTGTATGGACACAAGGAAGTGTGCAGAGAGAAAAATATATACTTGACAGTCAAATCTGCTTTGCAGTCTTGACTCAGCTGTTTTCTAGATGTGAGACTTAGTAATTGTAATACCTGTTCTGACTCTTAATTTTCCTAGTGTTAACATAAGGGTTATATGAGAATTATGTCAGAGAGAGCACAGGTGATGTGTTTCACAGTATATGGTGTACATTCCCTCTACCTCTCTTCTTTTCCATATATGAGATTATATCTGCTACTCTATTGTACTTTATTAATTATAATTTCCATTTATAGACATCTGAACAGATCTCTTTGAGTTTTTAGCTCAACTTTACTTGCATTGGGGAATTATTTAAATGTAAACCTGAATTTGTTCTTGGATAATACATGTACTGCTGTACTATTTAATTGGTGGTTTTCCCCTTCTCTCTTTTCTTAACTGCGTTCATTTAGATTACTGGTTAGCAATGCATGTCCTCAGTTGCTTTGAAATTATTCCAGGTAACAAATTTCCTTTTCTGCTGCTTATGGGTATGTTTGTCCTGCTGTGTTTTGCTTACTTTTTATCATTTTGTCTGTTTTTCTTATGTTTTATTTTATGTTTGTTTTCAGGATTAGTACTTGTGGAGCAGTAGGGACATATTTAATTAAAGTAGTGAAACTATTTCCTTTCTAGACAGAGAATAGTTTTGCCATCATTCCATGTAATCTTTGAGTACATGGCTCTGACAACCTATGTCTGCTCAGGCTCACAGATATGTCTTACATCTCTTCTGAATGTTAGTTGAGGGTAGAGTACTTCTCCTTAGATGAGAAGGTGGTAAATGAACAATAATCTAGTAATGGATTTTTCTTCATTTTCTGTATAGAAATAGGGAAATGTTAACATAAGATTTTATTTCTGACTTTAGAAGAATTGGTAGCATAAATAAATATACTTAGAACTAATTGTATATTAAAGGATTTTTACAGTTTTTTTACTGGTTCACAAATTCTTGGTCATTAAAGAAAGATTTGGTTAGAATTTTGGCCCTTCTGAAATATAAGCCTTAGGTTAAAATGGCTTTTTCTCTCCCCCATTCATTCTACGAAACATGTCTTTGGGTTTTAATTATGTGGCCTGTATTAAGAAGATAAACTGACATACTATCTCTCAAATAATATGTCATCGGACTTTTTCCCCCCTTAAATAAAGGCCAATTTAAAACAAGAAGGCAAACAGAGGAGACAATAAAACCACTGTTACAACCAAGTGGTTACAACACAGTTATAACTTACCTAAATGCTGATTTTTCCATGCTAGTTATTACCTACATAGGTTTAAGAAAAATACAGATGTCCACATGAGATAACTCTGAATATTTGGGGTTGGGCCTGGTCATGTCTTTTTAAAGATCCCCCATGTTATTCCATTGTGAAGCCAAAGTCGAAAACCACTGCTGAAAGCATCTCTACCAAATAACAATTCAGGGCAGGTCCATGTGCTTGCAGTAGTCTCTCCTGGTCTTACCATGATTCCTTTTTCAGTCTTAGCCAAAATAATGTTCCTATCTGTAAGTGCCAGCAGGCAGTCTATAGTGAAAATTATATGCCTTCATAAAATGAATTTGTATAATTCTGTATCCTGATGAAAAATAAGAAAATGTCAAAAATTGTATTTATCCTTGATCTCTTTCCCCATACATGTTGGCAAGCCTCCATTTCCCATTGACTTAACGTTCAGTTTTTTTCTTCACTGTTTTTCTTGGGTGACATTGGAAATTTTTACCATCTGATGAAGGCAGATGTATTTTCAAATAAAAATGTTTTAAGCATTTGTTCTTGCTACTATTCCTTTCTTTGGCAGAATATTCATATAGTTGATAAATAGTTTGCTTTCTTTAAATACCTTTTCATATAATCTTTGTAGCATGTTTCATGGGTATTTTAACCTAGTTTTATGGTTTTTCATGAAATAAGGTATTTTCTAAATATGTTATGCTGAATTTAACCGAAATAAGCAGTTGTACTGTATGCCTTTAAAATTATTATGATTTCTTGCATTTTTAGTGTAGCACTTTTATCCTGAAAGATTCAAAGCACACTGAGAACGGTTACAAATTATACAGTGAAGCAGAGTCACCATTGTGGAGAGAGGCTTGGCAGCTGTTTAACAGCTCATTGCAACACTATACAGCAGGTTAGGTTAGGAAGTAAAGAATAATACTGGAGTCACTTAAAAAAAAATGCTGGTAAGAGATGAAGTAAGCAGAATGTAATTACCTAAGTTGGAATTTATCCAGGACATAAGGCTAACACCTCCAGTTTCAGAAGAGAAAGCTCTGATGCTTTAATAACCATGAACTTGCTTGCTACGTAGCTGAAACATAAGGGTACTTTTACCTTCTTCAAACTATCAGTGTATGCTCTTAGTACTGTTGCACTTAATACCTAAAAAGAAAAAAAAAAGCCCTAAAAATCCACATATTCATGCTCAGAAAAAGATTACCATATCATTCTGTCTTTGGTGCTTACTGTTTGGTTATTGAGGATTCTACAGTTGTATTGAGACTTAAAAGAAATCCATGATAGAAAAATGTCTTACATAGGCATATGAAAAGTAGTGCTTAAACTTAGTCTAATGTTAAGAATTAGCTGTCTCTTTCCTGGGATATTTAGGAATACTATTAGTTCTTTCATATAGTATAATTAATTTTTATTACTGCTTCAGACATATTTAAATTCTTCTAAGAAAATTTTAGAGGAAAAGGTCACTCACCGTTTTAGAGAAAAATTTTAGAGGAAAATATCACCATCACTGATGCAATTCGAAATAAAAAGATGTAACTTTAGGTTAGAAATCTTAATGCAAATGAACCAATTTGGTGTCAGATTGAGATTTTACTCTGGAAAATAATCAACCTAACATTTGAGAGAAGCATACAGAAATTAAAATCAGGAAGACAAGATAAGAGGAACATGTTATAGGTCAAGGTGAGAATTGGAAATCAGAGTTTGACTTGTTTGAGGAATGTTAGGAATCTAGGTTAACAGGACCCTAGGTCTGAAACCAGCACCAGGGATAGCTCCCAGTGATGGTCACTTTTTGGCTCTTTGGTGCTTTCCTATCAGCCCTAACCCTTAGTCTCATACATCCAACTTTGTAGTTTACTGATGCTTGAAATCAGGAAAGTTGATCATTTCTTTCTAATAATGTTAATGTTAGAAGCAAGTTAGAAGTGAGGTACAGTGCAATTCATTTTATATGTCTTATTTAATATTTACAAATTTACATGCTAGATTGTATAATTCATGTTTACATATGTGAAAGTGAAGTTTAATAAATTTGCCCATAGTCCTGTTTAAAATATGTAGTGGCATTATAAGCAAATGTTTATATGTCAAAGCTTTTGCTCTTGATTACTGTCTGATGAAGTTATATAAGATCATATGCATACTGGTTTCTGTAAAGCTCAGTGGCCATCAGGTGCTTTAGCGTGCAGCTGAGAAGGAAATTTAGAGTGCTTCTAATAACACCTGCAGTATAGCTGATACGAGTGTTCTCTGCTCCAGAATGGTCACATGGGAAACTTACAGTGTGTATGTGTATGTGTGTGTGTGTGTGTGTGTGTGTGTGTGTGTATGTGTGTGTGTGTTCTTTCTTTTGTTATGACAGAATTTTTTAAATAAAACAACCATGTGTCAGTCTCTTTAGAGAAAATTCCTAATTACTATGAATGAATTCCACATGATGTCTGAGTTACTTCAAACTTCATGGTACGTTTCTGTGTCCTATATCACTGTCACACTCATTATTTTATTTTCTCCTAATTTACAACTTTTATTTTCTCCTAATGCAAATGGATATGAGGGGCTATAAAGTACCTTTTTGGTGGCAGGGGATTTAGCTCACTAGTGTAAGCACCTGCCTCGTGAATTTGATCCCTGGTACCAAAAACAAATAAACAAACAAAAATACCTTTTTAAATCTTTGACTTAATATGGAATCATAAGCTTGTTCTTTTCAAATACCTTTAAGTCTAATAGAAAACAGAACAAGGACTTAAAGTTATAAATTACATTTCCTTCTATGTTACTGAGACATGACTCTTATGGGCATTCATTTTCTTTATATTCCTAGAGATTTTCAGATAGTAAAGCAAAAAGTTACTTGAACATCTTAATAAAATAGGCTTAGTATAAGTGAAATCTTAATTTTACCCCTTTTTATAATGAACTATGTGAAACAGAAACAAATTCTATTTGATTACCTGCATATAAAAATAGTTAATACAATATTTGCATAGCAGTATCCAAAATTCAGTTTTTCATCTGAGGTCTTATAAATTTATGCCAAAGGCAAAGTTAATTTATAAAATTCCTAAAAATCTATTATAATAGAAGAACTGATGCATCTTTAATCATAGTAATGCTATTATATCACTTTTAAAGATTATCTAAGCTATCTGTTACTATACCTTAATAATAGAAAAACAATATTCTGTTATTCCAAGAACAGTAATGATAACAGTATTTGGAAAGTAGAGGAGGGCATATAGATAATAGCTAGACATTGACTTCCAGAAAACATCTTTGTTCATAGCATATGAGGTAAGCTGTAATACAGTGTGTCAAGAATCTACTTACATGCTTTATATACTTTTTATACATATGTAATTTTCAGACTTTTAGAAATTGAGAAATAACCCATGGTATATGAAAGGAGATATAAAACATTTATTAGACAAGTCATATTTGAATTTCTTTTAGGTTAGCCATAAGAGTGTTTGTGTGTGTTTGTGTTTGTGTTTGAAAATGTTTGTGTACTCCATCCCTGTGGGTATTTTAATATAATTTATCCCCTTTCACACTGGCCACTCACAGCTGGCTACATTTTAGCATCTATTAAAAACTTTCTGGCCAGAAAACAAGTCAGCTCAAATAAATCTGAATTTCTGAGAATAGAACCTATATACCAGTACATTTATTAATTTCATAGTTTGAGAGTCAATATTAAAATACATGAAAGCATTATAACTTAGCAAATTTTATATTAGTAAAACATTTAAAGTGTAGATGAGATTTTTTGTGGAAGTAAAATTATTAGGGAAATAAGATCACCAGATAGATCATGATACTAAATAAATTACAGTCTGAAACAGAATTTCATTTAGTGTTTTTTAGGTTAGCAGTATCTTAAGTGGAACAAGTAAGGAAAGATATAAAACACCCACAATTCACCTGGCGACTTGTACAGTTTTTTTTTCTTGACTCCAGCTGTTAGCCAACTTATGACCTGAATCTTCATGATTAATAGCTCTTATAATATTTTCATAGCCAGTATAACTTCAATTGCAATACTTTTTCTTCTAATGTCTTATCCTTATAAAATAGCACTAAACTATTTTTCTCAATAAATTCTACTGACACATTGTCTCACAGATTAATTATAAATTACATAGAAGTAGTGTTCTTTGTCAGTATTAAATGTGTAGCTTTATCTTCTCATTCTCCTTGTCTGTGCTAGCTAAATGGAATTAGAAATTTAAAGAAACCTGCTTTACATGGAACCTTTCCTGTTCTCTTATTTTAAACAATAGGGCTATTAATTTTTATCCTAGATGGTTTGGTTCATCTACTATTTTCATAATTATTTTAAAAAGAGTTATTTCTATTTTAACCTATTTATTATACAGTATTGTATAAGCATATTTTTAGGGAATATTTTTCTTTAAAAACTAAATATTCCTTTCATCTGGTGTGCATTCTTCGTAAGCTGAACTGGAAACACCCATAACTTTTTCTTTTCCCTCTCTTCCTATTACCCATCTCCTCCCCTTCTTTCATCAAAAAGATTTAGACAATCATGGAAATGTGTGGTATCCCACTTTTCCATGGGGACCTTAAAACACCTCTGGGTAAATGGCAAAAATGAAACAAAGCAAAACAAATCAAAAAACACTTTAGGGCTTAGATCGTTTATCACTGAAATTGTAATACTGGCATATGTCTGCAAATATTTCCTTACAAGTTTACATGCTTACATGGATAATTCACATTGAATGTCTCTTGTTATAATGGACTTACGTTCTATAAAGCAGAATCTGTATTCCAGGAGAAATTTTGGGCCATTGTTTAATTGTGTTTCTTTCACAATGCCTTCCTTTTCCATACTCTTATTTTTTTTCCTCCATACTTCTTATTCCCATTACAGAGCTGGTATCTTTTACCAGAAGATAGAGGCTGCTAACTCTTAGTCTTTAGTGTTCCATGTAAATGATGGAGGAGGGGAAAAAAAGCCTCAAAGTGGTTATACCAGAGCCTGGGAAACATCATTATGACTGAGATGCTGACCAATTATTTACTCTTTTAAACTGGACAAAATAGGATGGGGAAATGTAAAGACACTGAATTGGTTAAAGGAAACATGGATCTTGATTGTAATTCCAGTGAAACATTATAATGTAATAATCAATGAAAATCATAACTAATTATGCTTTTTTGTAGTGTAAGCTGCTCTCAGAATGGTGTGATAGTAGATTGTGGTAGATGAGAAGATCCCAACTTTTCTGTTAACGACTCCTAGAGGCTTCTTGAAGTTCTGGTTCCACTGAGAAAAGCAGTTCTTGCTGGAATCCCTCTTTGGAAATTGCTATAAAACTCCTGAAATGGGATATAAAATTTTGTGAGAATGTGCACACTAATAGGTCTCTGGAGAAGATCCTAAGCTCTCATCAGGGTGTTATATGTCCGTGTGCAGTCTCTTTAAAAGCAGATGCCCATTATATCATTGTCATTTATAATATAATATAATATAATATAATATAATATAATATGAGTTTGGTTGAAGTTATTTCTTCCTGAATATCTTCCTGAAGTATGCTCACTGATTTTTAGGAGCAGTATGGACAATATCAATTTTATAGTTAACCTTCATTCTATATTATGGCTGAGGAGTTGACTTCTGAGTCTAAAATTACAGCTTAGACATCCTGACTCAAAAACCTCATATTCTTCCCAGGAAACCAGATAGTGAAGGAGTTCAGGGTGTACATATGTCAGCTTGTACATATATGGTGGCAGTTGGATTTGATTGATGTACTTCAGGCTCTAAGTATCAATGTAGAAGGCAGCATAATGGAACTAGGTATAGAACACTTAGTGGTTGAGATAGGAAAAGTGACATGCAGGTGGAAAGGTAACAAAGTTGAGCTTCTCTTAAGATAAGTTGGACTTAAGAAAACCAACTTCTGGGTCATCTGCTACTCAAGGAAACTGGAATAGCATTCCAAACAAATATTTATTGTATTGCATTCTTTCTTACAAATTGGAACATTTTTTGTATGGTTTCTTTCCAATCTTTAGATAACTAGCCTCTATTATCCTTATGGCTTATTATATCATTCACTTTATTATACTGCCTCAGTGTAGCATTTAAAGCAATTTAATGCCACTTTGAATTGTGAATAAATTTTATATTTTAGATAATGCTTTGTAAGTCTTTGGGAAAGTATTAATTATATTTTTATATGAGTATACAGGCACAGAGCACTTACTTTCTAGCAGCTTAGAGTCTAATAAAAGTGAAATTTTATATCGATAGATAGATAGACAGAGAATGTTACCAGAAAGAATATTTATGTTTAGATAGTATAGGTGTTATATGCATTATTCCATTTGTTCCTTGAAACTGTACTAGGAAGGAAGTAGTGTCTTATTTTACTGATAAAATATAAAAGGCCTAAGTATGGTACCAGAGGTCCCTCAAGCAGGCAGTGCCAAGAATGCCTCTAAGCCTAGTCCCTTGGATTTGGGAACCTTCCTGTTCCTCCATTTGCTATGTTGCTTCCCTGGTCATTATACTGTGCAGTGGGTGCAGTCTGTGTGAGGTACAGTCTCCATCAGAATTAGAACAGATATTCCCAAGAAGGCGATATTCATCTATGTTTTGTCAAGGAACCTTTTGCTATCGCAAATGGAACAAGAAATGATTTTGTTTAAAGGAATTGCTGAGGCCTGGTAAAATGTACCTTTTTAGAAAGTCAGCACTCCTCCAAGCTGTAGTTTAGGCAGCTACTATTTGATGAGTTTGTCATGAGGTTGTCCATGTAGTACGAAGTTAGAATTTTCATGTTTAGAATATCTTGCTGTCTTTTCAATACCTTTAGTCATGATTCCTTGACCAATTGTGTCAGAAATGAATTCTGACTGTTAGGCCTGCAAACATCACTTCTTAAAGTCATAGGTCCTACTGTTAATTTCTTCTGCTACATATATAAACATCCCTGTATTTGAACATTTGGATTCTTATCAGTTTATAATTGTAAAACTTGATATATAAGATATTTATTTGGGCTTTTTATTGTGTTTAGGTCCTGAGTAAGTTTTGCTTATCCAAAGTTGTTAAGTTCCTGCTACTCAGAAGTGTTTTATGATCCATATTTTTATAGTTGATTGAAATTCAGTATCATACAGCATCATTTTGTTAAACTTGAAAAGTCAATATTTGTATGGTTATGAATACTCAAGTGTGGCTCAAATTGCTACAGGACATTCACTGTGTTTTAAAGTATGTCCAGCTCTTACTGTTGGCAATAGTCAAAGAAATACTTAGTTTTTGTGAAAAAAAATATGTTGAACAGTTCATGTGGAATTTTATAATAAAACTCATAAAAAAATTATCCAATTTAGTATACAGTATAACTTTCCCGCCTAGAAGAGATATATGGTCTGAATTACGAAGATTAGAAAGAAGAAAATAGGATCAAGACAAAGAGGGATAGAATGACTAGAGTTGAAATACTCAAATAGAAAAAAAAAACAATATTCAAAAAGAAAAAGTCATTGATTATTTCATCAGTAATTTCTGTGAGTCTGAATTTAAAGAGAGGAAAGGTCGTGTGTGGCTTAGGAGCAGGCTAATTACATAGGTGTGGGAAATGCTTGTCTGCTCTGTGTGGTAACACTGCATCATCATGAGTACACTCCTTAGCGAGGGAGACAGGGAAGACATGAGTGAAGGACACTAGCTAGGGAGTCAGGCTGTGTGAACTGAGCTCACCTAGTGAAGAAGTGGAAGAACAGATTGGACAGCCAGCAAGTGTCAGGTGGTTTGAACATGCTTTCGGTGTGAAAGCTCATCTCATGCAGAGGCAGGCCAGCATTTACGAGCCTTCACTTTTATGAAATATGCTCACTGCTTCACAAAAGAGCTTAAAAGTGATTCTGAGATGTGTTGATCATCCCTAAAAAGGTATACGGAAAGCAAGAACCTTAAGAACAATATTGGCAATAAATTTTTAAGGAACACTGCATTTCTAGGAAGATCTGGGTGCTTATTTTGACTCTATGCTCTCAACTACAGAACACTGGGCTCCAATTTTCTTACATGCAGATTTTTTTCTCTCTATAATCAGGGGATTATAATTTATATAAAAGGCCTTTATAAATCATAAAGCAATATACACTGATGCTGTAATGATACTAAAATCTCAGAATTATATTGCCTGAGAATATTGCTGTGATTATATTCTCTGTATTCAATTTGTCTCTGTCTCTCTGTCTCTGTCTTACATTCTCTGTATTCAATCTCTGTCTCTGTCTCTGTCTTTTCCCCCTTTCTGCCTCCCTCGCTCCCTCCCCCTCTGACTCTGTCTCTTAGTCTCTCTGCAGAAAAGAATAGAATGACATAAATTGGTTCATTTTTAGCTTGTTTGAAAACACTTCTTAGAGATAGCACATGGGAAACGACTGGTCCCTAAAGACATTGTAGAAGTTCTATGTTCATAATGTATTGACTCATGTATAAGCCTCATATTTTAAGATATGCAGAGATTTTATATACATATCTGTTTCAAAGGGAATATACTAAAATGTTCCTTGTAACTATGAATAATGGGGTTAGGATGATTAAAATTTTATTTTCTTCATGCTTTGCTTGTTTGTGTTCTAAATTGTCATTAATTATATTCGTACATATACTATACTCATATACCATATTTGTAAAAATCTCATATAGAAACTTTGGCAACTGACAGTTTGCCTCACATGCTGTATGAAGGTATATATATATCATGTAGTGATAGTTAAACAGCTTACTGGAAAAGTATAACTGGAAAGTATAACTTCTGGGTAGATATTTCTGGTATCATAGAACATTGTATTATGTAAAAGAGAACTGTTTTACATAGATATGTTTTAATTGTTCATTTTGCTACTTATCACCTTGTATTATGTTTGTAGGACAGTTTCTCTTGGAAGATTGCTGTTTTCCACTGCTCAATGGCAGCTACTATAAAGGACAGATTTCTAGGATAATACTTGTTGCTTCCCTTGTGAATTACTGTTAAGTTTTGGTGTTTTCAGTTCTTCTCCTAAGCATTTGGGCTGCTCTTCTCCAGCGAATGGCCCTCTCAGAATACTATTTGTTTGTTAGCAAACTTCTGCTCAGTGTTAACCATATAGTCTTATATTGCACAAATCTCAGAGAAAGGCATGTGATGGCCACTGAGTTATAACATGTGTATGATAGAGAAAATAAGTAAGTGTGATACACAAGTGCCACAAAAAGGAATGGTGCAAGTAAAAAGTTACTGATCCCGTGCTTTTGTTAATTCATCATTTTCCCCAGTGACTTTGCCACCAGATGTTTTGAATGGAATGGAATAAAATAAAAACTAAATGTGGTAAAAGAAAAGTCAAACAGTAGCCAGTGAAGAGATCATAGGTGTGTGAGCGCTCAGAAAGGGGTAAACATCACTGTCTTTCAGTTGCCATCTGGCCTTTTACTGTGTGAACAGGAAGTATGAGAAAAGAAGACATAAAATGAAGCTACAGTTAACTTTTGAGGAGGCAACAACTGATAGGAAAGAAGGGTCCTGAAGAGTTTTATAGTCAGGTGAGACTGGCCATCTGTCACATGAATTTTACAGTTTTAGCTGAATAACCCTTGCTTAATTTAACCAGAGTATTTTTATGTTAAATTGCTAGGAGGGAGAGAGCTACCACAGAATTTTCAGATTGTGAAAACTGCTTTGAATTCTAAGGATTGGTTCTGCTTTCAGTGTGTTCTGAAGTATTTGATTCATGGACCTCAGAAATGTGAATCTCATTTCATTTACCTGGGTAGTTGCTCAACTAAGCTTTGTTTTAGTGATAGGTTAGTCATACAGTATTTCAGAACAATATTTAATCTGAAATCTAAGTGCAACCTGTTTTTTTTTTTTTTTTAATTTAGGTTGTTTTTGCTTTCTTGGTTTATTTCTTTTGTCGTGTTGGGCACTACTCATGTATGTACAACACATTCCCATAAAACTCACATTTTGTATTTACAGAGAAATTTCTCCTGAGAGTTAAGGTCTTGTAAAACATTCTTGTTCTACAGCATGAACGAATTATTACACTCAAGGGCATTGGAAGTGAAGTGTACTGAAGAAAAGAATTTTTCATTAAAATGCAGTTTATATTGATAAAACAGATTACTAGCATTTGATGAAATGTGAAACTTGGAGCTCCGCATATCACTAAATTGCTAGTAGGTTTATTTTGGCAAGTGGACTCACTGTATATGTAACACATAGTGAGCCAGCCATTATACCTGTTAGCTTTATATTAAATTGTCTTTTGGTAAAGTAGTTAAAATTAAAAAAGAAAAGAAAAGTATAGTATCTGTGTCTTGACAACCAAGCTGTTGCAAGTAGGATTATTAGAAAATAAAAGCTGTTGTGTTATCAGTTTTGGCACAGTCATTTATCAATCAGTGTTTTAAACATTGACAAGTGGTAATTTAATAGGGAATGACCCATTTGGCAGGAAGTTCTAATGACAGATGATGCAAACTCATTTATCACTTAGGGCTCTGCTAAGTTTCTTACCTTTCTCTCTATTGCAGCTCATATTTTCCAAGTCTGGGATGTGAGAAGCCACAAAGGGCAAATCCTGTGGCATCAAGCCCAAACCACTCCCACATAAAAAAGAATGTTAACACTTTAGGAGCTCACTAGTGAAAACACTTATGAATGTTGATGATTCTTGATTTAAAATATAGACAAAATCCATGTATCACTGAGAATTGAAGAATTTTATTTACTTAGGCTATTATAGAAGGAAAAATTAAGGTATATGAAATTTTGAATGTGGAACAGGAAGGAGAGGTGTTTTGAAATGATTGATTAAGGGACAAAACAAACCCACTATTTAAAGTGTCTCCTCTTCTCAAATTATTTTTCTCTGAATTCATTAAATCAGAGAAATTCAATGAATTATTTTTCTCTGTTTGCTTTAAGTTTTTTTTTTTTTTTTTTTTTTTTGGTCTTTAAGTTTGACCCTAATGTGTTTTAACATGGATGGGGTGGAGGGTTAATCTTAGGTTTTGCTCAGCTTCTTGACTTTGAAAGTTTATATTTTTGCTAAATTTGAGATTTTTGCATTAATTGTTTCTGTAGGACTTCAGTGACACAAATATTTGAGCTTTTGTACTAGTGCTATATATTCCTGAAACTATTTTTATGTATTATGTTTAATATATTCATCGATTTATTTATATCTACTCTGTTGTATAAGTTAGCTGCTTTTTATTATTCTTTCACTATGACTGATTCTTCTCTTTGTTGCTGTCATTCTGAACTTGAGTTCATTTATTGTGTATATTCTATTTTTAATAGAATTTTATTAAATTTCTATATGGTTCTTCTTGACCTATTTCTTTGTTGTTGTTGTTGAAATGTTGTTTCAAATATGTTTGTAATTGTTCTTTGAATCATTCTTTGTTAGCTACTTTAAATTCCTGTTTCCTTTCTAACATTTTTGTAGTCTCAGTTGACATTTGATGATTATCTTTTGTCATTTAGTTTGAGCTAATTCTGCTTCTTGGTGTGAAGAGTGGTTTCTTTTTTGAAACCTATGCATTTTGGGTCTTACATTAATAGGCTGTGTCTTAAAATTATGCATTTTTATAGGCTTCCTGTAATACTACTCTAGTGGATGAAGAATGTACCTCCTCATTGTTATATGGACACAGAAGTCCATTCTGTCATAGACCTTCATTGGTAGGGATGGGAGAAGGTTCCTCAGGGCCTTATTTCCACTGAGCTATGGAGAGTCTTAATTCTCCACTAGGTTGCCACTGGTAACCCCTACTGCTAGGGGAGGGCAAAGGCCTTAGTTATACCTCAACAATAGTGAAAATCTAGGTTCTCTGCCCTGCTTTTGCTGACAGGGTTTGGGGATAGTTTGTGCTGTGATCTTTTGCTGGCATTGCAGTTTAGATGGGGTGTGTCCCTGCGAAGGCCTGATTGTGCATAGATTGGGCTTTTGGAAGGTGATTGCCAGTGGAGGACACTATAGCCTACTTGCTGTAAGGACCTGGATCTAGTCAGATGAGTCACAGAGGTTATGACGTGGAAGGGTGTATCTCCCTCCCTGTCTCTTCCTTTCTCTCTCTGCTTCCTGGCCATCATAAAGTAACAGCTTCTCTCTGCTCAGGCCCTTTCACCATGGTCTCTAAATATGAGCCAAAACAAACATCTCTTCTTTTAACTTGTGGGTGTCAGATATTGTGTCCTAGCAACGAGAAAAGTGACTAATACAGCTGCAATAGAGCAGTCACAGGACAGAAGTCTTTTACATTTTTGTCCTGCCCCATTTCTGTTCTTTTCACTAGAGAGAATACATTTTTCATGGGGCTATTCTTTGGGTCTGTCAACTGGCATTGTCAGGTTGCTGTTTTTTTGAGAGTTCGAATATTATGGGATGAATTAGTGAAAATGAAAACCCCAGGGACTGAACACTGTGCCATTCCTTAGGTTCTAACATCCTCCCTACTAATTTGTTTTATAGGCAGTGTTCAGTGTTTTTGGTTGTACTTACTTATCATAAAGAAAAGGATATACAAGTGTGATCATTTTCCCCAGTTGTGTTCAATACCAGGAGATTTTGGTACATATGACTCAGAGTATAGCAGAGGTTATAAGATATTGCCTTCGCTCTTACCTTTTTAAATTATTCTGAACTGGAAAGCCCTGTTCAACCCAGTATGAAATTATATCAATGTAATGCTTTCTTGGGATAAGGAATCAGTTGGGTTATTCTTTATTTAAACAAATAATTAAAAAACAGTAAGCTTTTCATACACAGATCTCTTTACGATTGAAAGTTTATTTACCACAAGAGTAAAATATTTTCCTCTTTACCAATGAACATTTGGATAGCTTAGAAAATATGCTTCATTTTTGTTTTGTTTACTAATGCTTATCATTCTGAAAATATTTCTTTGTTTTTAAGCATTCTAAGCATCTGAATTGTTTCTTTTTAGATTTTCAGTAGAATGAATAAACTATGAGAGCAGTCCCTCTGTCCAGTTTAGGAGCCCAGCTGTGTGGCTTACTGGGAGGGGGGAAGATAGAGAAAAGGGAGGGGAGAGGGAAAGAAAAGCGAGTGGAGGAGACCGAAGTCAGGAGAGAAAAAGGGAGAATTTGCCAAGGACAGCAAATGCTAGACTGTCCAGAAGATGTCCACCAATCTGAATCACCAATATTTGAAGATGCGGGAAATATCTGACTGATGAAGGATTCTGTCTGAGACTAGAGAAGTGTAATTGTAAGGTTTCCAAATGTCAGTGCTCGAATAGGTACATCTAGCCTACTTCAAGTAAGGCTGTCAAAAACTGAGTCAGTTTTGAAAAGTAGTTCAAAAGAACCAAATGTATATATCAGTGCTACCGTCACCCCATCTACAGTTTCAGGGTCTTATTACTGCTACAGTGTAGAATGAGTTAAGATAAAAGATTAGTGGAAATGGCCCTTTAGATGGGTAGTAAATCTAAGACTAGTGAAAGAAGGTCACAGGAGGAGAAGCAGCAAGTAGGTTAGTTGTAGCCAGGACGTTCATGAACATTTCTCAGATGTGAGAGGAGAGTCTTCTTCCAGACCCTTTATTTGCTCCCTGGACGCCACTCAGCTGGGTTCTACATGGTTCTGGGTCTGATAGGCTCTCAGAAGAGCAGGTCAAGATGGCCAAAATTCATGCCCAGAACCAGTTTGGCACATCACTAGAATAGGGTAGAAAAAGTGCCTTCGGGTGATTTTTACTTTTTATTTATTTATTTTTTACTTTTTAGCATTTACTTTTAGAGCCAAAAGACAAGTGGGAATTTTGGGGAATTTTCTTCATGTGGAAAATAGTTCTCCTGGAGTCCAGACAATATTTGTTTCACAGTAATTTTGATGCACTGAAAAGACCTTGACGTAAGAATCAGAGACTTAAGATCAGGTGACAAAGGGAGTTTACAGACAAGTGTGCCTTCCTCCTCTAGTAAGCTGGGAAAGATGGTTTCAGTTCAACTGCCTCAGGAGATCGTTTTCAATGAAAGTAGGGTCCAAAAAGTTTGAAAGTACTGCCCACTTTTCAAAATGTCACATTTCCCAAGTACATATACTTTTATATGTAATTTTTCTGTATGTTTTGTGGATAAAAATAGCTGTTCTGAAGTATGAAAATTAATGGAAGAGAATTAAGTCTGTGGGTATTAGGACAGCCCTGTACAGGAGTTTTAATTCGACCTAATTCAGGATTAATAGATTTTAGTTCAATGACAAAAGATAGGTTTTTGATATTTCCATTCAAATTACCCATTTCTGTATGTTTCCACTAATTGAATGTCAGCATTTCAGAGATTTTTTTTTTCCTTTTCTTTCTTTCTGGTAGCTATAAATAGCATCTGTTGATAAAGATGTCCCTGTAATTAATACGCGATATAGGAAAATTACTATAGGCCTCACTAAGTATTGTTTTGCCACAGTAATGTGGCCCCAATTTTAGACATTGCTAAGTAAGCATAACTTGTCTGCAGTATGATTCAGCTTTATTTTCCTCTCACCACCAGTTAACTCTTCTGTTAGAATGTAAGCTCCATTTGACACCTCGAGGACCGACCACAGTTATTTGGTACATGAGAGCATGAATGGATGAAAAGGATGCTCGCTGTCCTTGGGTAAGCCAGGCTCACATGGTAGTGCTCACTCTTAGATTCCCGCATTCTCTCTGCCAGCAAGATTTAGTTGTATTTCCCATGTCTCCCTTTAGCTATCAAAGTTGGAACTCGTTCTCAAATAAACACCTTGTTTTAACTTCTTAGGACTGATGGTTGATCTATCAGAAATATATTAATAAGCATGGCCTCACAGGAAGCACTCAGTCATTAGCTTCTGTCATCATCATCAAAAACATTCTGTGTAGCCACTGGTTTTCAGATTTATTCCAAAGAGCTATTAGGATACAAACATTTCCCTGATGATACTGAAGACTTGCGTGGGTAGGGAAAAATGTTGGGAGGGAGATAGAGAAAATGGAGCTCTCTTTCCCCTGTATTTTGCCTCAGCTCTTTGGCCAAATAAGCTGTGCTTTACCCTCTTTTAAATATTTGTATATCTGCTAAATGTTATTTTTGTAAACTGTTTGCTAATTGCTGAGGAGTACAAAATGAATTAACTACTTTTGTAAGTGTATAGACGACAGAGACCCTTAAAATAAAAATAAAATGGTTTGTTTATTTTTTGATATTGGAAATTGAACCCAGGGGCTTACACTGAGCTACATCCCCAGATGGTTTTTTGTTTGATTGTTTGTTTATTTTGTATTTTTTATTGTGAGACAGAATCTTGCTAAGTCACTAAGTTATATAGGCTGATCTTGAACTTGTGACTTTCTTGTCTCAGCCTTCCAAAATGTATTCATAAGCAGATGCTTTATACGATCTTTAAAATAAATGTGTAGCTCCTTTGGAGACAGTATGTCTAGTACTGTGCAAGTCATGTTGTGATAACCTCGCTATCATAATAGAGCTACCAGGCTGGCGAACAGGGTAGAAACTGTGTCACTTACCACTGTTTAGCTTGGAGTACTCATTGAGCTGCGTGGGCATCAGCACCCTCAGCTATAAGATGTAAAAGTCAGAGTTATGAGAATTGAAACAAAGTTGCAAACATTAAACACCATTTATCATAGGCCTCAGTACATCCACATGCATATATGGTCTCTCCTTTTGTAATGTCTAGGTAGTGCCAGATGGCATCAGCAAATCCTCTCCTAATAGCAAACCCTCTCCTAATAGCCTTATAACCAAGATCGTAGATTTCTAACTAGCTGACCATCTTTTTTGCCTGGGTATATATTTGGGAATTTATTGTAGCCTAAACAGAAACCTTGGGTTGCTACACAGAATCACAGATCTGTATTCAGACTTATGTACTAGCAAATGTAGATTTTCAGACTCTTTACATTTGTAAATTAGAAGGTCACAGAGTTTTGTGAGAATACTGCTGTGGGAAACACAAGTATAAGGTGCTGGCCAGTGTGCTTTACATATGGTATAGTCTCCAGATTTTCCTCTTCTTTTTACTCTGGTGGGATGCCATGGACAGAAATCCAAAGCATATCTCCTAGAATTTTGAGCAACACAGAACAAGTGATTATTGGTAGAAGAATAAGTAATAATCATGAAGTTTCAAAATTACCTTGGAAAACTAGATCATGGACTGACATATACAAACTTGTGATTGGAAGAATATATGTTGACTTTTGCACTCAAAAAAGGGAAAATTGTATGTGCATGTGTTCTTTCTGACTCTATCTCTCTCTGTCTCTCTGTTTATTTCTGTCTCTCTCTCTGTCTTTCTCTCTCTCTCTGTCTCTCTCTCTCTCGCTCTGTAAACAAAACTTTGAAACATACTTCAAGAGAATAGTGGTACTCAAACTGGAAAAGAAGAATTCTTTGGGAAGGTAAAATAGGTGCATTTCATTATAAAATCATTGAACTTTGACATTAGAAGATTGTTATGTTCAAGTATGGTACATTTGTATTCTGTTATTCTCAAGTTGAGAACTATAATATGGACATGAGAAGCATGGTACAAAGTTATTAAAGCACTAGAAAAATCTCTAATAACTAGATACATTCACTAATGAGGAAAGGATCATGTATATGTATGTATGTTTGGTTTGTTTTGAAAAAAATGTTTGATGTTACTGACCAAGTTGTAGAAATTCTTTTGTAGAGGTGGCTATGGGACAAAAGACTCATGGGATTTAGAAATGAAGGAGATGGCACATTTCAAATGACTTGATAGTTCCTTTGTTCTCCTGCTGCAAATATAATTTACACCCATTCATAAAAAGAAATATGAATGAAAGTGATTTCATCAATCTGTAGTTTGAATGTATAATCCTGTCCTATCCTTCCGAAGCACTCCTGAGTATATTTAGACATTGGATGATATTAATTTCTAAATTTATGTCTAATGAATTCTGTAATTGTTTATGTTTATAATGAAGTCAAGACAACATGCAAGCAGAAATCAGTAAGATCCATATTGCATAATGTATTCAAACAGGGGTTCAGCATATACTGATTATGTTTGATATCTCATTTCTAAAAGAGGCATTTAAGAGGAAAAATTTTAGGGACATCTTATATAGAAAGAAAAATTTGGTTCCCAGTGGTTACTGTAACCTCAAATCAATTTAATTATTAGGATAATAATTGGCAAAATATTTTGTAATGTGTGTGACTTGTACGAATAGAAAAGAAATCATTTTTATATATTCATTCCAGTGGTACTTAGGAGCTGTGAACTAGGCTCTATTTAATTTTTCTCATTTGAGTGGCATATGTAAGCAGCAAAACTCAGTGAGTCATTTGAGTAATTTGGCCAATATAATTGTGAATATTCTTGAGAGTGATGGAAAGGTTAAACGTTGTAAAATGTGTATTCTGAGGAGAACTGAGCTACAGCTCTGTGGTTTCACGGAGAGCAGAACCTGAGCCAAATCACTAGCTGTGTTTTGTAGAGCTTAATATACTTCCCTTTCAAGGTGATTGTCAGTTATGTGATCATGAGAAGATAGACTTTAATTTCAGTGAGCATTAGCATCATCAGCTACAAGCTCTTTTTTTTTTTTTTTTTTGGCATGTGGTTTCCCAGGTGCTGTATTATGTTAAACTTACATCCTGCTTACTCTCTGCATACCTGCAATCTTACAAATAATGCAGATGGTTTTAGGTATAAGCAAGTCTCAAAGATAAAGCGATTAATGGCAGCAGCTAGAGTCATGTCTTACATTTATATACCTCATTCTGATTTACAAAGCTCTTAGGAGAGCAAAACATTTCTCCTAGAAAGGTGATGGATCCTGTGAGGCAAAAATATTCTGGTGTCAGTTTCACTGACAGGAATTGAGTCTGTATTTTTATTGAAAAATCATAAGATGCAGCTTAAAAGAGGTGATCACAGCAAAGTGCCCTAACCAAAGCAAGAGGAAAAATCCAGTGGGCAATAAAGAGCTAGACTATTTTGCTGAGTTTTGATGTGGAAAGGCTTCTTGGTGAAGATCAAGGTATAGGATATATGGACAATTTATTGAAGCATATAATGTAGAAAGAAGTAGAGACATATACTTAAGCCTTGAAATGGAGCCTGCCAAGTTTATTCAGGTGTCCAGCACATTATCAATAGTGAAAAGAAGTGAAACATTTCACTGCTGAGTATCTGCCTTTCCCTCTATGGTAGCTCTGTGTTACTCTGAACTGAGACTCTATGACTCTTTCTGTTTTGACTGTAAATCTTTGCCTCTGTTACTACTGTTCTCTCATTACTGTCTCTGAACATAAGCTTACAGTTATATTCTTTCTCCTTACTTTCTACTTGCTACCATTGCATCTATTAAAAATAATGCTTAGGATAATCTTTCTTTAAAAAGTCATTTTTGAAAAATATACTTGCATTAGACAACTAGGTCATTCATTTTACATAATACATTCTGATGAGATGTTGCCTTTAATTTATTCCATACTTTTCATTGCCTGGCTTTACTACTGATCCTGGCAGTCATGTAGGGGAAACTTCTAAATTAAATATAAAATCATAATTGTTAATGCATGTGTTATGTATATGCATACCTATTGTCGATTGATGTATACCAGGTAATTTTATAATAACGTTCTTAAACATGAAAGCTCTTGTCTTTAAATCCTTTTAATTCCTGATACTACCAGATCACTTCTTTCCTGTTGATTTCAATAAATATTATTAGTAGGTAAGCAATGCTTAAATTGTTGGAACAGGAATTAGAGTGCACCAGCAGTACCACCAAAGTTTAGTTTAACATTCTTCTTGTGTCTTTTTAAGTACAATACTTTGTCATTTATATTTAATCTCTGCCTATCTTGTTTACCTAACATATTATTTACCTTAAGAAATAAGCTCATAGAGATAAAAAGTCAGGGTTGCATTTTGAGTTTGTAATTTTAAAGGAAGATTTTAGAAAAGTTTTCAAAGATATGATGAGAGTAAATTTAGGTAGAGTCCATGTTCTTCTGTGTTCTTTATTCTCATTTGGTCCTGAGCACCACTTATGGAGCACCTCAAAATAAATTAGAAGACTAGTGTAGAAGCTTATTGTCAATTCAGTGTGGAGAAGCTTACATAACACCTCTACAGCCAGGTCTGGCTTGCATTAGTGCTACTAGAGCCTTGCTTTCTGGGTGCTCGATCCTCTTACCAGAGATGAAGAAGGAAACTGAGGTGCAGACAGACAGAGTACACAGATGACAAGGCAAGCTTTCAGACAGAAGAAAGCTTAACTGGCTTGAGAGAAAACTAGATGAATCTTGAAATACGAGCTTCAGTGTAAACATCCCCAAAGACCAAGTGGATGAAATTGAAGGAAGAGATGAGAAACTTGGAAGAGGCATACAGACAAATTTGAAACAAGTGTTTCTATGACTGGAGGGGCAAGTATATAGTGGTTTAAAAGCTGGCTTCAGGGGAAGCCAAATATGTCAGAATCAGAGTTTCTTGACAGAAGACTTAAACGGGAGATGGAGCATTTTTAAATCCAGGCTGTGGAAAAAGAAGGCAGCTGTACTCATCACTCTACTGAGAATATCAAGGAGCCATGCTGTTGTAGTGGTGGTCCACAGGATGACACCAGCTTATTACCTTCTCTTTCTAACACTTCCCTCAAAATAACTGGAGGAATTTTAAATAAGTCTGAAAAGGTACCTAACCTGAAGCATCAAAATTAGGCAAACACCCAGGGAACAAGAAACCACAGGAAACATTTAAGCAGAGACATGGTGATGAAGTGCAAACATTGATGAGTGGACAGATACTGCAGTAGCTGAACCTGTCATCTTGTAATGGAGTAGGAGTCAAGTGTTTCTATAGCTAAAGAAGACCAGAGGTCAAGAAAAGAATATCTGTAGATGGACAATGGCTGATGGGTGAGGATAAATATTTTCAAAGTGATTTAAGTAGCAAATAATTGGGTAGTGGAATTCAAAGTAAATGTATTAGCAGATAGAACATAGCAGCACAAAGGACAATGGAGAGCAACCTGGTAAGCACAGAGTTAAGAGCAGTTGCATTAAAATCTGAAGTTACTTATGAATGATACATCTATAAAAGCTAAAATACATAATAGCATATGACATGTTTACCTATCAGGCATATTCAAAAGTATGTAAATGTTAATGAGTGTTTCTAGAATAAAAATAATACAACTTGAATATGTTGACTTTTGAAGAAGTATACAGATAATTATCAGTACGAATTTTTATGAGAGAGTCAGATTTTGAAGTCATTTCTTTTTCTCTGAAGAAATGTATTATTCTGTGTAGATCACTTCATTTTGACCAGTGGCAAGTCAGACTCATCCAGTGTGCTGCCATGGAATGTTTTAAGCTGAAATGTGCACTGGAATCTGTTTGCAGCAGATGATTCGACTAAGCTTTGATGCACAGTCACTCTCTGACATTTTGTGTATTTCAACAGTGAACAATGTAAACTCATTTTCTGAGCACTTTGATTACTTGCACATAGCAGTGCCTATGGCATGTGACAGAGAAGAGCACTCTATCCACTAATCAGATAGATATGCTTCAAGCGTATTTACACAAAATAATGAAAACAGCTGTTAGATACCTTTAAACTTGAGTGTGTTTTGTTATTAATCTACTAGCCTGTACACATGACACTCTAATTCTTCACTCACTCAAGTTGCTTTTAATGACACACTAATAAAACTAAGAGGGATGAAAGTAATGGAATTGTAGAAAGTAATGCCTCAATTGTTCTACAGTGTCTTCCTTTTTGCCAAAATAAACCACAATTAGGTCCATATGGTGTTTTGAAGTTTTCATGCAATGACCCTAATAAAAAGTAATGAATTTCTGACAAAAGAAAGCATAGCTTTCTTTTAAGCGGGTATCTTCACAATTGATCTAGATATGATAGCGGACTGATATGCTGGCAGAAGAGGAAAAATTCAGTATAAGTAGTACAAGTAGTTTCATTTATGGTTTATTTTACTCATGAAAAGTTCAGTTCTTAAAGTTAGAAATACTGTAACCAATTAGTGTTCACTTGCTGGTTTGAAGAACTATTATTTGTAGCGAAAAATGTAGATGTTCTTTAAGAATGGTAAATTTCCCACATCTTTAATGATGGAATTCATTACATAAAGAGAACTATAGAAATTTGTCTAGTGGAATAACTCATTTTTGTATATACTGGGTTTTTGAAGTTCTGGCTTGTATAGGGGTTTGTATTTTCAAACTACAGAATAGCACATCAAAAGAGTGATATTTTATACCAAGAATACCTATCTCATCTCCAAATTATATTTCTAGCTGCAGTGTAGAAATTACTTACTTGGCAGCTGATTTAAAAAATAATGTCAGGAGGTGACACATGCCTATAATCTCACATACTCAGTAGATCAAGGCAGGAGGATCATAAGTTTAAAGTCTGACTAGGAAATTTAGCAAGATCCTATCTCAAAGTAAAATTATAAGGGCTGGGGAACTAGTTCAGTGCTAGAGGACTTGTCTAGCATGTTTGAGACAATGGGCTCAAACCCAGTTATGTAAATAGTAATATAGGGTAGATCAAATCATTAGAATAACCTCAGCATAAGAAAATATTATAGATATCCTGGAATCCAGAAAATGGATTAAATAGATTTAATAGATTAATTGGGATGTAAATTGTAAGTTTATGAAGCGGTTATAATAACTAACTTATGGAGATGGGAGGGAAAGAGATTAAAAGTAAATGTACTAAGTCTTACCAACCAAAAATACCTTGATTTGAATCAGTGGTCGGCAGGATAGTAGCATTTTTCCTGTTTATTATATTTTTCATTTTTTTTCTAATTAATATACTTTTGTGAGTCTTGATTTTCTCATCCGAGTGACAGGGTTATTACCAGGATTGAAATACTGTCCACTTAGCATCTGAAAAGTGCACAGCAAGCCGGGGGTAGTGGCTCACGCCTGTAATCCCAGCACTCAGGAGGCTGGGGCAGGAGGATCGTTGTAAGTTCAAGACCAGCCTGAGCTCAAGGCCAGCCTTAGCTGCATAGGGAGACCCTGTCTCAAAAGTAAAACAAAACAAAACAAAAAACAAGTAGCAGACACTTAAAAGCATAGCATAATATTATTAATTATTATTGAGACTCACCTCCTAAAGTAAATGAATAGAGTCCTTTATATTTAGTGTGTTCTGTTTTTGTATCTGCATGTGCCAAGGATATTCATGGTGCTATGAAAAATGAAATACTAACTATCCTTTTTAGGAAGGTCTGATGTAATGGAATATAAAAATACAACAAAAAGAGATCTAAAATGAAGGTGAGAGTAATTGACCTTGAGTGGGGGGCATGGGAAAGCAAGTTCAGAAAGTTTACAGAAGAGGAAAGGGGAGGGCTGGGAACTGAAAAGAGAAGAGTGACTTTGGGGAGAATGGAAGTAGTGGTTTTGGAAAGAGTAGGAGATAGAGACAGAACTGTGCTGGATTGTGCAAGGTACTAGGTTTATAAAGCAATGAAAATTCTATGCTCACAAGCCAAAAACTGACCTCAGAATATTTTGCCAGTAAAGTTGACCACCTCACTGATGCATCCTATTAACTTTGCAAGGAGCAATCTTGGTTCGTAAAGTTGTGAAAATTCCAGTAACATTTCCTTTGCTGTTTATGTATTTAGGTATAACACATTGCATCAATGTGCTGAATGAATAAATTGCAAATATATTTGTATAGCACTTTTCTTTTTTTAATGTAAATGTCCAAAGGTATATATCAATCAATTATCAGAGTATTTTAACCCAAACTTACTATTTGACTCAAAATTTGTGATGTTTAACAGGTTGTCTACAAATAAAAAGAATTTCTTTATTCAAAAAACTCTTCTCATACCTTTACTACTACCTTAGTATTTAAAAGGTGACACAATTTTACATTTCTTGTATAGTTTATTGTGTAATGGACCAAAATTACCACTTTATATTTAGTATATTCTTATCTCATTTAAATGTGAATTATAACCAATATCTTTACCATTTCTTGCTAAGAATTTTGGGATACTTTCAGAAATTATAGCTACTCACTTGATCTGGAAAATATACTGTAAAATTAGTTTCAAAATTGGTCATGCCTTTTCAAATAAGATAATCATATTCAGTTTCAAAGAAATATCCTGCATGTAAGGGAGTATATAGTCACCATTTCAAAGATTTAAAGTATAGGTTGTACAGGGGGGGTACTAGATGAAAGTTGGTGCCAACTAGTATGACTAGCAATAAACTTCTATAAGTAACACATATCCCCATCAATATTGTTTCCTTTAAAGCAATCGATTGACTTTCCTTGTCAATAACTCTCCTGACCTTTCTGTAACACTTTTTGACTAGTCACTTTCAAGTTCGAGTAACTGTCATTTTACTGTCAATGGAATTGATGGTTCTTTAAACAGTACATTTGATTTTGAGAATTAGGTAGATAACCACTTGGAACCCAATGTAATGGACAATTTTAGGGATCAAAGACTTGAATCTTAAAGTACAAGGGACTATAAATCTTTAGGATATTTGTTTTCTGGTTGCTTTTTTTAAAAAAGTTATTTACCTGATATTCTTAATTTGATCATGAAACCAATTCTAGGAAAAATAAGAATATCAGTTTCCAAGACAACTTTGCAGATGTTAAGCTCTAAAGGAACATATACCTTCAAGTTTTTTTAAATCTTTTTTTAAAGAGCATCAGTTTTTAAAAATGTGTTGATACTTAGTGTCATGTCTGATATATCCATGCAAGATTATTTGTGGAATTCTCTGCTTTGTAAGGGCAATTTAAATTTTTTTTTTTTTTTTTTTTGAGACAGGGTCTCACTGTGCAGCCCACGCTGGCCTTGAATTCCTGGGGACCCTCTTGCCTAGCCTCGGGAGTGCTGGAGTTATACGAATGCGCCACCGTCCCTGGGAATTTCCTTGTTCTTGATCTTGTACATTATTGTGCTTCATCAATGAAAATCACCACATAGTTTAATTTTTAACATTGATTGTATGTTTTTTTCAATTTTTATCTATACATAACGATTATATTTGTTTTGCGGATCTGTACAAGTATATCATGATTATTTTTTATCCTCTTCCTCTCCCTGCCCTCCATCTCTTGATCCCCTTCTCTTTTGAAAAACACCTATCCTCCTATTTCCTATGATATATCTTTTGCTTTGCTCTTTATTATTATTTTAGATTTTCTGTATAACAGAAACCATGTGATATTTAAATTCATGTGTCAGATTTATTTTACTTAACATTGTTGTCTCAAGGTGCCTCCATTTTCCCTTGAATGACTCAAGTTTATCCTTCTGTGTGGCAAGATTGTCCTCCATTTGTGTCTCAGTACTACACTTTCTTTATTCATTCTTCCTTAAATGGACATATAGGTCACTTCCTAGATCTGTCTGCTATGAATTGGGCTTCTATAAACAGGTATACAGTAGATATGTCACTGCAAAATTATGTCCTTAAATCTTGGGGTAGATACCTAAAAGAGAAATAACTGGATTGAATGAATTATCTATTTTTAGTTTTTTTATTTTCTCAATGGTTTTTCTAGTTTACATTGCCACCAACAAAGTATAGGTGTTGCTTTTTTATCACGTGCCTCTAGTGTTGGTTACTGATTTTTTTATGATGGCTGTTCTTTCTGGGATAAGATGAAATCTCAGTGTTCATTTCATATGTATTTCTCTAATGACCAGAGATGGTGTCTTAGTTACCTTTCTTGTTGCTGAGACAACATACCCAACACCCAAAGTTTAAATTATTTTGGCTCACAGTTTGTAGAGCTTTGCATCCAGAATTGACTGGCTCCAAGCAGGTTAGCATGGAGTGGGGCATCACAGAGGAGTAACAGTTCATATCATGCAGAAGGCATAAAAAGCATCAAGCAGCAAACAACAAGCAGTTAAAACAGATCTCTTTCTGTCCCTTATATTCTGTCTAAGCTTCATGCCTCTAAAATAGGTGGCACTCACACCCAGGGCAAGCCTTCCCATTATCCTTACCCAGAATGATGCCAAACCAACCAGTGGATTAATTTAGTCATCACACATCATTTATCCCACCTAATGTCAACATTGTACTCTTTAAATTCAGACACCTCTGGAAAATGCCACATATGACTGAGGCCTAAGGAGGCTATCTACATGCAGGCCTTGACAGATGTTGAACATTTTTTCATGTATTTATTGTCCACTGTACTTTGTTTAGAAAAATGTCTATTCATTTCAGTTGCCCATTTTTAACTGGGTCTTACATATTGAGGTAGGTCTAATTCTTTTGAATTCTTTATTCTGGATGTTAGCACTCTGTCCAATGAATAGCTGGCAAAATAGATTTTTCCCATTCTATTGGTTATTGCTTCAATTTATTGGTTGTTTCCTTTACTATGCAGAAGCTTTTTAATTTGACATGAGCTCATTTGATGATTTTTCGTGTTATTTCTTGTGCTTTTGGGGTTCTATTCAGAAAGCCCATGCCCAAACCTGTGTCTTCAAGAGCTTTATTTAAACTTGCAGCAGAGTAAATGTTTCTATTTTAATATTGAGATCTTTGATTGGTTTTGATTTTAGGTTAGTACATGGTGAAAGGCAGAGTCTGAGTTAAGTCTTTTGCTTGTGGGTAGCACCATTTGCTAAAGAGGCTGTCTTTCAAACTTCAGTGTAAATTGGCCTCCTTATGAAGGTCAGATAACTGAATATGCCTGGCGTTGGTTCTGTGTCATTTGCGCTGTTCCTTTGATCTACATTTCTGTTTTTGTGCCAATAGCCTTGTAATTTTGTCTCTCTTTCTCTCTCTCTTTTTTTTTTTTTTTTTTTTTTTTTTTGGTTTGTTTTTGTTTGGTACCAGGGATCGAACTGATGACTGCATGCTCGCCGGCAGCCTCAGGCAGGCATTTATGCCACTGAGCTAAGTCCCCGGCCTCTACAGCTTTGTAATTTAACTTGAATTCCTGGATTGTGATGCCTTCTGCTTTTTACTATTATTACCCAGGATTGCTTTTGTTTTTCTGGGTCTCTTCTTGTCCCTAACAAATTTTTGGATTATTTTCTCTGGTTCTATTAGGAATGCTGTGGATATTTTGATTAGGATTATGCTAAATCTGTGTTATAGTTTGTATTTCGATGTCCTTCCAAAGCCTCATGTTGTCATAGATGGTGGCTGAGTCTAGAGTGCTTGATACTGGGATCAGGTATATAATGCCAGGATTTATTTCATGGTGCAGTGCTGGGATGAAGGCTGTGCTGCCCTGGATGTGAGTGCTACCCCACTCCAAGGGTAGGTAGCCTGAAGAAGATTTATGTGACGGAAAGAGGGTTGTTGCTTGTCATTTGTAGCTTGCTGCTGGCTGCCATGTTACCTCTTCCCGCCATGAGCTGGTTTTCTTCTGTGATGCCCCTGTGCCATGCCATCCTGCCTTGAGCCAGCCAACTATGTTCTGAAACCTACATAACCTATGAACCAAATTAACCTTTCCTTTTCTAACTTTGAGTGTTAGATATTTTGTCTCAGCAACAGAAAAAGTAACTAAGACAATCGGTACATCAGTTTTGGAAGTTTGTGCATTGTGACCATATTGGTTCTGCTTACCCAGGAACAGGGATATCTTTCCGTTTTCTGATGTCCTATTTGATCTGCTTTTTCAGAGTAGTGTAGTTTTCATTGTTGAGGTCTTTTGTTTCCTTAGGTTAATTCCAACTTTTAAATTTTTTTTTTTTTGCTGCTGTTGCAAATATTATGTTTTTCCTAATTTTGTTCGTGATGGATTCTGATTCAACCCTCTCAAATATGGCATGAACTACACTGAATTTCTTCTTGAACTCTAGTCTGCTATGCAGAAGTCACTTTAGAAGTAAAGTTCATGCTCTTTTTGCAGATTCCATTAGCTCTGGGCTTTTCTTTGAGCTAGCACTGTGGCCCACATGGGTTTCTTTCTGAATGGATCTGCCAGCCCCCCAGGCATTGCTTCCTCCCCTTGCATCAGCCTCATCCACACTCAGATCTGTCCATAGGTCACTAGGGGATTCTGCTGCCCTGTACCAAAGGGAATCAAAACAGTAGACTCATTTGGTCAACTGCCTTAGGTAGATAACACATAACTAGGAATGCAGAGTTGGCCCAGGGCATACACAGTTCTTGAACTTTCTGGGTTCCTTCTGCAGCAGCAGATACATGATATTTATCTTTATTTTATTTTTCCTCTTTAAATTCTTTATATTTTTGGCTTCTTATGTAATAGAAGCGACATGTTAATCTTTTTAGTCTGATTTATTTCATTTAGCACTGAGGCCTCAACATGCATCTATAGTCATAAAAATGGCTCAAATTTATCATTCTTCGTGGTTGAATAGTACTCCATTTCATATACGATATGAAATATATATGATATGTATTTTACATTTTCTTTAATCCATGTGTTGATGGCATATAGGCTTGATTCCAAAATTTATCTATTTTTATAGTGCTACTATTAAAATGTATCACTGTATCTGATGTAATATGCTATTTTTAATTCTTTTGAGAAGATAGCCATAAGAAGTATAACCAGATCAAGTAAAATTTCTATTTTTTCTTTTCTTGAGAATTCTCAATGGTGATCTACCTAGTGGTTGTACTAGTTCACATTCCCACCAGCAATAACAGAAAGGCCTCATTTTCCCCACAACTTGTCTTGCATTTGTAGTTTTCTGAGTACTGAATAATAACTATTTTTTCTGTAGTAAGATAAAATCTCAGTGTTTTTTTAATTTATACTTATCTAATGATTAAAGACAATGATTTTTTAAGGTGTTTATTGGGAATTTATACTTCTTCATTTGAAAAATGTCTACTCATTTCATTTGCCAGTTTTTAAATGGGTGTTTATTTTGGGAGGGTCTAATTTGTTTGAGTTCTCTATGTCTTTGATTGTTTGATTCTCTGAGGATTGGCTAACAAAGAGCATTTCCTGTTCTGTAGCTTGTTTCTTCACTTTTGGAGATTTCTATTGCTGTGCAAGATGCTTTTCATTTTTACATAACCCTAATCATTGGTTCTTGTTATCATTTCTTGTGTAGTTGCAGTTCAGTTCAGAAAGTCCTTATTTTGCCTGGTCTTCAAGAATTTTGCCTGTTGTAACTTCCAGCAGATTCATTGTTTCTCTTCTTTTTATCTAGGTCTTTGGTCCATTTTTATTTGATTTTAGTTTAGGGTCAGAGACATAGGCCTGTGTTGATTCATCTACGTGTAGAGAGTGAGTTTTTCCAATACCATTTATTAAAGAGGCTATCTTTAGCAGGAAAAAAAAAAAAAAAACAGGTCTGGGAACCAGCACCGTATGTGGGCAGCCACCAGACCAGGAACAGCCTTTCCCCGTGAGTCAGTGACATTTGCAGACTGGTGGGGAGAGAAAACAAAGGCACACCAGCGAGCAAGCGCAGTCTGGAAACCAGCACCATGTGCGGGCCACTGCTGGACTGGGAAAAGCCAGACGTCATCCTCTTCCAGCATGTGGGCTGGCAATATAAAAAGTACCATCCACCACCCTCCTGCCTGTCTCTGTGTTTATCCAGAGAAACACAGGCTGTGATGATAACTATCGAGGTGAAATGCAATTGGGTGCCTGTGTTGCTTCGGTGTTTTACTATCATTGCAGGTCTAGGGCCAGTGGTATGATCATAGGTTCAAAGGATAGCAGTGTGGCATCCAGGGAGATCTCCTTCTGAGATTGTAGCCACAGTGGATTCCCTATAGTTTTGTTTTGAGGTCCTATATTGTTTTCATTGTTTTGTTGGGCTGGGTTTTATTCTCTTTTGTTTTGTTTGATTTTGTTAAATCTGTTAAATCTGATGGCAAGAGCAGCTATTTCAAAGATAGCAAGATATATTATGGTAGCAATTTTAGTTTATATTGGCTTATTTTGAAATCCTTTATTGCATTAATTGTTTCATTTTTATTGTTCTATTGTAATCTGTTCTTTTTGATTTTCACTATATCCAAAGTTATCTGCAGCTATTTTGAAGACATCTAAAGGCATTATGGTAATACTGATTTTGTAATGTTTTGAAGTCTTGTATTCCTTACACTGGTTTGTTTTGATTGGTTTTATTTTGTTTTATCCTTTTTAAAATTAAAAAAAGAGGGTATCTTTTTTGTCCAGCATATGTGTTTGTTGACTCTGGTCAAAAATCAGGTAGCTGAAGGTACCCAGGGATATTTCTGCATCTTCAATTCTGTCCCATTAATGTATGTCTGTTTTTGTGTCAGTATTATGCTGTTTTTATTATTATAGCTTTGCAGTATAACTTGAATTCAATAAACAAAAGTCAGTTGCCTTTTTTGTGCATCAACATTAAACCCACGGAGAAATAAATCAGGAAAACAGTGCCATTCATGATAGCTTCAAAAAATTAAACACCTTTTATTTATTAGAAATAAATCTAACCAGTAAAGTAAAAGACCTCTGTAACAAAAACTAGTAGTCTGATGAAAAAGATTAAAGTGGACATTAGAAAATGGAAAGACAAGGGCCAGGGATTTAGCTCAGCTGCATAAGTTCCTGCCTTCACCTCTTCCTGAATAGTCAGAACTAATATTGTCAAAATGGCTATATTACCAAAAATGGTATGTAATATAATACAATTTCAATGATAACACCATCAACTGTGCTCACAGAACTAGGAAAAAAATACTCCAAAAATTTCTATGGAGTTCGAAGAGATCCAGAGTAAAGAAGGAGACATTACCTTACCCATTTTCACACTTAAAGAGAGTTAAAGCCCTGTTGATGGTTACACAATACTGCTTAAAACCTATCCCTAATCTTAGTGTCTCTATGCCATTATTTCATATATCCTGTGAATCAGAATCTGGGCAGGGCTTGTCCTGGTTACCCTTCTCCCTGTGGCATTGAATCAGTGGTCCACAGCTTACGGTCCAACAGATCTTTTGCATCCAAGAGGCCTCTCTTATGTGACTGGTTTTTTTGGCGGTAATTGTGGAAGTCTGGGCTTAGCTGGCACTCGAGACCAGAATGTCTTTCTTGCATGGTTTCTCAAGATAGTCAGATTTCTTGCATGAAAGCTCACACTCTCAGAAAAAATATATTCCAGGAGTGGCAGATGGAACCAGTATGACCTTTACTGACAAAGCTAGCAGGCAATTGGACTTAGGAGTCCGTGTCTATAGACTCCCTTCATTCCTGGAGTCTGTGGAGATATGTGTTGCCATTCTTGTCATTTGTTAGGTTTATGTCATTTTGTCGATAGATCCAAGCATAAGACAATATTTTATAATTCTTTCTACATAGTGTTTACTTTGTAAGGCAATTGTAGGCCTTTTCAGAGAGGAGTGAGGATTATTCATCTTCTTTGCCAATCCATACTTAGAAACTCCATAAAACCAAAAGCAAGAATGGCTGTCTCCTGTCTGTGGAATATGATTGTGTGTTCGTGTTGTGTCTGTGGTGGTAATGAAGGATGAGTGTATAGAGAAAGGTAATTCAATTTCTTTAACAGTATGATAATATCTCAGGGATGGTGAATGTCATATAAAATTTAGATGAGGATGTTTTACAGCTATAAGTTGAGTGACGAAGTTAACAACCAAATATAGAGAGCCAGGAAATTCATTCAGTTCCCAGCTCTGCCACTTCCTTGCTGAGTAGCATCCTGGCAAATCAGCTTAGCTAAGCACTAATTTCTTCATCTATAATCAAAGGGGTTATAAAAAATCATTTCTTAGGGCTATATTTTATGTGCCTATAATTGTCAGTTTTTAAAAAAATTCTGTGGAAACTCTAACACATGATGTGAAGGAATGACCACTCAACAGGCTTTTATAAAGACAACAAGCAAAAGATTGAATATATGTAGGTGCAGGCAAATGCAGGGTAAAAAGACCATCCATGGAGAACAAAGAAAAGCAGAGATTTTTTCCAGAGGGCTTGAAGAAGGAACGGGAATTGATGTGAGAAGGTCTGAGCAAACACTGGTGGTCAGATTTCTCAGAAAGTCTGGTACTTCAGTGGTCAAAGTCCTTAGAATGTGCTGTGCAAATGTATGGATGTTATCAGATGTTCTGGTGCTAGGAAGATTCCATGCTCAGCCTTATCTCTTCTTTTATGTCATCCTATGTTTTATGAGGGCAACAACACAGGTGGAAACTTGAATTTTTTCCTGAGAACAACGCTGTTGCTGACAAGTTGGGTGCTTGGAAAATCATCCCCAAGTCAAGTCTGACAGATACATGCAAGCTTTCTTGTGTACCTGCTTTACTTTCTGTGCCTCTGTAACCAAAGCTGAAGAAGCTGAGAACATAAGCACAGTCAGAAATCTCCCTATCTATACTTGATAAAACAGTATTTCCACAACCTTGTGCTTCCTTTTTCAACCCAATTATTCAGGGCAAACATTTATTCATTTATACAATAGAAAGTGTTAACTCACCACCTTTCAATGGCCTCAGGCTTTTTGTAGTCAAGTACTGTGCTTGGGTCAGATTGCCTAGATATTTGCATACATTGAGCACTCTAAAATGCAACCACACCAGCATTAAGCTCCTTTATGTGATCTTTCTTTATCCTCCCACCTTTTTGGTAAAGTTTATTTCTATAAATAAGTGTAATAGCAGTATAAGGGGCTTTTCATTATGTGTTAGAAATCTTTGAATAACCAGTCTCTGAAGTTCCTTAATGTTACATGCTAAATGATCGTGACAAGCTTTCCCTGAATCCTTTTTTTTTTTTTTAAATTTTATTTAAGAGGAAAAAGAGAAAACACAAAACAAAACAAAGCGGTGTAAGGGTACACGTAATACAGAACTACAAAAAAAAAAAAACATAATAGTAAGGAATCATCTGCTAATAGATTACATATTATCATCTTGGAAATAGTTGCTCAAATCACAGTATCAAAGAATACAAAGTGGACATCCTTAGTCAGGCAGTGTGTTCATAGTGCGCCAGGCTTTTTTCCTATGTATCACAGGTGATACATATCACAGATGTATGTGACAAACAGGTTTCCATAAATACCTTTTGTTGCTGTCTCTTGTGCTCTTTGCAGCTTTCGGTAGCACTCCTCACCTGGAGTTGCCTTTCTCTTTCCCTCGTTCCGCTTCCTTTTTCTTTTATTCTTTATTAGGATGGGGCTAGAGGTAAAGCCTGAACACTTATTACAGAAACCCTTTGAACTTTTCTGAGTTTTTCCCTGAAGTTTCTTCTAGTGCTCCCATCTGATTTCTCCAGTATTATCATATCCCAGCCAACCCCAACTATAATGAAATAGAACACTACTGTAGAACTTCTTTGAACCTTTTGAATGCCCTGAAAAATCATGTAACTTTCTTTTATACAAAAATCTAAAGGTGAGCAATTGCCACAGTGTTATATGTTGGGAAATTTTAATTTCCTCATTTGTATTTCTGGATTTTGTTCTTTGACAGTAAAATATTAAAGGTTTTTAAAAAGTGTTTATTGCAATATTTTACTCACCTTGATTTTCTCTTTCTTAATTTGTCTTGTTCTCTCTAGAAAACCCAAAATCTTTTTTTTTTCAATTTTGTCCAAGTGAGGAACGAAAAGAGAACTGAAACTCACAAATACTCTCCTCTGAAGATTTCCCAAAACTCTGAGTAGATTAGAGAGAGAGCTTGAACCTTTGCTAAGCGTAAATGGCAATAGTAAGCAGTTAAAGATTTTCAGTAGATGATTGTTTTAATTAAATGCAAAATATTTTGTGCTTTTCATAGAGTGCAAGATTTGCTAATGACAGGCAATTCCTTGATTAATGTGAGGCTGTAAAATTAGAAGAAATTTGTTTATATGTTGGACTAAAATATTTTCATTATAACAGTAAAAGAGATGATGCTGCTTAGTGTTTGATTTGATCCAACATGACAATTTTCCTTCGTGATCTTTGTGAAAGTTTCAGTGCCAGAATTTCACACATTCAGTGAAATTCAGAGTATTCAGAGATAAATGTTTTTAAAATGAAGATCTTCTTTTAACAGCATCATAGCCTCATTTTATTCTTGTGTTGATGATTTACAAAAAGTTTTCATTTCCTACAAATCCAAAAATATTTATTCTGCCCCCATATGTAGATTTCATTGATTAAGCTAAATTTTAGTCTGGTAGAGACATTGATAGTGATATTTTTCAAGCTTTCAGAAGCATAATAACAATGCTAATAGATTAGACATAAACCTTGGTTAACATTGTTATGGTATTGCTTTAAAAATGGATGTGATGTTATATATTTCTCAGGCACCAGTTAATGAACAGCTGTGGTATTCAGCTAGTGTGAAAGATGATGTCTAGGTAGGTTTTTAGAGGCTAGAATTAATGAATCTCTATTGAAACTATGCCTTTTAAAACTCATTTTTAGATTGTGTTTGAACTCATTCATGATAACACCCTTTTAAAAAAATGTTAAATATGTCATTCTTTTTAGAAAAGTGTATTCAATTGTACACTTTTTTTTAAAAAAGTAAGGACATTTTGTTTTTGTTTGTTCAATGCAGGAAATTGTTTGGTAATTAAGGGTAATAAAGAAGCAAATTATTTTGAAAATATACATTTATTGAAGGCTATCTGGGAATGTAAACCAGAGAGAAAGGTTACATCTACAATTGTGTATTCCCAGTACAACAGCCGTTTAGTAAATTGGTATATAAACAAGCATCTGTTGCAGGAATGTAAGAATGACATCATAAAGGATGTATGGAAATTTTTAATTGAAAAAGAATGATGCACAATTGTAGCATGACTTTAAGTCTAAATTGATTTTACCAACAGAGTAAAAGTAGGATTCTTTTAAAACATTCCAATAATGTAAAGTATTTAAAATGTAATGTCCTGTTAATGTACCTAAAAATTAGACTCTAGGTCATCCAATAAGAGTACTACTTACAGTAATACAGTCTATGTAATATGCAATTATCTTGACAATAGTTTTATTTTTCAACAATTTTGTCATATAACAGCAGTAAGATACAATGAATTTGATTCATTTTTTGTGTGTGAATCATTTAATAGGCCATTACATCTACTATATTAGACTCCATTCTCCTTTCAGAGCTTTTCATTATAAGGCTGTCTTTAATGGAAAGAAGTTTAACCTTCCCTCCCAGATAGATTGAACCCCATAACAGTGTAAACATTCTCATTATAAAATAAAATCCCCTTCCCCAAGGGCAGTGCTATAATTACATTGCAGAGTATTGTAGGAATGTTTCTCTTTAGAACTGCTGTCTCATTATTGCTCTCAAGTTTTTATCATTTTCAAATAATCAATAATATTTTTAAATTATACTTTAATAAAATGCATATGATCTAGTTTAAATTTTTTGAAGTTATTTTAATCAACTTCAAGAAGAAGTCATCAGTAAAATTGCTGTTGATTTATAAATAGGATAATTAGAGGCTTTCCTCCTAAGTACTGTTCACTGGCATTGTGGCTGTTTTTATAGCCTAGTCAAACCTCTTCATTCAATTTTAAAATTGCCTTTTGAATGAACTGCACTATGAGCTTGCCAAATAGTGTCACCATTAATACTTTACCTCCTCTATTTCATTGTCCAGTCTGCAAATGCACCATAAATTGTTTGATAAGCAGGTCAATAAGGTTGTACTAGTTTTTAAGTGAATTATAACCAAATAGTTCAGATTATGTCACATACTTATTGTTATGGTAGAACTGTGTTTAAAAGATGGCAGTACAGTATTTTGGTTCATTTTGCACTGTTACATCAATTATATGTGTGTGTGTGTGTGTATATATATATATTTCTTTTGCAAATCAGGATTCCATGCTTCTTTAACAAATTGCCAATCTTTCTATCAAGTGAAAAGCAAAGTGCCACATTTGGGTGTCAGACTTCACTCCTTGCAAAGGTTTTACTAAAAGTGGCAAGCATCAGGTTCCTGATTTGGAAAAAGCCTAGTTCCTAATGTGAACATAATAAAACAGCAATTCCACATGAGTATTTTAAGATAATAATGTTTAAAAGATGATAGAGAAAATAGTCCTTGAAAGCGTGAAGGACCATATGTTGTTAATATGAAAGTGCTCAGCAGGACAATGCTATCTGTTCCGTATCTGGCAATTGTAGTTTCCTTAAATGTGTGAACTCATTGAATATCCATTATGTCATAGGAGGCAGTTTTTCTACCCTTTCACTTGTAGATGCATAATCTTAACCTCTTTTAAGGTTGTGATTACTTTCATAAGAAGAAAGTTGGAATTTTCTTAAATGCATTATCTTTCTGCTTGTGCAGAATCGGAGAGTGTTTTCTGAGAAATTTAAAAGGCAAAAGTAAGAAACTTTGTGCTTGTTGCGTCTAAAAGCAAGTCTGTTTGTGTGTGTCTCTCCCTTTGTAACAGAAGGAATGTTTCTTATGTTTCTGTCTTCAGACAGTTGGCACACATTTCATCTCAGCAGCTGCTTTCTCTTAAAGTGCAGTAGAGTGTAGGACTGTAGTGACACCAGCATTAATACTTCACATTCTGCTATCATATGCTGTCACTGGGAAATATGGATCTAGGTTACATGTGTTTGCAGACTTTGTACTGCTGAATTATGAAAGCTGACTCTGTTGGTGGATTGTGTTGTATTCAGAGACTGTGAACTGAACAATAAATGAATGCAGTAGACTGTTTAGCGTGCTATATCGCGCTCTTCTTTCAGGGCCTAATTGAACCAGTGCTTTAACGTTTGTTGTGTTGGAAAATACTTTATAATAAATATCTAAATAATGTTGTCAGTATCATTTTAATCCATTATCCTTAACTTTAAAAATGTTTAGATTGTCTTTTACCCCTACTATTACATATATTGTTGTATTTCACATCATTCATAAAACAATAAAGAACATTTGATCATTTTTTTCCTATTCAGAATAAAAATCTGCACAGGAAATTGTTAAAATTGCTTCCTGTGGTTATAAAAATTAAAGCAATGCTTTAAAGCTTATTTATTTTATTCATAGTTTGAAATACACTAGTGGGGACACAGCTAGTAAGGTAACAGTCAATCTTTTTGCCTTTAGATCTCAGCTCTGTCCACAGATATACACATACCTATGTATTAATTGTTAGGTTATTAAAATATCTGAATAAGTAATTTATTTTAATTTATAAATTAATTCATAATTTATAAATACAACAAGGATGTTAAATAGGATAACACCATCATAATAGAATATGAATGCACAAACGGGACTAGTATAGGGTGAAACCATACTTTAGGTCAGCATCCAGAGGTATAAATCGAAAAAGAGATTTGGCTCTAAAGGATACAACTGCAAGTGTGTTTAAGGATGTTAAATAGATGACCATATTAATGTTTTTGGTTGGATCATTGAACACAACTGTTTGCAGTCTTGCTGTTTTAATGTCCACTTTGTATGCTTCGATACTGTGACTTAAGCAACTATCTCTAAGATGATAATGTGTAATCTATTAACTAGTGATTTCTTTTTTTTTTTTTGTAGTTCTATATTACTTGTACCCTTACACCGCTTTGTTTTGTTTTGTTTTTTCTCTTTTTCCTCTTAAATAAAATTTTAAAAAAAGAGAGAGAGAGATTTGATCCTGACAGGCTGCCTGTGGACAGCCATAGGTATGGAAGGCAGTGAGTATTTATTGGTCCACAGGACTTTCATGTCCTGTTCAACTTCACTACAGATTAAATTTGTATAGTTATTTTTGTGTATGTTTGGCAGTTCTTTGAATTGGAATTGTATTGTAACCTTGCTTAGTAATGTGCAGAAAATACACAGGGGTAGAGACTTTTTTTTGTATCTACATTTTTGTTGCAAACCACCTGGAGAGTCCTGCTGTAATGTATGTTGCACATATTGGCTTCCACCTTGCATTACATGGCACCAGTTCTAATACTTTTATCTGGGTAACATAAAGATCTCAGGTTATGGAAATATAATTTTGAAAAAAAAATTGAGATTATTATTGAATCAGTTATTTTTATTACCTGGATGTGTTTCTTATGGGAGACTAACTTTGCTGTCTTGCTAACACAGTATAAAACCATGATTGTGATAAGCTTATTCAGTCATAAATTTAAGGAAAAAACAATGACTTGCTTTTAGTTTTATAAACCTTATATTTTCGCTTACTTTTTCTAATATTCTGTATCAAAAGGTACTATCCTCTTTCCCAAAAATCATGTGAGAAAATTGTATTTCTTCCTTTAGTTCTGCCTTTTAAATGACCAAACTGCCTTTATGTGAAGGTCTACAGAATGTTTGGCACTGCAAACATGTTGGTAGCCTGGACTGATAATTTCCTACATGCCCTGTAGCATTTGTAATGGCTGCGTATGTCTTCAGTTTCACCAAATCTACTATTCTCCCTGTAAAATTTGATTTCTAAGTGGCTAATTTAAAAATGTCTGGTGTGGGCTATGCATTTTAGAAGAGCAGCACTTCCCTACCATCATCTAGTGCAGTGATTTTTGTGGTGCACATAATCATTTTTTTGAACTATGCAGTTGTTTGACAAAATAGCTTTCCATAATTTTTGAACAGAAAGTACTATGCAACCCATTCGTGCCATCGTAACAGTCCCTTAGTAGTTCATTTTGGATCTGCCTCAAATTGGTGCTACCATGGAACTTCAGCTCTGTTTGTTAAAGAGCAAGCTCTTACTGAAAACAGTACTATTTGGGGTTGAGATCTAAAACGCCACTGTTAGCTGATTTCAAAAACATAAAACACATCAACAGTTTTGGCAGTAGAATTAAACGTGTGAATGAATTGAATGGAAGGTGAAAACAGCACTTTTCTCTCTTAGTCACGGTTCTATGCAATTGGGAACCATTAAATACAGTTTACAGAGTCCCATCACTGCCTCTTTGTGAAGGCTGTGGTGACCTCGGGTTTCCTTTGTGTTTTTCGCTCTCTTCACCACAATCAACCTTTTTGAAAAAAAGAATCATCAAATAAAACTTAAGACTGTGCTTTCCAGGATGAAAACACATGCGTATTTAAACTTCCAAAAGACATTAAACTCTAAAATTTGCTATTCCCATGCTTATTTAAGATAACATGGGTTAGAAATATGTCTTTGTATTCAGTTAAAACTTGTGATACTTTTAAGATGTGAATATGTTACAACTCTTAGATAACTAAATAGTATCCTTTTAAAAATTCCCTCTTTCCAATTTCTTCCATATTTCTCTCAATATGTACACGTATTCAGGCTTTCAGTACATCTAGCATGTTTGGCTGGTGACTTAGCTTCCTGTAAATTTTACTAGTTTTTTGAAAGTCTCATGTAGAATTTTTTCTTCTTGAATGAGTGAGTTAGAACCAGTAATAAGGGTCTGAATTATAATTATCAATTATTGTCAATGTAAACTCAGAATTTTCCATGTTGCTTATCTCCTCAAAAGTTAATTGCACTTTCAGCCACGAAAGTTGGCAAAATTTGAGCTTTTTGCTCAAAAAGCTCATATGGAACATAGCATATGTCAAAAATATCTGTACTTCAACGAGGAAACTAAGGCAAAAATGATTAGATAATTTGGTTGTTCAGAGAGTTAAATATCCCCCTTTATTGAGGTAATGATTATCATTTATGACGGCTGGTTTTGTGCCCATCTATAGCCTCTGACACATTTTTGGAGAACATTTACTTGTATTCTGGATGTGATTTCAAGTGCTTACCGTGTTGAAAAGAACTACAGACTGGTGTTTGGAGTTGCAGCTATTACTAACTCGCTGTGTGTGTGTGGTCAGATTCCTCATTTAACCTTTCATGACCTCAGTGTATGAATCTGTTAAACGAATCATTGACCTGGATTATGTATGTCCTTAGTCCATCTAAGTTTCAAAATTCTGTCTGCTTATATTTCCAATTACAAGCTTCATTCTGTCCCAGTTATGCAAGGTTTTAAAAATATATGAATTCCAAAAATCATTGTTTATCTTTAATCATCATCATCTTTAGTAGAACTAAAACATTTGTCAGTTTTGGAAATATGTTTTTTTTTTTTTTTTTTTTTTTTTGAATGAGATTAGAAAGTGCTGTATGTTCTTCAGCTTGTGTGAACAAGCCTAGAAAGAGGTCAGAATGTCATTTAAATACCAGACATAAGTTAATATGAATTTCAGTTTTTGCCTTTCTATTATTTTTAAATAATTTATGTATTTAATGTTATTATATAATTTTAATTTTGTAATTTTTAGCGTTTGTAATTATTCACATTATCTCTAAACAAAAATTAAAGGTAGATGATTGCTATTGGCCCTCCACCTTAAACTACTTAAGGATCATGTGGTTCTCTGGCAATTGAAAGAGAGGTATTTTCTCCTCGTTGCCATTTGGTAAAACTGAAAGTTCAGGACAGGGTAGTTGGGACTGGATTACTGTTCCACGCTCTGTGAGCTTACTCTTCCCAACTATGCTTGGACAGAGTAATCAGATGGCCCAAGGCTTTAGTCCTCCTTTTGGAGATGGGTGTATGTGGGGCGTAGTGCCTTGCAAAATCCATGGCTTTATAAATGTGTGTGTAACTAAATTGAATTGTTTAATTCTGTTGAATTATTTTTCATAAATTCTACCCATTTATTTGTTTCTGAAAAAGGTATCATCAAGTTGGGGACTGGGAGATATGATTCAAGAAAATTTATCATTTAGCAGTCCTTTCTGTGTGTTAGCTGCAGTTTCTCCATTCAACCAAGGTGGTAATTCTTGAATTTTCATTTGCCCAAGCAGATATTTTCTTAAACTTGGCATTCAGAAGTTGAGGCAGTTCCATTGGTGAAGAAGGAAAACCTGTCAGACAATTTCCACTTAACCTCTGCCACCGGTACTTCTTTCTGTGTGGAAGGATGAGGTGCCTAAGAATTTCTTAGGATCTTGTAAACAATTTTGGAAAACCATTGTCCATTTACAATCAAAGGCTAAACTGTTTATTTGAAAAGATCTAATCAACATTTACACTAATTCTTTTAGAATTGATTCAAGTTACCTGTCATTATATGACTTCAGCCAGAATATGTTTGTAGTATATTATGTTTTAATCACACTAAAGGAAAAACTATTGCTTGCTTTATTTTAAAGACATAATCTTTTTCTTCATTCTTAATGGTTAGGGTTCACAATTCTATGTTTTTGTGGTGTATTTGATGCATATTAGATCAGATTATATCCCTATCCATTTAGATTGTCTATATTTTTATCAACTTGCAATTTCCAGTTACCTTAAGGAGATCAGATGATTTATACAGGGTATTGTTTCACATCAATTAAAGTCATTCCTCAGAAGATCTCACGAAGGAGATTCAATTTTAATGGCTATTCAAATGAATCTAGGCAAAGGTGGAGAAGGGTGGGCATAGAACAAAATTTGTAACGTTAGAACATCTTGTGTGTCTGCTTTAAAAATAACTCAAAATATTTTTAAACTCTTTAGAAGTCAAGGTCTCTATAAGGCCTTGTTAAGTGTAGTCCAATGATGGGAAACATTTTAGACTTTTTAATTATATAAACAGCTTGCTGTGGCATGTATGCTACATGTTTTCCAGCTCCAGTATAGTCTATGCTCCGTAAAGTTAGGGAGCCTGTCTTTCAATCTTCTAAAGTTTTAGCCAGGTTGAAAGCCTGTTTATAGATCCATGCTTGCCATATGTGTGCTAAGCCTTGTAAGTTTCAGAAACTTCCTTAGATGTTACAACCCTCCTTCACTATTGTGCCATCTCATTTGTGATTCATTGATAAGGTTTTAGGCCAGAGTCCCTTCCCAGTAAACAGAATATTCTTTACTTAGCATTTGAACAGCTTCGCTGCTCTTTTGCTGCTTAGCTAAGAACTGTTCAGTGACCTTGGATAAGTCAAGTCCCTCAAACTCTGAGAAGATAAAGTGACTGCATCTAGTTTTAAACAGCAAAATAAGAGCAATAATAGGAAGTAGAGAGATCTTTCTGAAATAGGAATGAGGTCAAAAGATAGAAAGGAAAGGGAAAGGAGGGAAAAGAGATCAAAGAAGAATTAAGATGTTTTCTACACCTATACTAACTGCACACCAAGAATATAAACATTATGTTTACATTACAATAAATTAGTACTACAGACACATACTAATAAAAAATAAGCAAATCAGTCATGGCGGTGCACACCTATAATTCCAGCATTTAGGAGGCTGATATAGGAGGAGTTATGTGAATTCAAGGCCAATCTGAACTGTACAATGAAATCCTGTCTCAAAAAAGGCAAAACAAAGTAAAATTTCAGCCTTTGGGGAAAAAAAATCGAAGTTCTTGAATAAAACAAAATGATTAGAACAGCAGGTTATAAAGAAAATGTAAAATACTTCTTTTACTTCCTTTGCCTGGACATCAGTCTTAATTTTTTTCCACATAAGACTGACCTCATATAAGGCAAAATAAATACTGAGTCTCATTTTTGATCATGCATAGCTTGAACTTGGATTGAAGTTGTTTACTGTATGATCCAGAGGTTTTTAAATATGTGAACAAAGAAATAAATATACAGAAAGGGTTGTCAGAAATTGTCAATATAGTAGAATCTCTGAGGTGATTTACTCTAGGGCTTGAATTTAGACTGGCAAAGAGACATGAAGATGTTTTTTGGCCTCTGTTTCCTGGCTTGGCTGTATCCTTACCTAGAAGAGGCCTAGATTTTCACTGTTCTCCATACTTATTACCTGTTTTTGTGAACTTCTAGGATTTATGAATATGATAGGTCTGAAAAGATTTGTTTGATTAGAAGAAACCATTCTGGGAGAATAATGTCATATTATCTTATGTGATTCATTTCAGCTTTCTACCATCCAAGGCAGGAGGACAGAGTGCTGACTCTGGGACCGATAACATGTAGCCTCCCAGAAATTTAGAGAAAATACTGGGCCTTTCATCCCCTCTAGATAGCCATTAGGATGAAGGCTTTTCTGGGAGGAAGTCCAAAATCATCTCAGATGTGTAGGTTTTGGAGTTCATTCAAAAAGGCTGCTCCATGGAATGTGAGACATTCCCAAGGTCAAATTGGTTTACTTAGGCAAGAGTATCAGTAAACTACATGAAAAGGAAAGCAGAAATCCATTTCTTCAACTTTACCCTTTTCTGAAGCCACCTAAAAAAAGAACAGTATCATGTAAAATTCCATGTATTGTAGCAAAATTTGGATTAATTTTAAGTATTTCATAGTATAATATGTACAATAATAATTTTTTCATCTTATTGAGATAATTATTTTGAAAAAGCATTGTTTTATTTAAAAAATATACTCAAGGAAAAAATAGTCTGTTTTTTACCCTAAAGAAGAAAAAAATTAAACACCAATGTATTTAAATTAGTCAGCTTGTTTTAATGTAACACATTTTATGTAGTTTTAGAAGTTTGTTTGTTTGTTTTGTTTATTTTTAATCTGCTCTCTCATACTACAGTTAGATCAAACTATATGGCTTTAAGCTGCCTGTAAATATCAGTCCTCTCTTGTCATTTAACGCTGGTAAGACATTCTATCATATAGCTACCTTTTTTTTTTTTTTTTTTTTTTTTTTTTTTTTTTGTCTTTTTGAGACAGGGTTCTCACTATGCAGTTCAGGTTGGTCTTGAGCTCACTTTGTAGCCCCAGGCTGGTCTCAAACTTGCAGGGATCCTCCTGCCTCAGCCTCCCAAACGCTGGGATTACAGATGTGTCCCACCATGTGTCCCAGCATGTGTCCCACCATGCTTGGCTCTCATATTGACCTCTTAATTAGATGGTATTTTTATCTGTGTTCCTAAGTATCAATGCTTTGTTTTCCAGAGTCATGTCAGTTTGCTATTCACCTACTAATTCAGTCACATGACATATTCCTAGGAGAACTGGGCCAGAGGAGGTTGAGGTTCCTGCTGTATTGCTTGACAAAATTTCTAGAGTAATATATGTTTCAAATTTCATAACAATGAAAACATTTTAATTTTAGGAAATAATCTTAAGAAAAACTATGTTAAACATTTCATTAAAAAGACTGACTTTAGTACTTTGATTATTTAACTTTCAAACTATTTTTTTTTATCTGTATGCTCATCCTGAAATGGTGTTGTTTTACACAGCTTGCTCTGCTACTAGTTCTGCAGTGTTGTGCTTGCTATTTTTTTCCTAATATTTAATGCTGTGTATTTTATGTTCCTGTTTTTATTTCATTCATATGCTGTATTATGTTATGTATTTCACTGCTGGATTCAAATTGAGGAAAGGAATCCTGCTTTGTCCTTGTACTATAATGAAGACAGAGTTTGTTAATATAAATGTAAACTGCTGTCTTAGGTGCATCATCACATGAAGACTCTTTCATAATTGAATATGTTGGTACTAGATACATTTAGAAAATTACAGTCCCTAAACACCTACTCCAAGAAAGAGATGAATTTAATGGTTCATTGTAGACAGTTTCATTTAAAAATATTTTAGAAGAATGAATTATTTGTGAGGAAATGTACACTGCAAGGTGATGATGGTAACAATGAAACAGTTAAAGGAAAAATATATGCCGCAATTATATTCAACATTCATTAGTCTCTTTGTTCTTGCAAACTTGTTCTTGCAAATATTTTTGAGGATTTCAAAATATGAATGATAAAATTAGGTTAGATTGAGAGGAAGAAATAAATTTCCAGAAGCATGTTAGGAGCACATTACCTGCTTTAGTAAATCTAACTCTGAAGTGTATTGCTTGGTATTAAATTATTTGCCTTTACAGAGTGACACTATTTTTAAATGTATAAAGAGTGTTAAAAATGATAGGATGAATTAAATTTTACATCCATTTTGCTCACTTTTCTAAGTGAAACGAGGAACCATACATGAATACATCTTCAGTTAAGACTAGAAAAGATTAAATATTGTGACTGTGAAGAAGAGATATCTAGTGAGAAATGCATGCAAAATGCTGCTGATTAATGCTACATTGCTGAAGGTCTTGTTTGTCAATATCTAAATGTTTAGTGTTCAAAAGAATATTTCAAAAAAGCATGATGTATTTGCAGCAAAAAGTACACTACCCAATATCATTTTATAATCACTTTAAAATTTGTTTGAGCAATCCTGTGTTCTTCAGACCTCAAAAAAATGAGAATAATCGTATTTGCACAACAACAGTAAGATCAACCTGTTAATCTTACTGTTTCCCTGACATAAATAGTTACATAAGAGGTATTTCATCAAGAAACAGCTTTGGGATTATGTTTTCCAAAATATGATGCAATGTGACTGGGATTTTTAAGCTATTTTTCTTTCTTTTCTTTCCTTCCTTCATCCCTCTCTTTCTTCTTTCTTTCTTTGGCCGCTGGTGCCTGCCTGCGTGCTTGTCCCTTTTCCTTCCTTCCCCCCCCCCTCTTTCTTTCCTTCTGAGCCCAGACATTTTTGCAAGCTAACTCCTTTTTAAAATAGAGCTCCTGAAGCCAGTTTTTCAGAAAAAGTATCATCAGTACTATCTGTACAATAACAGGGGAAGAGCAAACAGGAAGAATTAGATGTCAGAATGTGTTGTGCAATTCTGTAAACTACGATGGTTACTTGGATTTTAACTGTACTTTACATACTTAAAACTTGTGAAAAAGAGGGGTTAAAAAGCCAGAATGTCTTTGTACCTTAATGAGAGAATGATTGCTGTAATAGTATCAAAGATAAGCCAGTGTATTAGGAGCACTAATGATAAAGGGCGATAATATGCCATTCTTGAGACTTCTTGGCTCTTACCTAACACATCAGAAAGTGATTGTTGAATTTTAAATAGCCATACAAATGGATGACATAGAAATTTAACTTTGCTTTGACCTTATTCTAATTCACAAGATGACTGCAAAATGACTTTGTTGCATCTGAATGTATGCTGGATGCTAAATCACTCCAGAGTATAAAATCTTTGTTTTGGCATAATGTTGATGCATAAACATTTGTACCCCATACTAACCCTATAAACATCACAATCCATCAGTACAATTACAAAAAAGATTGTTTGTTTTCACACTTAAAGCAGACATGAAATAGAGTGTCCTTAACTTAATCACCACCTTGATTTACCACATTTGCATATATTTGCATATTAATTGGACTACAGATTAAAATTGGTTTTGTAATTTTAATTAAGTGTCCACAAAGGTAAATGATTAGAACTGTTTAAAATACATTCTGACATAAATAGCAGTAAAAGCTTTTGTGATGATGTTTTTGTGGAATTACATTCAGAAAGTGGCCTTTTTATGATAGTAATTTTAATCTTAAATAGAATTATACAGTCAAACAGAACTGTGGATTCATAATCATTTTTTTCAAGATTCATTTAATATTTTGCTGATTTGCAGCACTTGATGAAAATGTACTGTAGGTTTAGCTGTTTACAAAATTGGGCCTCTAGAGCTGATAAACTGAGGGCTTAAGCCCACAAATCTTCAGATGCCTGTCATATATGCTTGAAGTACATATCTCATTCTGTGTGTGTGTGCGTGTGTGTGTCCATGGAATCAACTATGTAACCCTTTTATTGATATACTCTTTAAGAAGAGAATCACATTAAGTGACAGTCATCTTCCCAATTTAAATTAGGGAACATATAAAATGTTAAAGCTCTGCTTGGTATATATTATTTTGGTACCCAGAAGAAACATCCTGGAGTTGCCATAGGCCAAAATGTACTGATTTAATAACAGGTCATCCTCCCTGGTACCTTCCCTTTGAGGGTAGCAGTCACAGCCTGAACAAGAAAATTGTGGAGGAAAAAAATGCACTTTTTCGCCTTCAAGACATGGGATGTTTATCATATACTTTCTGTTGCACCAGACAGAAAATAGGTTTTACCAGAAGGTTACTGAATGCCTAACACCCCTTCTTCCAGCTGGCATTTTCCTGTTTGGATCATTGTAAATGTTGGATGCTGAAACCCTCCCCATTCCCAGCTGCCACTTTCTCCCTGGTGGTACCCCAGATTCGGCTCCCCAGTGCATCTTTATGCCCAGCTGCTCCTCTGCCTGGCTCCTGGGTATTTAGAATGTGATGGGATAAATAATCTTTTCCCTAGTAGTCACCTCCAAACAACTCTTAATTGGATTTCTTTTAGAAGCTATGATATCCTTAAGTTTAGAATAAGTGACATATCTATCTTCCTAAATTTTGTATATATTTTCTTACAAAGTTTATAAACAGTTTATTATTTTCCTAAGTCAAAAGAGGGTTAATACTTTCTTAAAAACAAATAGTTTTATATCAATTCCCAAACAAATGAATAGTTATATATTAATTCCCAAGAGTCAATTTTTAAAACCTTTAGTTTTATCTTGGTATATAAGAAAGAGCAAAAGTTTGAGAACTGTCCAGGAAGATTTCAAATCTCAGTTTTATTTTCTGAATATACTTTATATATCTCTCTGACACCTCAGTCATCTCAGCTATTAAGCTGAGATGTAAAGGACCTTTGTTTATTAAGTTATTGTGAAATGCTGGGGATTTAGCTCAGCGGCATAAGCGCCTGCCTGGTAAGCACAAGATCATGAGTTTGATCCTCAGTACCCCCCCCAAAAAAAACAACTTACTGTGAGATTTAAATAAAAATGAGAACTGTAAAACCACCTAGCTAGGGTAGTAGTAACAGAACTCATGAAAAATGAGTATAGATTCAGGATCTGTTTTGAAAGAACAGATCAAATTGCTGATGAATAATAGACTGAGAGATATGGGAAAAGCAGCTATCAAAGATGACATCAAAATTTTGAGCTGAGCAATTTGAAGAATGGGAAAGACTATACAGAGTCAGATTTTTAGGGAAAGATCAAGAGTTGAGTTCAAGGTATAGGAGAGTAGTCAGTGAAGGAATGCTTGTTTAGCATGCACATTCCTGGGTATGATTCCCAGTACTACCAAGGGAAAAAGAAAAAAATAAACAAACAAACAAAGGAAAAAGACATGTTGGACTTGATATGTGCTTTAAAACAGAGAAGGCACTTTGCTTTGATTGAAATTATTTTGTGCAAGAAAATACTAACAGGTAGAGTGTATGTGCATAAATGATGTTTGGTCACAACCCTCCAAATTATACTTTCAGAAAATACTAGAAAAACTCAAAAATTTCCATATTGCTTTTGAAGAATAGGGAACGAACTTCAAAATGCTTAAAAATTGTCCACATTTAATATTTTGTTCCTGTTATTACTTTAAAGGTTTGTAGAAGAGACATTGAAGTATATTTTATTATTCTCAATGTTTCTAGTTCTGTTCTCAGGTTCATTTCACTAGTTGAAGCAAAGTTTTTATATGAACATTTTATTGGGCAATATGATATCCTAATATATAGTCCAGAAAGCACAGTAAAAAATCAGAAAGGAAGTACCAAACACTTACCTTGGCTTTATTGGATCAAAGATCTTGAATAAAATACTTAGGGAGGGAGAAGAGGCTTGAATGGAATTTACAAAAATCTAAAGTATGTAGATGCTTTTTTAACCTCAAGATTAGCAGTAACAAATTCCCTTCCCAAAACTTGACCTCTCAACTAAGCTTGAGAAATTATACATTGGAAAATTTGTCTTCTCTCCTCCCTGTTCTCATTGTCACCATCTTCTAAGCTGTAATTATCACTGATTTCTGGGACTCCTCAACTCTATATAATCTTTACATGTCTCTCCTTTCTGGATCAGTATCTGATAAATATATATATATATATATATATATATATATATATATATATATCAGACATATATACATATATGTGTATCTATCTTGCTTTACCCTTGAATATTTACTGCACACATAGTACTTTAGACTTAGAAATCTTACAGAATATGAACCTATTTTCTTTTAGCCAGTGTGTGGCTCTTTGCAAGAAATATACAGTATCTTCAAACTTGTAACAAGAAAACTTTAATAGGAGAACTTTTTGCAAAGGCCTGAGCCAGATATAAGTATGGCAAGTGTGTTAGTGCTATACTTTGGGTTAAGTAACAGTGTTACCACTGCTAGCAAGAGTAGTTAGTAGAGAATCTACCAGCCATGTCTTGCAGTAGAAAGACACTGCCATGTCAGGTCGGTGTAATAACTACCTTAAAGTCTCCAACCTATGTCTCCAGCTGGCAGAAGCCAACCAGAACAGAAGTCAAGGACCATTGGTCTGTTCAAATCAGCTTGCCAGCATACAAAATGGGTTCAAGAAAGGTGGAGAGTGAATGTTGCAGGGAGTGCAGATAATAATCCAGTATACCTTGTGTTTCACAAAATGAAATTCCTAGTAAAACTCTCTTTTGATTTGTTTTCTATTCATTTGACATGTTTGGGGATATCAGTGTTTGTAGAACAGATGTTTGCAATATAAATATAAGCAGTGATCATAAAATGGGGCCACTACAGTAATTGTACTTGCCTAGCCAAGTTTTCTTTTTAAAATGTTAAATTTGAATGCCTTTTGGTGTGACATAAGCTCCTACCGCTTTCTGGCGTGTTCATGAATTAGGTAAATACATTTATGTCATCTTCTTGACCCCAAAGTCATTTCGGTCATTGGCCTTCATTCTGGATATTCATTCCCTCCTTTTTGACCCCAAATTAACCTCTCTTGTACTTATTCTAGGATCCCATTCTCCTCAAAAGAATATTATTGTTAAATGGACTGTTGAAGGCCTAATGTGTGTTTTCCTTGGGTAACATATTTGAATGTTTTAAAATTTTAAACAAATAATAGAAACATAAACATTGTACAAAAAATGGATTTTCAAGGCAAATTTTTAGAGGTTTAACTCCATGTTTCCCTCCTCAATTTTAAGTGATATGACTTTGGTTTTTGTCCCTCAAGATATACAATATACGTGATTTTCCAGTCATCAGACTTGTTATCATTTGTATTTAGCCCTTACTTTCAGTATTTCTGCTTCTACACTGCCAAATAAAGAGTGTGTTTTGTTGTCCCAAAGTACGCTGTGCTTTGGCTTCTTAATCCCAGGTGCTTTGGATAGCTACTCAGTAAAGACAAACAGCCGGCCAGCTCACAGGTGAAATCCCATTACAAGAACCTCCAGGGAAACTACATGTTAATATATTGTTATAATATTGTAGTATCACTTGAAAGAGTAATTTCCTGAACAATTTTAAAGCACAGTAATTAATAGAAGGAAATATTCTGTCCTGATTGAACACAGTCTGCCTGTGAATATCAAGACTACAGCCCCTGTGCTTTCCAGAACACAAGTACTGTAGGATGTATGAAATCCAATCCTTTTGCTGTGTCTCCTTTATCTTTTGCCAGAATCAGCTATGTCTACTACTTGTTATTCCTCGGTCTATGAAATGTCTGCTTTTATGTTCTCCTCATTTTTGTTCACTGTGGTTTTGGAAGTAAGTTTTTCCTCCTTAGCTAGTCAGTGTTTTTATATTACCTCTTATGCTGCAGTGACGAATCAGGTACTGATTTTTCCTTCATTATTTATGCTTGAAGACTGAAAAAGGGACTCTTTGCTGAATTAGTAATGAAAAATTATTTTGATAATAAGGTCAACAAAGCATTATTACTGTAGGTCATTGGCCAGGACTCAGAAACGTTGTAATTATGGTATATTTCTTACAACAATAATGACATTTGGCCTGTGTTAAATTTCCCATTAGCTTCTCTGCCCAATTTTCATTAGGCACACCCTGAATTCAGGGCTTAGATGTTAATTTTCATGACATTTGATGTTTTATTCAGATTACTAAAGCACAGTGATAATCTTACTGAGAACTTTTGTTGTTGGTTAATGATGAATTCAAGTTTTCAAATATATAGAAACAGGTTCAAATGCTAAAAGTCTGTCAAGTACTTTTATTGCACACCCTCTTTGAGTATATTTACTAATCAAAGTTTCTTAGATTTTTTTTTAGGGATTGCTAAAACAAAATTGAGGTACACTAAAATATTTTTTAATATTCAAAACAATTTTGGGGCAAATTATATCCTTACTTATGTCAGTCATAAAAATTACAAGAATAGAATTCTAAAGACATTATCAGTCCATTTTGATAAATGGATTTTGATAAATCAAGATGGTTTTTAATTAATATGGGCATTTAGTATATAATATGTTAAAGACACAAAGACCAGGAAGAAAAATAGCAAGCATCGTTAATGTGGAAAAGTTACAAGTGCTTGAGCAACTATCTCTAAGACGATAATGTGTAATCTATTAACTGGTGATTTCTTACTGTTTTTTTTTTTTTTTTTTTTTTTTGTAGTTCTGTATTACTTGTACCCTTACACTGCTTTGTTTTGTTTTGTTTTGTTTTCTCTTTCTTTTAAATAAAATTTAAAAAAAGAAAACTTACAAGCATCAAAAATACAATTTCAACTAATGTTAATCAAAATTTTTAAAAGATGGGGTAGAAATTTTATGTGATCATATACCTAAGTTATTCTGGGTTATTCTTGGATCCTATATAGCTGAATTGAGAAATTTAAGCTACTTCATCAAAGTTTTTTTCTCCTTGTCTCTCAAAATGATTTTTTTTTCACATGGTGGATAGGAAGGTCTCTAGTTGTTTGAGTCTTACATTCTAAACAGCAGAACATCTTAGGGGAAAATAAATAAATAAATAAATAAATAAATAAATATTATCCCTGTATCCCAAAATGGCTTGAATTTGCCTAAAACAGTCTGAACCAATTACCCCAGCCTGGAACTGTGTAGATAGTTGTTTGATTAGCATTACCTTTCCAGACACCCTTCAGATCCCTTTGAAGGGTGGGATTCTAAAAATGGTTCTTTAAGTAATCAGTTGTTCCAAAATTCTGTGGAATGAATTCTTCCTAGAAAGGAGAGATTCTACTAGTAAGAGACATGAGAATGTCAACGTCCTTCTAATTCCAGGTCCTTTTTGGAAATTGATGATATTTCAAAATTAAACTAAAATAACTAAAACTCAAAGCGAAAAAATAAATAAAAAATTAAGAGTTAACTATTACTCTCAAACACTCTAATTTTTAGGCAGTGCTTTTTATTTTAAGAGACATGTTAAACATCCCTCCATAAAATGTGTTTTTCACCTGTGTTTTTAAAAACAAGGACACTGTCAATAAGATATGGTTCTTATGTTAAAATGGGTATTACACTTAGTGTAGTAACTGCTCACATGAAGACCTTACCCAAGACAGGCTCTATTTTAAAATTCTTCTGTGCAGTAACTGTTACTAGTTGTAGTGTCAGTGCGCAAGGATTTTAGTATTAGAGTTCCTGTGGCCCAGAGCAACTACCTAATAATTGTTTCCATACTTTAGTTTCCTCATCAGCCCAATGATAGTACCTAATCATACAGTACCTATTTCATACAGTTTACTTTATAGTGAGGTAAAATATGTTAGCACCCAGGTTTTAGACATTCAATAAATGTTTGGAAAAAAAGGAATGTTTAATATTTTTCTTCATCATAATTTATTATCTTCATCATTCATTTTTATCTGCTAATAAAGTTAACCAAATGATTTAACAGTAATTTATGTTTGGGTTTTAATTGTGTACTTTCATAAATTAGAGCTTTTATTTATATTTCAGGCCATCTAATTAATAAAACTATTCAAAGAGTATATGACAATATAGGGAATTTTTTAGTTCAAAAAGTAGCATTGCCCAGATGAGAATCATAGTGAATATATAGTTATTCAAATTTTCAGGTACTGATGAAAAGCATTTCACTTATAAGATATGAATTATGAGTCTCTATACCAAGTTAATATTTGGACTCCCAACTATAAAAATGAATTTGTTTGATTTCAAAGTATTTTATACTAATTTTTATAGAATGTACAAATACTTTAACTATAAATATTTATACCTAAGGACATTATCTAAGGAACTATAACTTCAAGGTTATGAAAATAGCAATACATTAAAATAGTACTTGCATTATATAGCGACATAATGCTGTAAAGTTGTTTTTCAATAATGATTTACCTAAAGTTATTTCAAATCATTATTAAAATGAAAAAGTGTTGATATTCATATTTTTAGAAAGAAATAAGCTTTATGTTTGTAAACATTTTGAGAGCTGTGAAGTGGTAATTGTTAATTTGTTTCTGTTTATATGTTTGGACATTAACAGTTATTTTGGAGTCAAACCCACAGTATTTTTGAATGCTTAATTTTCAATAATTTTATTTTCTTTAAAGACAGACATTCTCCATATAGAGAAATTTGGTTGAAAATGTTTTAAAAATTATAGGGTAATGAAATAACCCCAGTTTATAAGACAAGATTACAAACTGGTCATGGGGAACGGCGTGATTATGAGACTCTAGATTTGGTGGTAGTTTTATTCTTTTGTTGGATAAAGATTCATAGATTAGATTATTCTTGCACTACATAGTCTGAATGTTATAGATACTCAATAGTTTAAAATTTTTTGAAAGAAACAAATATATATCCTATAGATCAGTAAAGTTGATGGGATTCTTTTTTAGTACTGATTAGAAAATGTATGTATTGTGGTAAAAGAAAGAAGAGCTAGGCATGGTGGCACTTTGGAGGCTAAGTAAGAAAGATTGAGGCCAGTGTGGGCTATATAGCGAGGCATGTCTCAAAAACGGTGGGGGGGGGGACGGGCTACAGGCATGAAAGAATGAACACAATTTGTACTCTGTGGTGGAGACTGAAAATGAGTTAAAATAATTTCAGATGTTCACACAGCTCTTAAATATTGTCAAAGGTGTGAAGGAAAGAAGATAGAGCAACAGGGAAAGAGTAATAAGTGAAGGTAGTTGAAATAGTAGCTATGTTGATCCAGTGATCTGGGAAGACATCTCTGTGAAGATGATGTGATGGCAGATACCTAAATGACAGGAAGAACTTTTCTGCATTTCCAGCAGAAAAAGTAACAAATGGCACATTCTAAGAATAGTAGTAAGTCCAGGTAAGAAAAGGAGAGACAAGGCTGTTGAAGTGGGTGTGTCCTTGTCAGAGTGATGAGTTTGGATTTATTTTGCATTTACGAGGTGAATAGGGGCAAGGCGTGATTTGATTAATTGGCAGACCAATGGAAGATTTTGGCAGCACTCTACACCACAGATCATTCAACTCCAAATTTTCTATTACTTTATTTTCTTTTCTCCAACTATGCCTTCTTTCTTCTAAAAACCCATAGCTCACTCTTCCTTTATTTAATAAATATTTATGAAGCCAACACAGTGTGCCAGATGGTGTACTAAATGTTCTGATATAAAGATGAATGATGTTATCCTTTCCCTATCCTAATGATTAGTCTGCAGTTGCTTGAATACAATTGGATTCAAAAGTAGGCCTAAATCTTCCCTGGGAAGACAGAGATGGCTTGAGCTGAGGCTTAAGGGATAAGCAGGTGTTGGCTGTATAGACCAAGGGGGCTAATCAAAAGAGAAAGAGGAAAGGAAGTATAAACAACAATCATGAGAAACAATAGTGTATCCAGGGAAAAACAACAGTTCTATGAAACTTTGTTGCATGGTTGGAGTCAACAAAGTTACAACAGCCTGAGCCCTTGAAGGCCAGAATCTGCTAACTGTGCTAAGGAGCTAAGTTTTATCCTCTGTGATGCTGGGAGCCAACGAAGACATTTGAGTAGGGTAGACACAATACCAACTTTCCTTATTATTTATTTAATTGTGGTACAGTTGATGTAGTTAACTTGGAGAAAACTATTAGAGGCTATTAGTAGTTGAAATGAGATGCTAATTACCAATACTGGAAGCTTGTACAGGTATGTAGGCAGAGGATTTGAAGACTCGCAGGGCTTGGTGACTGCTTAGATTGGGATGGCCAGAAGGCAAGGAGAGAGAAGGTGACAGAAGATAGACCCTGGGTCCAAGATGACAGGTTTTCTCATTCAACAGAATAAAGAATTTAGGAGAAATAAGGAAATTGTGGAAAATAATGTTGAGCTCAAGAATCTGGATTGGGAAGTTACAGTATCTCTCATAGAAGTAGAAGTTCGATGTATGTGTCTAGAATTCTGTAGTGCTCAAGGTAAAGAAAAAGACTTTAATCTCACCACAAGATAAATTAGGTGCTAGAAGTTGACATTCTTTAAATGTAGAGCTCTAAAATTTTTTGTTTAATTTGAACTTTTTAAAAAAAATTAAAACAAACAACTAGCCAACATTTAAAAATTCACAGAGTTGCTAAAATAATCTGGAGCAACTGATACTGAACCAGCATTCCAAGATAGCAACAATATGATAGGTTAAAGCATGGCTGTACCAATATATGAGTACTCGTTAGTATTTTTTATTTATGTATTTATTTATTTATTTATTTTTTGTCAGAGTAGCTGAGTTAACATGGCTTTTTTGGTTGCACTTGCTGTTACGATAAGGAAAAATATATAGTATAACTAAGCTAAATTTATAAAGAAAAGTACATTCATTTAGCTCACAGCTTAGAGGTTCTAATCCCTGGTGAGGGTGACACTGTCTTAGGCTCTGGAAAATGCCCAGCTTTAGGTGCCTTCAATCTACAGAGCACAGGAGGAAAGAAGAGATCACATCTGGAAATTAAGGAGCATATGAAGAAAGAAAAGATCACATCTTGAAGTGGAGGGTCTTTTATAACATCCCTAACTCTCGTGAACTAAGCAAAGGGTTCCCTGAGAGCTCCTTTAATACCTTCTCAGCAGAGCCCTCAGTAACCAAAGGATCTCCCACCAGGCCCCACCTTTTAAAGGTGTACTCCAGCTTCCAGAACTATAGCACTAAAACAAAGTCAGGAAAAGGTGAACTCTCCAGACATAGTCAAACCATAGCCAAACCATAGCTGGACCCAACCAACTCATTTCATGTATTTATATTACCTGCTTAGCTCTTCTTGACAGGTGAGTTACAGCTCGAGGCAGAATACACAGAGTGAAATGGGGATAGGATCAAACTCAGTGAAATATGAGAGTAGGGCAGGATAACAGAAAAATCCTATGAAGAATATGGGAATACTTAGCCTAACATTTTTGTTTGTTTTTAATTTTGAGCAGCCACTTCTTCCTGTATAGGCTTTACAGTGTAGCCTTCATGATGGTTTTTGAAAGCTTGCTCCCTTTGGCCTAACGGTTCTCGTTTGTTACCGAAAGATATTCCTAAACACTAGATACTTATTACTATACCATGGTCCATGAATAATGTCATAATTTCTTCCCAAAAGTTTGTTGGAAACTTAAGTTTTTCCAGGTAGTGAAATGTGAAAAAAGTTAATAAAGAAGTATGTGTAATAGTTTTCTTGCTTATGATTAAAGCTATAAGAATCAACATAGAGCTTTTTCTCGGTAGAAGAAATTCAGGTCACTTGAACTTGAAGTAAAAGCAGGAAACAGTGTCATACACAGTTGATAGTCAGGTTGCCACTTCTCAAGACTGGGACTAGGTCAGAGGAGAAATGAGTCGGTTTTGGTTTTGGTTTCATTTTGTTTCATTCTTTAGAGAAAAGGAACCCAGAAGCCTTGCTAGGGAAAGGACAGGGATCGTACACCTGTGTCTGCTTAACATCGGCACTTTGCCTCTTGCACATCTCATTCACTCAGTCACTTTGAGTAGTAGGTTATATGAATTTAAAACAGGACATCAGTTTTTTGTTTTGTTTACACTTTATTTCACAGAGGATAAAATAATAAAACCAATGCAAACAAACCAGTGTGATAAGGATTTCAAAACATTAAAAAATCAACAATAGTTACCATAATGCTTTTAGATGTCTTCACAATAGCTGCAGATAACTTTGACATAGTAAAAATCCACAGAACAGTTTAGAATAGAAACAATAAAAACAAAACAATGAATGCATTAAGGGACTTCAAAACAAGCCAATAGTAAATTCAAAATGGCTACCATAATATGTCTTGCTATCTTTGAAATAGCTGTTCCTGCCATCAGACTTAACATAATCAAACAAACCAAAAGAGAATAAAACCCAACCCAACAAAACAAGGAAAATGATACAGGACTTCAAAACAAGCCAATAGCGGATCAACAGTGGCTACAATCTCAGAAGGGGATCCTTCACCCCATAGATGCCATGCTGCATAGCGCTATCCTCTGAACTTATGGGCAGACCAGTGGCCTTAGACTTGCAAGGTCATAGAAACTCCAAAGCACCACAGGTATCCAATTGCATTTCACCTTGATAGCTATCATCACAGCCTGTGTTTCTCTGGATCAGTCAGTCACTTACAGGGGGGAGAGGAAGGATTAGAATTTCTTATTTACCAGCCCACATGCCAGAAGGCACTAGGGTCTAGCTGTCCCCAGATTGGTGGTGACCTGCACAGGTGCTGGTTCCCAGATGGGGCTTGCTTCCTGATGTGGCCTTGTTCTCTTTCCCTACAGTCCACGAATGGCACTGACTCAGAGAAAGGCTTGGCTCTGGCTCTACCCAGTCTGCCAGTGGCTGCACATGGCTCTGGTTCCCAGATGGGGCTTGCTTCCTCAGGACAGCAGTTTTTTAAGAGCAGAATGAATGGATGGATGAATAGATAAAGAGAGTTTAGAAAAATTTTCAGTGTATTAAAAATAAGCTTTATAATATGTCATTCACTGTCAGTTTATTTACCAAGTAGCCAATTAATTTCTGACATATATAGATATATGTTTTATGTTTTTCTGGTCTTATAGGGAAATTGAATGCCATGTACACTTTGGTTGGTTTTTGTCTTTTGTTGTTTTTGTACCAGGGATCGAACTTACGACCTCTCGCTTGCCAAACAGGCACTTATGCCACTGAGCTAAATCCCTAACCCTTACTTTGTTATTTAAAAGTTTGTCACCAATTTGGAAACTTTAGGGCCATTATTAGAAATTGACTAATTGGGGCTGGGGATTTAGCTCAGCGGCATAAGCGCCTGCCTTGCAAGCAGGCACCGATAAAAATGAAAAAGTTCGATCCCTGGTACCGATAAAAATGAAAAAGACAAAAAAAAAAAATTAAAAAAAAAAAGAAATTGACTAATTGTTTCTGTTTAGGTATTACACAAAAAAATTTGGTAGGTACAGTTTTGGATGGATGTCTAGATTTAAGTGAAGCCACCTTAATATGTAAGATTGACCTTAACAGAATTTCCTTTAGAAAGATATATTACTTTATCATTGTGAAAATTTTAATTGAAAGATACTGATATTGATTTTAAGCATTTGGAAAGTTTCTTGGATTCTTCATACCTCTACCTTTTACACATTATTTAACATGTTTTTTATAGATTCTCTAATCAGAGCCTCCTGATTTTCCTCCAAAAAGCCTTGATTCACTCTAGTATCAAAACAGATAGATCTCAGTCTCTTTATCTTTGTGTGATTTTTGTATCAAAGGAAGGGAATGAATAGGTAGAGCTAGCCCTCTTGGGAATGGATGAGGAGAAAGATAGTATTATTTGTTGTTGATACTATTGTTGAGCATTTACTGTAAACCATAGTGGTGGTGAACCTAGGACACCCATGTTATTTTTTGTTCTTGTAAGACAAAAGAGGCACTTGATAAGCTCATTATTGCTCAGTTGGGTGTAAGATATTGTTACTAAGCCTTCAACAAAGCATGTTTATCAACAGAATACCAAAGGAGACAGTTATTGATAGTAAAGCAAGTAAGAGTTTGTACGTGTTCAAGGTTTGTGCCATTTTTTGAAACCTAACCTACCTAGTTTCTGCTACCATTTATCTTCTTATTCTCTGCCCCTCTGCAGATGCTTAACTAAATTCTTGTTTGTACACAAGCTTATCAGTAGATAATCTGGCACAGTGATTTTCAAATTATGTTTTCACCATAACCCATAGCAAGAAGTACATTTGGCAGAGTTTTCAAGTATCTATAGGCATATATACCTAAAACAAAGTTTTCATGAAATAATACTGTGGCAATTTCCTTTAATATTTTCTTTCATGTTTATGTAATCTATTTCATTTCTTTTTAAAATGCTGTTTATGACTCAGTAATTGATTTTCATGGTCCAGTAATTGGTCATGAAAACACTGACCTAACACATTCTTGATCAATTTACTTTTCCTTGAGAATCCCGGAGTTTGGACATGAATATGTATGTGCAATATCAGTGTGTGATCGTGATCACCTTCATGAACCCTTAACCCAAGTTTATTCCTTTATGTTAAGGGAAAGCACACAGGCTTTACAGACATAGAAGAGAAGTGATCCTACTGGGCTACTTACTAGTTTTATGATTTTGAGTTATACTTTTCTGTGTCTCACTTTCCTCACTTTTAAAATCTAGGCAAATAATACTATCTGTGTCATAAGATAAAAAAATGCATGTTCAATCATTAACACAAAATTAGTATAGATTAATCTCTTATGATAAGTATTATTAATCCTTAGTCACTCCTTAAGCACGCCTTTTTTCTTTTACCATTTTAGGATTCGTTTTCTTGGCCTCAGTCATGTTGTCATGATCTCCTTGCTTGCCCTCTGGTTTTGCCACCGGATCCGTGAATCCTGCATACCAGAACTAGACTAAATGCTGTTGCATTTCATCATCACCCAGTCCTAGCTCTATCTTGTTTTCCAGTTTCCATGTAAATTTAAATTCCTCAGTATGTCTGACTCCTGTTAGAATGACCTTAACAGGATGCTGATCCCTATGGTAAACCTTTCCCTGAGACCCCAGTCTGCGATGACTCCACCCTGATTCTGGGGAGTCAGCAGTGAAGGAGACGCATCATTCACCCTTTTGAAGGAGACTAGCAGAGAGGCAGATTTACTGTATGTGGTGTATAATGAGAGCTATAATTCGCGATAATTATAAGTGCTCTGATGAAAAATAGGCCATATAGAGAGGATAAAAAGTTTGCAACTCCTTCACCTGCATACATCTCAGCTGACCTTGTACCAGCACTACGGCCATTCCCTCAAACCTGGTTGCTGCCAGGCCTTCTCTTCAACCTGTCGCTAGCCATTTTAGCTCTTAGTCCCTTCTGCCTCCTCAGGCAGAATTTTCTGTCTTTACTATTGTTTATTTCCCTTGGTATCATTAACTTCTTTTGGTCAGGGCAGGGCTTAGTATCAAACCCAAAGCCTCACAAACACTCTACCTCTGAGTCCCAGCCCCAAACCCTTTTGAAGGCTTTTGAGATGACATCATCTTAGGTTGCCCAGGGTGGCCTCACTTGTGATCTCTCTGCCTCGGTCACCCAAGGAGCAGACTTATAGGCCTGCAGCATTATGATAGGCTGTTAATCCTTATTCTATTATGTGTACTCTTTAAAAATCTCACCAACCAGATCATGAGGAGAAATGGTGTAATTTGTGTAATATATTCTTCTTTGTAACTGTTGTGGTCCTGTTTAGGTAATTTGAGCATAGTAGCCGTTTTATGTGGTACATAGCAGGAAAATGCACTTTAATATGCATATACGTATGTGTGAGTTTCACAGATAAATGCCATAACTATATGCTTTCTGTAAGTATATATATATATAAAATATATATCTATATATATATATATATATATATATATATATAACTAATGCATGGATAATTTAACTTTTAGATTAATAAGACATAATAAGAATGATACTGTCTGGTGTTGTTTAGAGTTTTAAAAATGGATATATTTATATGGAGATGTTAGGATATTGATATAGTTATTGAGCAGCCGAGCAGTTTAAAGTGTGTGTTCTCTATGATTTAATAATCCTATTTGGTTATTTCCTTAAAAATTACTAGCATAAAGATAAAATTGCAAAGACAGTTGTAATATTTCAAGTAAAATTTTATAAATAATTTATATGTCTATTAGTATACATTATGATATATACATTCATTGAAATACTATGCAGTCAAAAATAATTTAAATTCTTACTAGTTACAGAGCTATCCATGATAAATTGTTAAGTGTAAAACAAAGACAAAGCTGCAAAAGAACATGTGTACTATGGGACAATGAAAACTATGTAAACTATGTGTAAATGTACATATAGTCCTATCCTGTCCTCTTCTGTCCTGTCCTATCCTATCCTATCCTATCCCATCCCATCCCATCCCATCCCATCCCATCGTATCCTATCCTATCCTATCCTATCCTATCCTATCCCATCCCATCCCATCCCATCCCATCCCATTGTATCCTATCCTATCCTATCCTATCCTATCCTATCCTATCCTATCCCATCCCATCCCATCCCATCCCATCCCATCCCATCCCATCCCATCCCATCCCATCTTATCCTATCGTATCCTTTCCTATCCCATCCCATCCCATCCCATCCCATCCCATCCCATCCCATCCCATCCCATCCTATCCTATCCTATCCTATCCTATCCCATCCCATCCCATTCCATATTTGTTTTACCAAGAAACAAATGGACAGGTGGACATGACGCACAATTGTATTCCCAGTATTTGGAAGTCTGGAGGCAGGAGGTCACAGTTTTGAGAGCAGCCTTGTCTATGTAGGAAGACAGACAGAAGAGAGTAAAAGAGGTACAGGGGAAGAAAAGGAGGGAGAGAGGAAGGAAAGGTGGGAAAGATAAAGACAGGCCACCCACTAAATGTGTGTTGTGCACATGTATGTGCTGACTGAAAGGATAATGAACCAACTTCACCTACATAGCTGACTACTGACAAAAACAATTTGTTTTAATCTACTTGGAGAAAGATATATTTCTCTGAAAGGTAAACCATTAAGACCTGGTTACTGTCATTAGAACAAGAATGTGGGAAAAGCGATTTTAAAAAATCAATTGCCCTTTTTTCCTTAGATTCCACATTGCCATATGCTTTATAAATCTATCACCATTACTGTCATCATTACTGTTAACACTTAATCCATTGAATTGTAACAGAAACCTTTTCAACTCTTCTTGTCCTGTCTAAATTGTCCCTACTAAGTGCATGTTCTACCAGTACGTGTTTCTTTTAGCAGCTGGGAACTCCTTAGCTACTAAGGCAGCTTAATTTATGCTCTGACAGCGCTCATTATTAGAATTTAATTTTTCCTGGATCAAAATCTTTTTCCTGAAAACTTACTTCACTGTTCCTACTTCTGCCTTGTGGGGACATCTAAGGAATTTTTCTTTCAATAGTGCATCTAAAACTAGAAGGTAGTTGTGTTCTAACCATGTACATTATTTCTTATACATAGTTAATAAAATCTCTCTTAGTTTTGTCAGTAGAGAAACAAAAGTATGACAGTGAATGAAACAGCATGTCTTTAGAATTACTGTGTATTAATTTTGGTTAAGACTTCATTTCAAAGGCGGGTAGTTATTATTTGACAGAAGGTATATAGATTTGGTGAATAAATATTCTAAATTGTGGGCTTTCAGAGGATAGAATTTTGCTTTATATATTTCTTTCTTTTCACCTGCTCCTACATTACCAGTGATACACTTACTATTGTGTCTACCATCTCTTTAATAAACAATGGTTTAAATGATTACATCCACCTATAATATGTATCTTTCTTGACTATAATATTTGAATCAGACATTCCAAACCTAAGAAATATTGGTCACTCATAGTTTATAATGAAGCATCATTAGGTTGCCAATGTTGATTGTTACTCTCCTGTGAATGGGAACTCACAGTAATTATTAGGGTATCAGAGAAAAGATATTTCAACAAATACATGTTGTTAAATGGGTTTATATAGACTGTACCTGTTAGTACTAGAAAGGAAAATTCAAACTCTCAGTTTCTGTTAAATGACCTTACATCCAATTAGTAGATTCTACTTCTCATTGTTTTTTGACATATATATTTACCAATTGTGCACATGCATTTTTGTGGCCATTGAATATCATTGATATTAAAAATTGAATTAAATGTATCAGTGTAACAAGTAATTAGTCTAAGAACGATGTTTGCTCTGTTTTTTTAAGTTGATTGCCATAATATTGACAGTCATCTGATTCTGTGACTTAGTTCTAATTATAGATATAGGCTACTTTACATGAAACTGGGTATTTCTAAGAGACTAAACAAAATGTAATACTGTGAACAAAGAAAACAGCATGTTTTTAACTGCAAATTGACTACTGTCATAAACAGTGATTTCAACACAGTATTAGTATCATAAGAATGTCTTGGGCCTCATCTTTCAAACTATTTCTATCGTATGGTAATTTTTTTAGGGGAGAAAACCCAACAACTGTCAATCTAATCATTATATGCAGCCTACATTACCAAGCAAAATATATTTACAGCTAGATGTACACTGTTTTTACAAGTTTATTAAAAAACATGTGTTGCCCAGTGCCAGGAATAGCTACAGCAAATGCTACCACCAGTAGGCAAACTGTCTCTGCACTTTCTTCTAAAAATTTAGCTACCCATCATTTGATGATTTATGGAAAGAGGGGTATTGTAAGAGAAAAGATTTAATACAGGATACATAATTTAGAGGATTATTTTTATAATATTCACCCAAAGAGTCAAATACAAAAGAGTATAGAAGATCCATTGAGACGCTGGAGACCCAAAAAATCCAGCTGAGGGCCTGGATCCCATGGAAATGTTCTGCAAGAGTCCAGCTGTAGATTTAGGACCTGTGATAATGTCTAATGCAAGTCTGTATCAAGGATCTGCACTAGGAAGGCCCAAAGGTCAGTGGTGAAAGCTAGAGTGTCTGTGCCAACAGGATGAAGAATCTGTTGCACCGAGAGATCTGCACTAGAGCCAGGAAGTAACACTCAAAAGTAAGGACCAGAGCTCCGTGGAAAAGAACCCCAGCCGTCCTCAGTAACAATGAGGTCCCAGGCTCCTCCAGTGATGAGGACAGCTGAGTTCGTATCGGGAAATCCAGCATGACAAGCTTCTTTGTAAGAATCAACAGCATACCTTCTTCCTCTTGGGTTCTTCTTTTATGCTGCTGGGAACAATTTTCCCATGTGTCTTCTACACCCATCATCACACTGATTCAGTTTAGCTGGGTGTTACAAGTTGACCACTAGTTAATCCACCACAGAAGCAGATATTCTTATGTGAAAATACAAATCACAGAGAAGACCTGTGTGTTTGTGTGTGAGGGTGCAGGTGTGGGCATGTGTGAAAAGGGTATAAAGAACATGAGATGATGGAGTGGGGGTAGATAAGAGGAAGAGGAACCACAGCATTCCTGTGTACCCATGCTGTAGGTCATCAGGTATATATCTAATGAAATAATTCAAATCATGGTAGGACATCTGACTGTTCAGTGTATAGAAGAATTGCATTACACATTATATATATATATATGTCTTTGTTGAAATGTAACACTTTTTATATAAGATCAATGATAATAATTTATTCATGTGATCATTGATTTAATGGCCCTCTACAGCCCTGCTATCCTCAGACTAGGGCACTGTAGGAATCTTTCTAACTTGTTTGCCATTATTTCTTCCCCCCAAAACCTCATGTGAACATAAGGTGGAGGCCTTTCAAAGGCATCTAAGTCTAGCATTTGTAATTGGTTCCTTGTCTAGTGCAGGGATTGGTGGTACGAGTGCTGCAGCTTCCCAGGAGTGGGTGCCAGTCTACTGCTGTATCCACCATGTTGCATCTAGGGGATGCCATCCTAACCTGGAGCCAGCTGATTATGGACTCCAACCTCCACCAACTGTGATTTAAATAAACTTTTTCTTCTCTAATTTTGGAGTTTGGGTATTTTGTCTCAGCAACAAGAAAACAATTGCTGTGTATTGTTATGTGGTTGATAATGGGTTCTCCTTTCATCTATTAATGGCACCTAAGGTTAACTTTAACAACGTGAAATATATTTTCAAAATGAAACGTGATTGTTTCTTCATATCAATAATAATAGCAATGTTAACAATAAACTCTGAAAGTATACTAATGTAAAATGCTATTGAATAGCAGCAAATTCCCACTTGCACATGTTTGGTTCATAGTTCATTTATAAAGCATGTTAGACTGGGTATGGCTTTTTTTTTTTCTTTGGGAGATAGACAGATAATTCATTAATTCAAGTATATAATGGAATGAGATGTACTGTGTATATACGAAAAGAATCATAAGAATAAAATTCTCTAGGGCTGGAGGTTTAGCTCAGCGGCATAAGCACCTGCCTTGCAAGCAGGCGGTCGTGAGTTCGATCCCTGGTACCAATAAAAATGAAAAAGACAAAAAAAAAAAAATTATAAAAAAGAATAAAATTCTCTAAAATACCCCAAGAGCTGCAATTCTCAGTTAAGTATTTAACTTTGTTTGTTATTGGTGGTGGTGGTGGTGGTGTGTGTGTGCGTGTGTTACTATTTTCATGCATGGTTTGAATACAAGGACTACGTCTTCATCATGTTTCTAGTAGAAGGTTAGTTTGGGACAATTGAAGAACAGAAACCCCAATCTCAAGGTAGGGTGACAGCAATTTTCGTATTCAATTAGCTAAAATAATATGCAGGAGCAAGATGATTTCAGATGAGCCAATGTCCCCCCAAATTGTTATTTCTTTATAATTACCTTTAATCTTTATAATAAAATACATAGCAAATTTTGACCAAAGCACATCGAATGGGAAATTTACATGAAGCCATAGTTTATTGTTAGAAATGTGAAAATATGAGGTGATACCATTTGTCAGAGTATTATTCTACTCAGTGTAGAACAGAACCCAAATTACACTTGTCATGATTTAGATCTAAACCAGAATTCTCATATGCTTGACAAGTGATCAGACCATGGAGGTGCTATCTGTTCTCACCAATGGATTCATCCACTGCTGAATTGAGTAGCTAAGTGTGGTTGTTGGAGTGGAAGCTGGATGGAAGTGGATCACTGGGGGCATGACCTGGAAGGAGATACTCTTTTTTTAATTAGTTTTATTGGCATAGTTTGGATATACATAATGATAATGCTCATCATAAGGAATTTGTACCTATACCTGATAGATCTTCACATTTCTTTTTTTCCCTTCATTTCCCTCCAATCCTTTCAATCCCTCTTCCCCTTTTTATTTACAAAAGCTTTGTTTCTACTTTTTATAGTCTCTTTTGGTTTTTTGTTTGTTTGTTTGTTTTCTTTTAAAAGGCTATATTCTTGTCCACTTCGCCCTTCTCTCTCTGCTTCCTGGCTCATGACTAGAGCACCTGTTCCTCTACCATGCCCTCTGAATTTTGTGTCTGCCTTGGATCAGCTAACTAGGCACTAGCCTTTAAGTTGTGGGTGTTGTATATTTTGTCCCAGCAACAGGAAAGTAACTAAAGCAACAATTTAGAAATCATGTAAATGCTGTTTTAGATTAATAATATTCAAAATTTATAGTATTCCAAAATTTCTGCATGATGACTTCATGAACTGCTAGATGATAAACCCAATATTGATATAAATATTATCAGTGATATATAACTTAGCATGAAAAAGACTTTATATAAAGATTTCATGAACTCAGCCTTTGCTGTCAGTTTGAACTGAAGGCTCCTGGCTACCTTCAGGTGAGCTTTTCAGAAGGTCCTCTTGTCTCAAGTTACTCATAGTAGTCCTGGTGATTGAACATGTCTTTTTCAAAATGATGTGAATTTAAGATTTATCAACCTTAAAGAAGGTTACCTCTGTGGTTAAAACTCCTGAGAGTCACATATGGAGAGATACTACATGGCCAGTAGTAGATACCTTCCAACTTTTTTTTTCAGAGAGTATTAGATTCCTCAAAGGAAAATGAGTATGTAGAGGTGTTCCCTGTCTCCCTTCCCTTTTCCTACTTTTCTTATTATTCTCTCTCTCTCTCTCTCTCTCTCTCTCCTCCATCTCCCTCTCTCTCTTTTCCTTCCTCCTTCTCTCCCTCCCTCCCTCTTTTATCCACCTGTCTCACTCTCCAGAGTAGTTAGGACTATAGGCTCATGTTGCCATCACCAGCAGGTCCTCTCTCTACCATAGTTATGGTGCAGGTTTCTTCATGTTGACTATTTTGTAGTAACACTTAATATAACTTACCTGGTTTGCCATATAAGGTACTTTTTTTTTTTTTGCTTTTTTTTTCTGTTATATGATCTTGTTATGTTTTTAAAAGAATCAAGTTCATTTACCTGAAAGTTGGATCAACAAAGTTATTTTGGATGACTTTTCTTCTTAAAATTACACTATATTATGTTACATAGCCACCATGCATATCTGGAAAAATTTTAAAAAACAGCTTACCTCTACAAAAGTAGGAATAGATTCTTGATATAATCTTGGAACATTAATGAAAAACAAAATAAAAAATCCTGACTTTGTTACATTGTACTATTTCTTATTTAACTAATTTGTCATCCTATCCAAATATATATGAAAATACCATCTATAATAAAAATTAGTATGATCCTTTGGTCTGGTAATGTTAGCATTATTTCTCATCAGTCAACATCAAAATTATTGGTCCTGCTTCTTAAATTGTATGATTTGATAGTGGTAGTAAGTTACCTTTTGTATAAGTCCTCATGGAGAGCCTGGTAGAAGAGATTGGTTATAATTCTCTACATAGCTCTAGAGGACACTTCATTTCGGTGTTGAGGAATAAGTCTTCTTTCCATATAAACTTGCTAAATCATTTGGTTCATATCAGCATCAGATTTGATGGCTTCAAAGTGTGAAATCAACAGCAACTACGTACTATAACGAGTTTGAAAGTATGTCTCATATTTGGCTCTCTCTTTAATCCTTTCTGGAGCTAACTGACTAAAAATTTGGATTACATTGTTTGGAGTGGTATATTTTAATAGTCTCCACATTTGCTCTTCTTCTAGCTTCAACTTCTCTTCCTTTATAACCATCATCCAGTATAACCCATCACATTAAAATCATTAATTGTAAATGAAAGCCACCTGTAAACGAAAGTCATAGTCCTCAACTTGCCACATACAGCAGTAATCTCTTCTGGCCTGCCTCACCGCTCACTTTCCCCCACACTGAACTCTGGTGCATTTATGGTTCTCCAAGTATATCATGTGCATTTCTTTCTACTTTTGCACTTTGCTTTTTTCTTATACCTACTAGTTGATGCATTGTGATGCTCTTGTGGAAAAAATCGTGAACTTTTGATGAAGTAGGTCTGTATTCAAATCTTGTATCTATCACTTAACAGATGCACTTAATGAGATTTAACAGATCTTAAGTTACTTAATGAAAATAACAAAATATAAGACATTTGCTATGAAGATTTGAGGGCAATTTGATTTCAAACTAATCACAGTCATATTTCTAGTAGTAAACATTAGAGTTCATTTTTTTCTAAAATAACCCTTCTCTCAATTTGTACCTAAGACCAGACTATACGTACTTTAAATCCAGATTGAACTACCTCCTTCTCCATGAGATAACTTTTTCCCCTTTTCTTATCTAGAACACTTTTCCAGAATTTCTGTATTTTTGTTGATTATGCTACTCTATACACTAAACATGTGCTTTTAGTTTCATGTATTTAGGAATAATCACCACCAGTCTTCTTTGTGGAGGAGTCAATCATCAAGACATGGATACTAACTTATGTACATATAAACTAGTGACAGTACACTATCATTGTTAAAGACCTAATAAATATTTGAAATTGCTGGTGTAACAATGATAATGATAGGAAATCTCAAGTCAACAGCCACATATTTCTGCAAAATCAACTTTATTTTAGATATTTGTGAGCCAAAGGTGTATATCCGTTCATCTGAACCAATTTCTTTGCCATTGCCCATTTAGATTACATGGTAGCTGGGCTTGCCAGTTGTTAAATATTTTGGTACCTCTCCTGAATATGCTGCATTTTCTAATGTAAAACTTTTATGAATCATTTTACATAGCAAGTTTTAATTCCATTTGGAAAGATTTCAAGAGAGCAAGTTTCTTTTATTGTCTTGCTTGGAAAAAGAATTGCATGATTTCTGATGAATTGTGTGCGATCTTCTGAGAATTTCTCTACTGACACATCTTTTGAACAGAAAGAATTTGTTCCCTAAATTCTTACTCATGAGCTTTCAATAGACTTCAGATGTGGGGAAGTATTGCTCTCCTCAAATACAATTTACAACTGCATTTGATTCAGTTTCCTCCCTTTCATGAAATTGAGATGGACAGCTGAGCCAACTTTAAAAAGAAGTATATATGAATTGTATTTTATTCTAATAATATTGAATTGTCCTTCAAACGTATGCCTACATGCTGTAGGCAAAATTTTGTATCATATCCTTTTAAGTATAGTAAAAATTAAAATACGGTAGAGAGTAATACTGACTATGAACAACACAATCGTGGCCTGTTTGAAAGTGAGGTAGCTATCTAAAAGGAATTTTAAACTTTGGAGTATGTTGGTGCTAATGGTTAAACCTTCTTACCTTGTCTTTGATGTTCTGTCTGAGCTTAAGTGAAGCAATGGGATTAAAAATAAAATGTACACCTTTCTTTTGATCTAAAAGGAAAAAATGGAAATCCTTTCTCCTGCTACAATTTAGCAAATACCACTGCTCCATCAAAACAGATATGACACTGTGGCTTGGCTCTTTTGGTTCACAGATTTAACAAGTAGCCAAAAACTGAAAGATTTTCATAACCATTGTCGTTTTTTTCTGGAGCAGTATAACTCCATATATTGCTATGTAAATGTACTTTTTTGCCATTTGCAAAACTGGTGTAAGTTCAATTAATTTTAAGCAACCTTTCTTAAATGATTTATATTTCTGTTAACTGATCTCTGGATAGGTGATTTAGTGCTGGGGATCAGTTACCTGAAGTGCAAATGAAAAAATATTGGCATAAATATAGGTTACAAACAGAGCAAAGCTCTTTTTCCAAAGGCCTACTTTTCTAGAGAGATTTTTCTCTCCATTGTCTGCTCAAGCATATGTAAATAATGTACGTGTATATAAAGTACATTTATATATTTACCATGTACATATTTTAAAGGCTTTAATTGATGTAAAAACTAACCATCCCAAACTGTGGCCATTTAAAAATGAGTGACCATGCTATTTAAATATTTCTTTTTAAAACAAAAGATCATGAGGGAGAATGGAGACAGATGTTTCCTTCCTTTGATGTCATGAAAGACTTAGCTTAGGTAGACCATGCCTAGAAGCTGATAGCCAAAAATAGCCACCATGAGATTTTATACAGTCCCTTGGGGCTTTTTCTACAAACTTGGAGGCCACACAAAAAAACACCCAAAAGATACAGTAAGTTGAAGTGACCTTTTTGGGGGGGAGTGGGGGTGAGCAGTGCTGGGGATTGAACTCACAGTCTTGTGATTTTTAGGATTTATGATCTTAGAGCGCAAACTTCATATTCTTCCTAAAAGGAGCATTTTATCTAATTGATCTTTGGTATATATCTGCTTCCTTCATCACTGTTTCTGCTATATTTTTATTTTCCTGCCAGTGATGCTACCAGTTTTCCGTTCATTCATGTTCATGCCCTCTGGTAATTGGCAGCAGAATAACATTTGGGCTCCTTAGCTGTCCAGCCTCAAGGCTGTCTAAAATCTCATGCTTTCCCTCGGGTTTTTGGTTTTTTCCTACCAAATCCTACCTTTAGTCACAGTGGTTGAGTGCAGCCTGGTGCTTCCTTTTATTTTTCTCTCCACTTGGCTGGCCTGTCTATCCTCAAGTAAAGTATTAATCACACTGTTAAAAAATGTCCCTTAATGAAAAGCATACAACAACTGAAAGTCATCTTTTCTTGGAACTCCTAATAATAAAAAGCTGTGTTTTATATAGCTTAGTCCTGGAAGTGTGCTGTGTGCTACTAGTATGTATTTTGCTCTTGAATTATTCACTTATGATTGTTGCCCTGCAAAGTATGCCCTCACAGAACTATAATGATTTCAGTGAGGTGTCGCTTCTTAAAATATTGTGGAAAATCACTTTTCCAGGTGGTGTAAAAACAATCCAAGAAATTCAGCTTTATTGTTTTTATGATCTAAGATATCTTATTCAGCTTGGTCATCACAGTTTGTCTTTTGAACTCTTAACTTCTGGATATGTGCTGGAATACTTCAACTTCCCAATTTAGGAAATTTAAGTACATTTAGTGTTTAGAATTGTGAAATTTTCTAGGGAAGTAACAATGTTCAGCACAGTATCTGCAAAAGAAATCATCCTTAAAGACATACATGAGTGAACGAAATGAATTAAAGAAATTTATAAGAAACGCTTAAATTTAAAACCAAAAATGTTTTTGATCCCCAGTACTGATAAAAAAGGAAAAAGACAAAAAAATGTTCAATGATATCAATAAGTTATTTCAGTGTATGTATGCAAGCAAAATGAAAATGATAATAATCCTCCTCGGGGTCTGATAGTTTCAGCCTGCATTTTCAGCATTGGGTAAGGAGCTTTGAGTTCACTGACAGGTGTGTCAGTATTTAGGTTTGTGTTCTCCCCCTTATCTGATAACTGAGTCCTTTCTTTGAAGTTTCCCAGTTAAGTCTTACACCCTTGAGATTCTAGACTTTCACCTACATAAGCTTCTTTTTATAAATTCTTCTTTTGCTCCATCCTATCTTTCTTTTGGTTTCTTTTCTTTGGTTTCAGTAATTGGATTTTCTGACACCTTAATGCAAGATCCTCTTATCTTTATGGCCATGAACTTTTAGGGTCTTAGTGACATATATAGCTCACCAGCATAGATCCTTTTAGTGTACACAGTAGATGACAGAAACATGTCCTTTAAAAAGAGAGTGTGAGAGAAAGTAGAGTCCTAGACTTCCAAATAGGGCAAACTTAGAAAAATCATTTAAATTTTTTTTCTTATTTTAGAAGATGGCATAGATATAGTGAAATAAATTAACGGCAGCAAGCAGAAGCTAACTCAAGCAGAAGCAAATGATAATAAACTCACACAATCTTGAGGGTGCACTTTCTTTGAAACAATAGCCATGAGGTTTTGTTTTATTCAAAGAGCAGTACAGATATTATTGTCTATTCTCATACTCATATGCATGCATGCTTGTACAAGCAAGCATATAAAAATTAAAACTGAAATCTGGGCATTTTTTGCTTTGAACTTTAAAAGTAATTTAGAAGTATTCAAAAGGCAACTTTTGTTGATTTCTCTTGTGGAATGTTTAAAAAAATTCCATAGGAGCAAAGGGGGCACGTTATTTGCATAATGCTTTTACTATTTGAAATTGAGAATGCATATGCCTTATTTTTATTATTCTAAAACAGAATGGCACATACTTTTTAAAATATAGTATTTTCTAAACATGTTGGCAATACCTTTTCACAAGTACACATGTAGGTGACATTTTATCAAATGGTGTCCAGTGTACAAATTTCTAAACCTTAAGCCCTCAGGGACACCTTAAAAGACACACGGTCAACTAAAAGAAATTTAAGGCCAGAGCCGGCCAGTGTGCTGAAAATGGATATTCTTACTCTTCTTCTTGCCTGTCTACCTTTGGGGTCTGTATAAAACTCCAGGTAAATGAATATAGAAATGACTCAGACTGATTCAAGAAAAGATTGTGGTGATAGGAGTTGACACCAAAGATTTGGCAGAAGTATGCCAGGGACTATGAGTAAATAGCTTTTGTGGATATTTCTCATAAAGAACATTTCCCCCCTTTCATTGCAAAACAAAGTAAAGGATTTGTCACAAAATATAATTTACCAGTTGGATTAATGATGCTTTGGGGAACCTCACACTTGTTATCTTGCCAGGGCTTTTCAGTGATGGGGAAAGCTCATTCACCTGGAAGGTGAGGAGCTAATCCCAGTCTTCACAATGTCAGACCTCACATCATACTATCCATGATAGTATGATGTAGAGCAGTGCTCCCTAGAATGTGTTCTGTATGTGCAATCCCATGAGCCCAGGAAGCACCACCCATAGAGGACTAAGAGTGGGTAGCACTGCACAAGCTACACCCATGTGACTTTCAGGGGACACCTTTGCATATTTCACTTTTAGAGAATTCCGGTAGTAAATTAACCTGTCAAACTTTAATTCTGTATTTCAGAAACTTACTTATCATACAATTTTCTTCATGAAATATTTATTAAAATCTTGAGGAAGTATTTTTTAGAACACTCAGGAATTTTCTCTATCTTCGGCTTCACATCTGAAAACTGAGGCAGGTAAAACTACATAATTTCTGAATTCCTTATCAAGTCACACACTCTATGGTTATGAAAAATTCTCCACTGGTCACTCACTAGAGTCACAAAACATACATAAATTCCAGAGAGAAGGACGATGTTTCTGATGGGAAGTAAGTAAAAAAAGTTCATCTCTATGTTGTATACTGTCACATAAACTGTCTGTATTTTATACTTCTTTATAAAATAATTTGAACATGCCAGTCTTAATTTTGACCTTCAATTAAAGTTTAGTTTATTAAGGATAGGATCCACATTGTTTCAAAACTCTTGTAGTATCAGTGTAAAATTATTTATATGTCTGTATGATCAAGGGAAATAATTTTTTTTGTCACAAGTCTATGATTGTTACTGTTGTTATTTCCCCTCACCAGTTCATTTTGCAAGTTGAGGCAGCAGGAAAAATGGTCAACTAATTCTTTTATTATTTCCTTGTACACAATTTTGGATACATTGTGGTACCATCTTTGTTTTACAAAAATGTTTAGTGATGAATAAATTGTTATAAAAGGGAATTATAACACTATCTCACATATTTAAATATTCTATAGAATTAAAACAAATCATGTATCTGTTTTTATTTTATTGAAGAGCAAAAGCTTTTTAAAATTTGCCTTGGGATATGAAATTAACACACCATGTTTCTGTGATGGTATCTGTAGGCATATCATAACTGTCATAGATGTGGCACCATAACTATAAGGAACACGGGCTCTTTTTACTCTTCACTTAAAAATGCATAAAAGTTTTTGTGGATACTTTAAACTGGTGTCTTAATAATCTAATTGTCTCTCTCCTCATCCCCATATTTACAGTATATATGTATGTCATAGATATGTATTACATATATGTGTATGTGTGTGTGTCAAACACTGTGAAATAAGTCTCAAAGTGTACCTTGTGTACCAGTTAATGAGGAGAATGATACAGGAAAATCACTCTTGGTTATTGATTTCATATGCATATTCACAATGATAGATTATAAATATTTTTATGTAGGGAAAGAAGCAGATGGTGTTAACCACTTGCCACATATTAGGCATAGCCATTATAACTTAATTCATGAAAATGTAAACAAGATTATTTTGGTAAAGAAACAGAAACTCTAACAGATTGCTATTCTGACCAAGTAACATGGTAAATGCAATGCTGAGATTTGAACCAGTGCTTGTAATTCCAAGTCTATTCTCTTTCAAACATGAAAACGATGAACTTAATCTAAAATCATCTAGTTATTAATGTACTATTTTCAAAAGAAACTTTGAAAAAAGAACTGAGCCATTGAGTTATTAGGAAGTGCTTTAATGTATGTTTTACCAAATTGCCGATATTTCAGAATCCTTTTCTCTTTTTGCTTACACAAATTACATGTTAAAAGTTTGATAAAATGTAGAAAAATTTTTCCTTAGTTATTAATGTTGTAGTACAAATGAGATGGTTATTTGAAACACGTCTTTGCACCAATTTTATGAAAAAAGTATTTTGAAATTTCAAAATAGAATACAGTGACCCTAGGTGTGTGTTTGTTTTCAGTCTTTGTCCCTATAATCTTTGACATCTCATTTTGGCTTACATGACACGTACACATATGTACTGCTAATTCTGGGTTCCTCTGCTTGGGATGCACCCCCTACCCCCACCATACACAGGCCTGAAAATTAACCAGCATTCAGTGGTAGCTGAAGATGATATCACCATGTAGGGTGTATCATGTTCTCTATGTTCTAGTCAACACCAGGATACCTCCTTCTGGGTAGAACTTAAAATACTTACAATTTAAATTTTTGTATACAATATATGTAAGTGTAAAAATATGTCATAGCATAAAATTAAAGTTTAACATGAACAATTAGATCCATTCACAATATTGTACAGACATCATTTTGTTTAGTTCCAAAGTACTCACATCATTCCAAAATAAATCCCCTTATCTTTTAAGTGATTTCTTTCTTTTTTTTTTTTTTTTTTATTACTTTTTATTTTTTTGTGGTACTGGGGATTGAACTCATGACCTTGCGCTTACCAGGCAGGTGCTTATGCTGCTGAGCTAAATCCCCACCCCTAAGTGATTTTTCTTGTTCTTTCACCTCTCTAGCCCCTACTGACCTCCAATCTGTATTTTGTCTTCATGAATTTATCTATTTATTTAAATGGAATTGCAGTAATTTAGAATAACTATCAAAATATCAACAGTTGGTTCCCTTTTATGGGTAAATATATTCTGTAGTATGTATATTCCACACTTTATTTATTTATTCACTAATGAACAGTTGGACCATTTCTACTGCAAAGCTGTTTATTGACAACTTACCGGTAGTTGCCCCAAGGAAAGCTTCAAGAACACTTGGTATAGAAGAGCTTGCTGTTACATGGGGACCATTATGAGGCTGAATCCAATGTTAATAATGCCATTATAGTTCATTCTTATTCTAGACTCGCAGAAATATATTAGTTTGTTACTTTAATAAATATACACAGAGCATGTGGATTATATGTACTGTACCAGAAATAGTTATGTTTTATTATTTTAAATTTTTATTATGAATATTCAAGGTATAAAACATGAAAGATCTTTTAAATAGTATATGAAATCTTATTCCTATTCAGTATTTGATTTTATAGAATTAAAAAATGTCAGTTTGGATAACTTAGGTTAAAGACAAAGAATAAGTTCTACCCAAAAGCTCCAGTCACCAAAAGCTTTGGGTATATTTTTTGTCAATTAATTGAGAGACTTGTTGAAAACAAATTATTTTGAATCTCTCTCTATATAATAATTATGCTGCAAAGGCTTTCCCTTTTGAAACAATTTATATAATACATAAGCTTATGTTTCTCCTCCAAGTATCATTTCAAGACACGCAAGTATAATTAAATAATGGAGGCAACAGTGAAACATAATATTACAATAATGTTCTTTGGTGCAGTTTGGAATGTTTTAGAAAACATTCGAAACTATTTTTCTCATAAAGTCACTTAACTATTTAAATATCATGATAGCATTTCTCTGCACTGTATATAATACACAAGGTATCCAGTTAAATGAGACACCAATTGATTAGAAGGGTTTGCGCCAATCAGAAAATTTCATACTTTGTATCTTAGTGCAGTAATAAGTAAACAATTAAAATTATTTTAATAAAAAGTGCAGTGAAAGAGGGAAGAGCAAGAGTTTTTGTTTTGGTTTGGTTTGGTTTGATTTTTTGAGATAAGATCTTACTGTGCACTTCTGTCTGGCCTTGAACTCACAGTGATCCTCAGGCTTAGCCTCTTGAGTGCTAAGAGTATGCCCATACGCAGCAGGAGCTAGGTGTTTTAAAATGAGCCTCTGATTTTCACCTGCCCAATTCTTTCCAGCTTGCTGTATTTAAGAAGCTTAAATAGAAAATGATTTGAATTTCCAGAGTAAATGTGCTCTAATGAAATTAGTATGACGTGTCACTTTTAAGGTATGTTTCTAACTTGGTTATAAGCCATTTCTATTCTCAAGATTGTTGAAATGAAGAGTACTTAAGTGTTTGTTTTACTTATACCATTATTAGTGACCTCTTTGAACTTTCAGATACATACCTCAAAGATTTTACACATCTGTCAAGTGTTAAGTTTTCTTCTAAAGTGACAATCTTTATATATATTCTTTGCATTTGACATACGTATTATCAGTGATGGTATTTTCTGATTGTAACATAACTATAGTCTTTAAAATTTAAGTTAGAGCATTAATTAAAATTACATTGCTTTCTTAAATTGCATAAACTGTTGAATAAATGTTGAATGGAAAAATTTGCTTATCAGTGGATGTTGGGAATGTACTTCAGAGACCAGACCTCAAGGAAAGTATTTTTTTCAGGATGTCACTAAAGTAGCCACTCTCAATCTTTCACTCCCTTAAAACAAAATAAAACATTACAAAACAATCCAATGATTCTAGGTAATTAGAAGAAAATGGAGAAATTTCTACAACAATATTGACTTTAATTGAGCTGTGCAAAAATTCGAAATGTATAGACTGTAGTGATTTTAACATTGTGGGATGAGGAACATCAGAAACTTCAATTTTAAAAACTGGAATATTTTGCCATGTTCAAAAATATCCTGGGGCTGGCAATTTAATTCAGCGGCATAAGCGCTTGCTTAGCAAACACAAGGTTGGGAGTTTGATCCTCGGTACCAAAACAAAAAACAAAAAAAATCCTATCCAAATTGAATGTCTTGAGAAAATGGGCCAGAGATGTACTATAAAGCCAAAAGTGGCACCTGTGACCCCTAACTCTCATTCTTGTGCAGTCTCTATTTAAAATTGAAGCTCAGGAGACAGGTCATTTACCTGAGTCTTAATTCTAGTATAGAACAACCAAATAGTTATTTCAACACCAGCCTTAGGTGCTAAGTGCTACAGTCCAACTTGATCAGAATTAGATCATCCCTAGACAGACAAATACTAACAGAGCACCAAATAAGTGTGCTATAGTGTGTACGTGTGGCTGAAACACCAGCTCTGCAGGGGTAGATGTATTGGTAAGCCGAAGTCTGTAAGGTAGTCCAGGACTATATTCTAACACTTGAGAGATTTACAAAATAACACTAGAATTTTTCATTTCCAGTATCCTAGTGGTGATTCAGGGGAATATCTATGATTGCGCATATATTTTTACTTCAAAATGGAGTGCCATCACTTATTCCAACTTGCTGTAGCTCTGCCTTCTTTAACAGCTAACAAGCAGACTCAGTCAATAGTGGAAAAACTCTAAGTATCTGATTGAATATGTCTTTTCAGCTTTGTTCTCTAACTACACCTTTACCAAGATAATTCTGGGCTGCCCATCTCTCTGAAGCCAGTATTCAGGATAGGAGAATTGGTGCAAAGGAATCGAGCATATTCAAAGACTGGAAAATTTTAGAAAATAGTGGAGCTCTCTTCTCAAAGCTCTAACTCACAAGAGTCAAGGACCCAAACGTTTCAATGGCGAGGGGAAGCAGAGCAAGGCAGGAAGAGTATGTGCTTCCAGGATTTGTGTGCTTTCTTATTACAACATGACAATGGACCTTAACCTTCTGGCATCGGGTCCTATAGTTCTTTTTTGATTTTGCATGCTCTATGTTAGATACCACATAGAAACAAAGAGCAATGTTGAAAAGTCATCAGATGTTTAGGGTTCTGTAAATCTAGTGAAACATACAAGCAAATTGTGGTGGCACACACTCGTAATTCCTGGGGATGCTAAGACAGGAGGATTGATGTGAATTTAAGGCCAACCTGGACCACAGTGAGACCCTACTTCAGGAAAGAAAAGCAAGAAAAAAAGGAAAGATTCAGCAGTCAACATCTTAATCTTCTACATGGGCTTTTCCTTCAACAAATGGTTAGAGAGATCTGAAGGGCTACTCCAAAGGAGCAGCCCTGCTACCGTATCACTGCATCCTCTTTCAGTTATCCTGTTCAACCCTACTGCTTTCTTCTGTACTTATAGTTTTGTGACATAATAAAAAGACACATATGTGGCCTTGTCCCAGGTTCTTGGCACAGAGCTCCTAAAATGCTTGGAATTTTCAGAGGGAAAAGAGTTATAAAGGTGAAAATAGTGTCTTTTGCCTACCTTCTACATTTAAGTTTATACACAGTTGTGTCACTTAAAGGTCAAACCTTTCAGCCTCATGCCTACTCTGACCTCCTAGGAGAGCAAAGGGATAATGATTTAATTAGTTATACCTACATAATGAAATGTCCATAAGAACCTGAAGGACAGAGTTCAGACAACTTCCAAGTTGGGGAACACAAAGATGTATTGTGTTGGTGACACAATTAGAAAGAGTATGTAAGCTCCATGCTCCTCATCCATAGCATACCATATGCATCTTTACTGTTTGGCTTGATGTTCATTTGGAATAAATGAATAAACAAGTAAGTAACCTGTTTTCCCGTGTGCAGTGAGGATCATAGCAGTGATCAAACCCAGTAAGTGTCTGTGGGAACCTGCAATTTCTACTGTTTTCAGAAATATATGAGAGCCAGACTCGTCTTCAAAATTAGATTGCTGTGTATATTATCTTTTATTTTCATTGTGACCAAATGCCTGAGAATAATAACTTAAACCATTTGACTCATGGTTTTAGTGCTGGCAGTCTGTGGTCTTCCAGTTCCATTGCTTTAAGGCCTATGTGAAGACAGAAATTACAATAGGGAGTGGGCAGAGGAATGCTGCTCACCTCTTGGCAGCCAGGCAACAGAGAGAATAAGAGAATCCAAAAAGACAGGGCTCAGAGCAAGTTACAGGCCATGAGTTCACACCCCCAATGGCCTACCCCTGACAACCAGGAACCCCTTCTGAGTTTCAAATAAATTTCCAACTATGCCATCAAATTGTGATCTCATCAATGAACTAGCCCCACTAATAAAGTTGGAGTCCTCATGATCCAGTCACCTTTGAAACGCCCTACCTCTGACCATATGAGACTTTCGGGTATACTTGAGATCTAAACCATAACAGTAGTCTTGTGGGACTGAGCCCTAAACGTGAAAGACTTGATGTATACTAGTTAGTAGTGGCAGAATTGAGACAATTTGTAGGATACATTGTTGGTGTTGGAGAATCGTCAGAAGTATTAAAGGTGTATAGGAAAGAACTTTTGTTTTCTTTCTGTAGTAGTATTTCTCTAGAAGTATCCATTATTTATTAACCAATAATTTGTGTGTACTACCACATTTTTTACATGGCATAATACCTATATTTTCCTTTTCAGGTTTTTGAAATGTTTCTGTAACTAAGCATTTACAAAGTTTTACTTAGTTTCCGTTCCCACCATTGTTAAGAGTTATTAAGAGTTCCATCATACTAGCTGGCCACTTTTCTTTTATGGTGCTGATCATTCCCACATTCCACATTAACTTTCTATACCAATTTTTCTGATTTAAATCCAGAAAACTAGCTTATCTACTTGCATCATCTGCCTTATTAGAGCTTCAGCCCTTAGCAAAGTCAAGAATTTATTCAATGTTGTGTTTTTGCCAACAAAGACATCCAGATGGTATCCTCATGGTTGAAGTCTCCCACCCCTACTTTATGGTACTTCTAAGCCAATTTTATAATCTCTGTTCCCAAACCATATCGTCTTCTTTTACTTGTCCTGGTTGTGGTGAATGCATTGTAGTGTGTGTGTGTGTGTGTGTGTGTGTGTGTGTGTGTGCGCGCGCGCACACGCGCACGTCTTTTGGGATGCACAAAATGATATTATGATCTTTGTGAGATAAAGAACCAGTCTCTTCAGAATTTTTCTTCTGACCAGTGTTTATTCTTACCAATATTACTGTGTGCTACATTTGCTACTGGATTATTAACATCATAAGTTCATGTCATACTAACTATATGAATTCTGGTAGTAATTCTCTTCATTTTACCTGTCACAAAGCTGAAGTTTAGGGAAGTTAAGTTATTTAAATAACTGGACTCCTTTGCATCCCATTACAAGTGCAACATAGATTATAAAAGCATGCCACCTTAAGTCTGGCATGGTGGTATACTCCTGTAATTCCAGCTACTAGAGAGGCTGGGCAGGAGAATCTCAAGTATTCAAGGCCAGCCTGGGCAACATAGCAATACCCATCTCAAAATTGTGAAAAATATAAAATAAACAGCATATTATCTTTAATTCAGATTCTCAGTTAAGCCAGTACCTTGTTTAGTCTTTTTGGTTGACATGCAGATTACTGCTGCCCAAGGTTTTCATCCTTGTTGACAGCCCTTTAATTTTTCCTTGAAACTTTCTGGGGATTTTTATCATTTGCTGCTTTGTTTTACCCTCCATGGTTTCAGGTTGAATGATTACATATTTTTTTTCTCTCTGTCTTTAAGACTTCTTGATGATGTTGGCAACTCAGTGATAATTCTTTACCAGCTTCATAGCAAACACCTTCTCTGATACATCTATTCTTGTTGAAGGATATGAAACTGACTCAGTATTGTCCTGTTTACTCTTTATATTCTATTTTCTCTCCCAAGGTGTGACCTTCACTTTTAAAAAGCAGTAAGTACCAACTAGCCCATCCTCCTACACCCAAGTCCTGTGTGGCAATTTTTAGCAGTTCATAAGTTTGGCAGCACATTATAGCTATCTGGTATGAAGAAAATAACAGTTCTTCAGTTTCATCCTACCTCAACCAAATCAGACTCTCAGGGGATGAGTCCTACATATCATAGTATTTTAAAACTCCCCTGTAATCTAAAACTTCTGATGTGCAACAGTAAGATCTATAGCATTATGAGCTTTTTCTGGCAGTCACATTCAGAACAGAAGTGGGTACATTTTATGAGTCTTGGCAGGCTGTATCTCACACTAAGATTCGTGCCATAGGAAGACAACATGCCTCTTACTTAGCTTGGCTACAGCTTTGCTACAGCTATGTTCACAGAAATGAACAAATTCCATGAGGATTCTCTTCTGACTGCAATTAGCAACAGCATGGTGCCTACCTCCTAAGATCTGAGAATACTCCCAGAGCTTTGTGGTGTCTCTGGAATTGCCCTCCGTGGAGAGCCCAGCACCTTTGGTATTCTTCCAACTGCACACTTCTCTTCTATCTCTCTTGGCACCAGTTCTTTTGCTGACTCTTCCCTTACCATTTATTTTCCTCTATACACTCAACATTTATTTTCTTCTTTCTTTCTAAGAAGACCTCCTGCCTTTGTTTGAATCTAGGTCAGAGAGATACACTTAAATAAATTCATCTTCTTTAGCAGGACACAGATTATTTAGAATAGTTTCAACCTGGGTGGGAGCATAAACAAAAATATTATTTGTAACGTATGACTTCTGCTTTTTAGAGATTGTTCTTTATTTGAGAAGAAAAACCAAAGGCACATGAATTCAACAATCAACATATTATGTTATCATCAATATTTAGGAGCCTTGAAAAAAATCTGGAAGTTATGCCTTGAATGTAGTAGTGTAAAGTTGCAAAAACACCTTTGATTGATTAGACTGGTTTAGTGAAGATGGGGTGATAGCATTCAGTATGGGATATATGTCCCAAAGAGTTTATTAAATTTGAGAAGATTTATATAAGGTGAGGTTTGATTAGGAGAGAAGGGTACTTTATAAAATGTTCAGCCTAGTACTTCTTCCCCACCTCAGGACACATTTTCAGAACAGTTGCTAGACTTTAAACTTCAAAGGTCAAAAATTGCATCTTCCACATACTGTCTTACTTGGCATAGTGCCTAGCAGAAAAGTAGTCTTATGAAATATATTTGTAGGTGGATAAATTCTTCCCTACTTAACACTATCATAAATCTCTTTAGAAATTAGGTGAAACATATGGACTCTTTCCTAACAAATGCAGTTAACTACACGTGGGTATAGGTAGACAGACAGACAGACACACACACACACACACACAAATGGTCTCAATGGTTTGTGAGTTACAATAATTTAAGGATTCCCAAAACTCTTCAGTTTCTCAGGTTATTGATTGGTGATTTGGCGATATATGATACATGCTTATTTCTTGAAAATAATTATCTTACTCATGGTTTAAACTTAGAAGGATCTATTCCATCAAGTTATGCTGACTGAAGAAAAGTAATCTAGAAGAGGCCTCGTGAGCAGATTTTATGGTGAAGGATAATATCTATTTCTGTGAAGTAATACAAAGTCTGTCTTTGGATGCTTTTTCTACCTAAGTCACTCTCATGAATCTAACATTAAATCAAAGCCCTGTGGTTCTGAAAACCTGTTGAATATATCAGTCTTTACATTTTCCCAAAATAAGATGAAGTTTCTCTTATACTTTACCTATATAACCTTATTCAACTGAACAAAAAATAGAAAAAAATATAATTTATGTAAAAAGAGAATCAGTTCCTAAGATTTTTCTTTTGTTTTATCTGAGCTAACAAAAACAGTTTTGTTGAAGATAACATATGCCAACCTATTTGAAAACTATTCAGTACTCACAAACTGTGATCTGATAATGTTTTTTACTAAGAATCCGAGTTGAAGAAGGGGGGAGGGAAAGCATTGTTAAGTTGCAACTTTTGATATCAGTTCCTAGTTAAAGAAATTTTCTCCTATTTATTCCTGATCTCCCAAGCTTTGCTGTAATGTATTTTGTCACCAATTCTTAAGTATCTGAATTATTTAACAACTAACTTGAATCAAGATCCTATTGTCATTTGTAGTTACCAGTGCAAAATGAGACATTCAGTGGGGGCCACTGAAAGCATATATAAAATAAGTATGAGAAAATACTTGGATCACCAATCAATTTGGAGGCTTTTATAAAAGTCTTCCCTATAATTATAACACATAAAACTTTAGATATTACATTTCCATGCTAAGCAGGTATGCTTTTCTTTCTAGAGCAGTTAGTCTTAGAGTACAAAAGGATCTGGCATGCACCATTTCATGTAGTGCTACTCTTTAAAACAACCCTAAGAGTTTGTTCCCATTTAATAAGAAAAAAAGGAAGAATCAACTGAGTTATTCTCTTGGCTTCAGGTTGCTCACCTGTTATGTTTTGACACTGAAATATGAGTCCAAGGAAATTTGATTCTAAATGTATTTTGATGCAACCCCCTGCACTGTTATCAAACTTGGAATTGTGAGCAAAATATAAATAAAGCAAGACGAAAGTGCTACAGTTTTTCACATACATTTCTTTGCATTTAACACCAGTAAGTTCTTTAATATGTTCCTAGATAGATATGATCAATATCTCTTTCAAAGAAGAAGTTAGACAATATGTATATCTCTTGGATTATCAAAGTGATCCATTTTTTATTAATCCAGTGAAGTTAAACTATTTTGCTAATCAGTGGAAGAATGGTCTTGTCAGCATGGTCCCAGAAGATATGGAGTAACTTTGTACTCTCTCTAGATTCGGCCTAGGTCAGGTATTGTGAGGCTCACAGGCAGCAGCTTCACCCGGGCATTGGGACCTTCATGTGACTGTGTCTTTAAATTTTCCAATGAAGAAATATTTTCCAATGTACGATGTAGGCTGAGAGTCTGTTATTTATTAGGACTTGTGAAAATAAAATGTTGACAAAAAAAAGTATGTGTTTAGTGTAACTACCAAGATTCAATCTCCAGCAGTCACCTTCACTTTGGAAAACTGAAACTTTATTAAGCAACTATTTGTGCCAAAAATTATACCAAACAACTTCCCATACATTATTATATTTTTCCTTTTCAATAGTCCTGTGGCCTTTTTAGAAACAATTGTGCCATTAATCAGAGTGGTGTTGTTACTATTATAAGACAGTGATTTGTTTCTATCAAGATTTGTACTCTCTATCAAGTGCAAATATTACACTTACAGCTTTTGTTATCCTGCCTTCTAAGAAAGGACAAATGCTCTTTACAAGAAGCTCTACTAGGAAACAGAATTTTGTTTTTAAAATTAGATTGTTAGAAGGAGTTAAGAAACTGATAGCCCTCACACTAAGACAATTTTATAGCAAAAGAGCCAGTCCAAAGAGTATGCCTTCTTAAGTTTTAAGTCTAAATTTAAATTTAAATTTCAGCCAATCGTAACTCAGAACTAATATCAGTGTTGATCATAGAAAAGGAAATGTTTCTAATTAGCTAACTTTAAAGCCCTGTCTTAATCACTTAGAGCATTCTTGTGCACATCTGTGCTGCAGGAATAACTGGATTACCTCCGTGGTGTGTGTGTCTGGGTGTGCGTGTGTGTTTAAAGCAATGCTATAACTCTATCCAAATGCGATTCAGGACTGCTTTAAAGTTTAGAAGCAAATGTGTACTTAGTAATGTAGTTTAAAAACTGCAAACCCCTCCTACCTTATGTGTTCTTCTCTTGTAAATTGGGCTTGTTTGTGGAGGGCAGCCATTTCAAATGCTGTGACACATACATCCCAGAACTTCTTCCCTCGTACTTCGATCTAACTTAAATGAGCACCAGAGCCAGGGCCTCTCATGTGGTTTTGCTTCATCTGACAATGACATCAGTATCTTTCCATTTGCCTTATTTTTATAAAATTGTGCCCAGAATAAATGGTGCCAGTAAAGGGAATTGAGTCCTACAAGTAATTTTTCATCAAGGTAAATGAAGTGATATATTAACTAAAACTTGAGTGGCAACATGTCGTAAAGCTACAATACAAATGTTTGATTCTATTCTTTGAAATGCTTTCTAAAGTTTTTATGCCTTTTGTATATCTTACGTGTGTACACATTGATCTGCAGAAACATAATTTGTGCCAGATATTTATTTTTATCAATGAATGACCAGATTTCTCTTGCAAATGCTGAAAGAGAACCACATTTGCCTACTCAGTAACTCTTGAGAGAGATTATAATAACCTCTAGTTTAAGTAAGAAACATGTAGCTGCCTTTCCCTACTCTGAAAAGTTGAGAGGCTCACAGATGCCTTTTTCTTTTTTAATTGAAATATTTGATGTATTTTCCCCATGACATGTGGATAACTGTGACACTACAGAGAAAGTAAAGACAACGACTTACGAATCAGTTCTTATTATGCGCGCCCCTTGCTACTTGGAGATTTGATAAAGATGATGAAGATTTAAAAATAGCATTTATTTGAATACAAATGCTTAGCTGGGGCTGGGGATTTATCTCAGCAGCATAAGTGCCTGTCTGGCTAGCATAAGGTCATCAGTTGGATCCCTGGTACCAAAAAAAAAAAAAAAAAGAAGAAAAAAAAATCTTAGCTGGACAGTGTGCTAAGCACTTACTGTAAATTTTTTCATTTGATTTTCCCTATAGCACACTTTGTAAGTACTAATGGTAGTACTCCCCTTTCATAGATAAGAAAACCAAAGTTCATAGATTTAAGTTCAAAAACTTGCAATCACACAGCTACTAGGTCATTTAGTAGCAGTGCTAATATAAACTGATATCAAGCCCTACTAATTTCTGAGCATTAATTAAATAACTCTATACCCATAGTATGTGTTTCACATAGTCTACGTACTGGCTTAGGTTGCCTGTTAGGTATATGTTTGAAGCTTTTGTTATATTAGTTTTGCACAGGTAAGTCTATTCTTTACTTTTATGTTTCCTACTTTTAGTACCATGTTTAAAAAGGTATTTTCTATTCCTGGATAGAAGGAGTTAAAAAAAAAAAATGTCTGCAGTACTAGAAGAAGAAAATCTCACACCTGAAAATCTGGTATCTGCCCAAGTTGTCACCAACAGAGAGAAAAGGGTCTCAGACCATTTGGAGGCAATAATAGAAGGAAAAATGAAACTCATTCCCATCATACTCTATAGGGTCCAGTCACATATGCTTCCATCTACACCTCCTCTTCTCTCCTTAGGCTCTAGCAGCAGCAGCAGATGAGAGGAGGAATGGAGGAAGGGGTCTGTGCTTTCTGAAGATTTCTTTTGAGTACTGACTGCCTTCTGTTGGGCAATTGCAAAGTGCCACTGTTTTGTGAGGCACAAAAGTTGATTCTTTTGAGACACTCCTATTAAGATCTCACACACAGAAGTAGCTATGTCATGGATGAAACCTTCTCTGGGTGACTTCTAATCATCTCCTTTCAGGTCCTACACCCTTTTTCCTGAAGGCAGTGTTCTTAAACATAATCATTTCAATATGATTTAAACCTTTCCAACCAGCCCCATTGGCGGGGGGATCAAGTATTGCCTTCCTTCCTTGCTGTCCTTTCTGTTTGCCCTGCCATGTGGGCAGCTTCACTTTGTCTCCTGCTATCAGCATTCTGCACTTAGCATTACTACTAGGGTCTTTGCCTGTATTCAAGGAGTGCAGGCAGTAGGTTCTCCCAAGAAACCTTCTGTGCTGTGTTCTAAGAGTGAAAAGAGGCTGAATTTTAAGCTTGGGAAGCTTGGCAGTCAACTAAGTGGGGAAATAGATGTTAGGCACCCTCTCTGGCAGACATTGCTATCTCTGTGAGGGTTCTCATGAAGCATATGAGAATATCCTCTGAATATCCAACTCTCCAGTCTGTACCTATTAATTCAGCTGGTATACTGTGTGAAGCTACTATTTCTATCTTGAGAAAATCCTACAAAAGTATTCTTAATACCTCTGTTTAGCCTTTATAGCTATTAATCCTTGGCAAAAGAGCCTTACTGGAAATGATAAGGGGAATAATAAAACTCCTATGATCTGGAGTTGTTTTGTGATATAGAGATAACATATGATGGAAAGGTTCTATTTTTTTCTGTCTCAAAATGAATTATCAGTTATCACAGATGCTTTTCTGATTAGTGTATTACTTTTTAAATAGTTGCCCAGGCCTTCAATAAATTGATGTTCATTTGTTCTAGCAGTATAAACCTATTACAATCCAATGAGAAAATTATATCAAAAGAGTTGTATTGCAAAGCTATTTCTGTGTCACAGTATGTAGTCTTTCGAAGGAGTGTTTTGTTGATCTTACTGACAACAGATTCAATATATCTAATAATACTGCATAGCAGGTCTTCATTGTCTTTCCTGTTGATGTGACAGTCACTCTTTACTGAAACCTTATTTTATGTACTATTTGCATTGTAAATCAGAGATGAAGAGCTGAGTTTGCTTAAGCAAGAGCTGCCTGTTTGTACTTTTTATATTTCTCCATCAAGAAATAATTACCCTTCAACCAATCTTACCTCTTTCCAATTCATATATGCAAGCCGTCTAAATAAAACATACTCCAAGTCCCACAGCACACATCAGTATACAGAAACAGGACACAGAAGAGAATAGTGTATGCATAACCCTTTCCTTCTCTTTCATTTGGCAACTACATATTGAGCATCTACTGTGGGCCATAACCCTGCTAGAGAATAGAGTTGATTTTGCTCATTTATTTACTACATGGAAGTAAAATAATAAGATTTGTTATAACTGATGTTCTATAAAACTGAAATGTTATTTCTGGCTAACAAAGATAGTGTAACAAGTCTTTTGGTATCTCATTGGCTTGTTGCCTACAATTCTCTGTTGGAATAATCTACACATGGATCGGTTTTAAATGGCTTTCAGCAGTTTACTGCAAGGCCATCTGGCCATTCGCTATCTGTACTCCCGAACTAACTTTCAGTTTTAGAATAATCTGGCTTTTGACACCCTTAGGATTCAGTTATGTCCTGGCATACATTATTGAAGTATTAAATGTGTGTAAATGAGGGCCTGTGTTGACAGCTCAGGTGATGTGTGCAGTACTTTACAATAGCCCATGCCAACAGGATACAAACTTATAGCTATATTATGAAATAACTACGTTTTAAGTTACGTGAATATTTTTCGTTTATTTGAAAATTCCATTGACTAGTTACTTTCTTTTAGGACATTTATCATAGGATTAAAGATCCGTAGTTCCAATTATATCCAGTTTTCTTTTTAAAGAAATGTTTGTACATTTATGTGCTTATGACCCACGTGAACATTTAATAGAAGTTGTGAACTGGTAAGTCTTTACTGAAAGTGTAATATATCTACTCTCCATAGAAAGGATGTTTCAGGGTGAAAAGTAAAAACTTTGTCTGCAAATAGTATAAAACCTCACAATAACGTTCAGTATATCCTGAAACACGAATATGGGAACTGATAATCTGTATACAACTGACATACGTGCTTTCAGAATGTTAGAACAGGGAGAATCAGCCATATAATGTTTAAATGTCTTATCTTCTAATCTTTTTCATAAAAAGCAGAAATTTCAATTTGAATGTACACTGTAAAAAATGCTGGTTGTCTGATAGTATAGTTAGATAGATAGATAGATAGATAGATAGATAGATAGATAGATATGCTGAGCAATACATAAAAGTAAATTTCCACATCTTCTTTATAAAAATAAAGGAAGATATGAAATATAAGTATCTAACGTATGTCTAATTGGGGTCCAGAAAAAAAAAATTAGAGAAAATATATGAAGAAATATTTCAAGAGATTGCTCCATGAAATCTCCAGAGACTATAAAAATTAAGAATTCTCAGTGTAATGCATATATTTACTTTAAAAGATAGAGAAAATTTATAAGGAGATTTATAAAAAAAAAGCAAAATCCTTTTCCTCAGTTCTCTGAGCTCATATTCTCTTCAGAGACTACCATTGACAAAACTTTTCATCATTTCTTATCCCGTGTTAGTGAATTTTTAAAATACGAGTTTTTCATTGACATCCTACCACAGAAAATGCTAATATATTTAGCTCTTTTACAGTATATGGAATCATGTACATATAAACTTTCCTTAACTTTGCATTGTGACTGTATCTCAACTTTCTGCTAAGTAAATATTATGAGTTCATATTACTATTACTATGTAAAAGTGTCTCCTGCTGAGTCTCATTGTGTTGCGTGATTAGATTTCCTTTCCTAAACTACTCTTCATTTTTCATGGAGGTAATTATTGGCTTGGCTCTTTCAGCTTGGTTCTATGTCACCATCACAGTTCATCTGAAAGGTCTGTCAGATGTCTCATTTCTGAATGTTTTCTTGGATACCACCTCCAGGAAGACCGTGAGTCTCCTGTTCCTGTTTGCTTTGGTTGCTTCAGGGCTTTTGGGTCAGCTGTGCCCTGGAATTTTCCTCATCCTCACTTTATACTCACTTTTTAGTATCTCCTTGGAAATGATTCTTGAGAACTAGAAATCTTTAACAGTTTGTGTTTGAACCTTACTATAGCTTTCCTCACTGCTGACTGATACTTGGTTAGTCTCTTGAAAAATCATTTCCCTTTCAAGTTAAGGTCAGGTTTCGTTGTTTTCTACCTTTTGAACTTCTCTTAAAGTCCGACTCCCATATATTTGTGACAGCTTACATGTGATTTCCCTTATTTCTTTACCAGGAAAATATTAATAAGAATCTCCTTTTGCATCCTAGGATTCTATAAATACTGGATAATTCTGTTTAGATTGGCTTTTCATTCTTCTTCTGGACATGTAATCTCACTGGTACAAAAAATTTCTTACATCATCTTCTTTGATTATGTCTGAATGAAAGAATCTTGCCCTAGGTGGGACACTGTAGCAGTAAAGCCTTGGGAGCAGAACCAAGGAGCTCCATTCCCCGCTCCCCCCCCCCAGGAATTTACCTGTGGCTCTATCTTCCCCACCCCTAAGAATTTACCTGTGTGGAGAAATGAATACCAATGAGATACCTGCTTATCACTAATGCCCCTCAGGCACCACCCCAAACCTAAGCTACATGTATGCCCCCACTCCACGGGTCCGGGGAGAGATAGCCAGACCCGGGAGACAATGCCGGACCCCGGGGGCGGGGGTCTCTCCCCACATTCTTTTTTTTTTTTTTTTTTTTTTTGTCTTTTTTTTCCTTTTTATCGGTACTGGGGATCGAACTCAGGACTGCCTGCTTGCAAGGCAGGTACTTATGCCGCTGAGCTAAATCCCCAGCCCCTATCTCCACGCATTCTTAAAATAAAGGTCATTTATATTTGATACTTCTTTCTAATTCTATCAATCTCCTTCACTATTTTCTCCATCATTCACTTTTTCAAGTCCTATAATCTCAGGATGACATAGTTTTATCTCCTGCTTTCTTTCTCTTTGTTTTGTTTTGTTCTGTTCTGCTTTCTATATGTTCTTAACTTTGCCTACCTCCCCACAACTTTACAAACCCTTCTGTTAATCTTTTCTCAGTTATATCATCTTGTACTCTTTCTTGGTTTTGCATTTCCTTTTTCTTTTCACATCCCATGCAAAATATCATGCTTACAGATATTTATTGTAGGATTTTTAAGTTTCCTTTGCTTCCTACATTGTTGAAGTTTCTTCCAAATGTTTTTCCTTTGTTTGCTTTGTCATGTTTATTTCATATAAAACTTCCCCAAATGTCTTGTTGTCCTTGGCTATCCATTCATATTTAAGAGGAGGACCTAAAGGACAATTTGAAGTTCTTTGTTCAAAACAGTGCTTGTTGACTGGTTACCATTTTTTATAAACTGAAGCAGAGATTGGATTGTTTTGTGTGATATAACCCACATGTGAGTTTCACTAGCTCAGTCCAGTTAGTTTCCAGAGAAAACTTCCTATAATTTTCTAGAGGGAAATCTCCAGCTGCTTGGATCCCACATGCATAGAATGTGCACCAAGGAAGGAGGATATTTTCATTTTATTTTCCTCTCCCTGCCTTTGGCCCTGCCTGATCCCTGGTTCAGCCCCTCTAGTTAGGGCTTCTCCTTTATGCTGTTGAGTTAGTGTTGCAGAATAGTAGAAGTTGTATGCCACATAGTTCAGGGAGATTATCAAGGGATTCGATATTAGTTTATATAAAGTTACTGTCAGTTCTACTGCTGTTCTGCTCTGAGACTCTTAATAGGTACCCTAGATTCCTGGGCCTTGGGATGGATGTGCAATTCAAGAGATTCTTCATGGATAAAATCTCTAGGTCTGTCTGTCTGTCTGTCTGTCTGTCTCTCTCTCTCTCTCTCTCTGTCTCGATACTTTGCCTCTCCTCTGTTCAGACACTGCTTAGAATCTTTCCATTTTTTTTGAAATTTGGTTGACATTTCTTTCTTTTTTTTTCCTTTGTTTTTGTCTCTACCATTTAAAAAATTCTTCTATCCTTATTTTCTTGGAGATTCACAGAACAGAAATGATTAAACATTCCTATTCCTTCTGCTACATCTGGCCCAAACTGTTCTTAGCATTGTCACCACTGTTTATTCAGACCCAGTGTGACTCAAACTCTCAAATGGTTACAAACTCCTTCACTAGGATCAAAACAAGGAAAATGTCCTCCTGTTCACTACTCAGACCTCATCCTTTGCATCTTCTCTATCCTACCTTTTCACCTGTCTTGCACCCACTCAAATCTGTGGCCATATTTTGCTTTTTTACCTCTGAATCATTGTCCTGAGTCTCTTGCACATGCAGTGTTTCATAGTACAGCTCTGTGTTAGCTTTGTCTTACTACAGTGAAATATCTGAAACACTGAACTATGAAGAGGAAACGTTTGTTATGTTCACAATTTTAGGGGTTCACAGTCCATGAGCAAGTGTCCCCATAAGTCTGATTTCTGGTAAGGTTGGCCGATGGCAGCATGTCATGATGAGTGTCCTGTAAAAACAGTCAAATCTTGAACCAGAGTAGAAAGAGGAAGGGTGATGCCAAATTCAGGCTTTCGTAACAAATCTCTTATTAGAATGCATACGGGCCCATAAGAGCTATTTTCCAGGAGCACATTCCCAAGATCCTGAAAAACTCCCATTAGGCCTCATATCCCGGAAATACCACCATTTCCCCATAATGCCACCTTGACACAGCAGGCAAACTGTAGCAACAGCCCATCTCTCCCTTCCACACTTGGCTAGTTTCTAATCATCATTGAGGTCTCAGTTCAACGTCAACTTCCTAGTGTACTTTCGTAATATTAGTGCCTCCTTAGCTGGGTTTCTCATATCATAACACCTCATTCTTTATAATTGAATCACCTGCTACTGTGCTGTTCCATGAGGGCATCTTGCTACTTTACGTTGTTCTTAAGTGGAAATACTTATACACTCATTTTGTACAAGTAAAGCTTTTATTTCAAAATTAACAAAACTGTCTGTTCTAATGTTACGTCCAAGGAAGATTAGTTTATGTGGCTTAAAAATTAGGAATGCAGTCAGATCTTGGAGTGAATTAATAGTGTCAATATTCAGTGTGATAGCATTTAATGTAGAAGCAATAACAATAATAATGATAACAGATGATTGTCCTAGAAGTTGAATTTTTTGCTAATTTTGATTTATTTAAAATTAGGCAAGTGAAAAAAGTAAAGAACAACCAACCATATTTTTGATGCATATCTGTTTATGCTTACTAGATAGAGAATCTGAAATTTTAAATTTTCTGGTTTTATTTTTCCAACTTGTATACCTTTAAAAAGAAAAAAAAATGGATCCTCTCAGAAAAATGAAAGAATGTAAGACAAGGAAAAGTGAAAGGCAAAATAAATGGTACTGTAGGAAAGACATAATAAAAAGAGAACATGTTTGGTTGATTTTTAATATTGGGCTATTTTACTGTTAATGTGTTTCTAAGATATAAATACAAATCTTTGATTAGTGTGCATGTGAAAAGAAGATAACACACTAAAAACATCTACCTTTAGTGAGTAAAGTAACTTGTAAGAAGTAACAAGAAAAGTATAGCTTAAAGAAGACATGGGTCTCTGGGCTGTTAATTAGTGTGAATTATGAAAAGGTTAGTGAAGATTCTATGAGGCCTTAGAATGTTGAATCTCTCTCGTAACAATGACATAGAATGATGACTGTTGCCTTTGTTATCAACTATAAAATTCACAGTGTTAACTGCGTTTCTACTGTGTGCCCATAAATATGGAAACACGTAAGACTGCATTATCATTTCCGTATTACAGGAAAGACAACTCTTACTTTTAAAAAACGGTAGAAAAAAAAGAACTCTTACATACTTAAACATACTTCTATGATAACAGTATATAATTTATCACCAACTAGTGATTTCTTATTGTTATTTTTTGACTAGTCATTTCTTACTGGATTTTTTTTTTAATTCTATGTTATTTCTACCTGTTTTCTGTTTTGCTTTTTTCTCTAAATAAAAGAAAAAAGAACTCTTACACACTTACACATATTTCTATGATAACAGTATGTAATTTATCACCAACTAGTGATTTCTTACTATTATTTTTGACTAGTTATTTCTTACTGTTTTTTTTTAATTCTGTGCTATTTCTACCCTTTTTTCTGTTTTTTCTTTTTTTCTCTAAGTAAAAGAAAAAAGGAACTCAGTGCATGGCTAGCTTAGTTAGTGGAGCCTGAGACTCTTTAAAAAATAACTCTTTTCCCAAAACTCAGAGTCTTGACTTGAAACTGGGTAACATACCCAGAGCCCTGCTTTTATGCTACTTGTTCTCTTAATAATAATTTAAGTTAATCATTAACTCGATTAGATGCTTCAACCTTACTTCTGTGAGATGTCTTGGACTGGTCTAAATCTCTTTGAACAGATGTGAAGACTCAGGATCGGAGAAATTTATTCACAACTAAACAAATTTTAAAGAAAAAGAAAAATTCCTTTTCTGAAACTTAATTCTCTATTGTTTTATTTTTTATTTTCGTTTTTAAGGAGAGCAACATTTAATTTTGAAGTAAAATTCACAAATACCTTCTCCTTTTTGTGAGACAGCATATATGTAGTTTCTTCTACTTTATATTCTGATGTGTCTAGGAAATTTCATCCATTGTAGTATTTGTTATTCCTTTCCCCTTTTTTGTTCACCAAACTATCCAGTAAAATCATTTTATGATCCAAAAGAGTCCATCCGATTGGGAACCTTGTCCTAAGGTAATTCTTAAGTTTGTGCAGAAAGAAGAAAATGAAACCCCTTTAAAAAAAATACGGGAAAAAGACAAGACTAGAGACCACTTTAAGTTTCCATCAGTGTTTTGTTGGTACTGCAGGAGACATGAGATTCCCACAATAGTGAGACCATTTACTCTCTATAAGGTAATATTTGCACAGCAAGACAATTACATGTTGATTTGAAATACCTCTGTACACTTGCTTGAAAGAAATAACTTCAGATCCATGTGTTATATCACTAAAGTAAGGTGGATAAATCAAAGGAAGCTATTAAAATGTTCCTTCTCTAGGGGCTGGGGATTTAGCTCAGCGGCATAAGCGCCTGCCTTGCAAGCAGGCAGTTGTGAGTTCAATCCCAGGTACCGATAAAAAAGGATAAAATGTTCCTTCTCAGTTTATCAGAAAAAAAATATTGAGCAAATTATAAATTTTGAAAGATTAGTTTACTCAAATGAAGAGTTCAGTAAACACAGTTTTGTTTAAAGATGATATGAGTAATTTATAATTTCGGGAACTAAGAAACCAAAATAAGTGTGTATACTACTCACAAAACTTCACAAGTGCAGACATAACCTCTTGCACATAGGAGTTTAAATAGTTGTTGAATGAATCATTTTGTCTGACCCAACACAGCAATTTATTTACTGACTAAGAATGTAGTGTTTCCCAAGATGGCCTTAGGAATAATCTGATAAGTGTGATGTTACGTAGAAGAGCAAAGACATGGAGTGTTGCAAAGACACTCACAGTGCAGTGGAAAGTGGAGGGGGAATCTTGATAATCAAAAAGTACTTTCAAGACTTTTGGGTATTGGCTGCAGAGACTGAATAAGACTGAAGGTAGAAAAATAAAAATATTCTCCCTTTGGAGTTTAGCACATGGTTAAACCTGTGTTGAATTACCAGAGTAAAACTTACATAAAACAGACAGTTTGGATTTTGTAGTAGAGGGCTTTTTGTGGGCAGTGAGTGAGGATTGTGAAGTCAGTGTTAACAAGGATCACTGTAGGTTGGATAAACATTTGTTCTGACAATATGCAATTTAGTTTTCCTTATTCTTATGCATTCGTAAAGGCTTTACATTTTCTGTGTGGAAGGAGTATATCCTAAAGGGATTTTATAAAATTGAATAAGATAAACTGCTCGTGTGAGTAGGCAGATAAACCAGCACTGTATATATGCTGAAACACTCGGAAATTAAGAGAATGAGGAGTTGAGATGTAATTATTTAAGATAAATAATACTAATCACATATACTATGTTGCCAGAAGAAGCCATGCAAGCAAATGGCATACATAAGGCTATCTGGAAAATGTTAGATTTTGAGAATTAGCTTGCAGAAATGATGGTGAAAAATAAGGAGGAAGGATCATTGTTTCTTTATGATTGCCTGTATTCTGCCTGTTTAAAGGAGAGGCATGAGGAAATCATGAACATTAAAAATAGGGACATAAATGCCCAAACTTTCCTTTTTGATAGTCCTCAGTGAAGGACTCTGTCATCATTGTCTCGTGTCTGGCACAGAAATGGCTGATGAAGCCAGTCTGATAACCACCAACTTTCTTTCAGTTATAGGCTGCATTTTTTTTTTTTTTTTTTTTTTTTTTTGTCTTTTTCATTTTTATCGGTACCGGGGATCGAACTCACGACCGCCTGCTTGCAAGGCAGGTGCTTATGCCGCTGAGCTAAACCCCCAGCCCCTAGGCTGCATTTTTTTCAGCCCAATAAGTAGGAAAATTTGTTTGTTCATTCTAATATCTGGGGATCCTGTCTTTCTGTCATTTTACAAGTTCTTCATTGTCCACACAAGACGTTTTTGCCTAGTATCCTCTCACAGATTGCTGTCAATATTTTATGTTGGCTTTGAAAGTTAGTACCATGGGAAGCAAAATTTGTTTCAGGCACCAAACAACAAACATCAAAATGACATGGCCAGAGCAGCCACAGTGGAGGATATGTGTGTTCCTCTAAAACATTTACACTGGCTACATGTGGATTGTGACTGGCTCATCTATGATTTGAGTTAATTCAAATAGTGTTCTGCCAGGAGTTTCTTATTGATATAGTCTTCATAAACATGTGCCATCTACTTTATGAATATTATCCTTCAGCCATCACCACTAAAGAAGAGCATGCAGCCATGCTCCAACCAAGTAACCTAGCCTAAGTCTGTCTTTCTGTTTAATGTTGTAGCTACCAAACATACAGTTTTAATTATGATGGATTTCTGTACTTGTGAGTCCTTTATTTAGTAAAGATAGTGTGGCAGAAGGTATACTCAGTAAATGTGTATGCATTGAAATGCTGTGTCAAAATTTTTACTTTTGTACTTTATAGGTTTATATAAATCTGCTCACCATATAATTGATATATAAAACACATGTGGGCTAACATGATTTTTAAATTATCTTTGCTATTTGCTTATGTGGCTAAATTCTAAAAATGTTAATTTTGTAATTAATTTCTAACACATTGTTTGGTAACCATGAATAGCTTTTGTTATAAATCACCCAAAGCCTTAGATCACTGAATTGTCTGAATGTGTCTTCTTAGTTAGTTTTGGAAAAGTTATTTACTTTTAATTCCTGCATCCTTTCTCCTGTGTTTAGTTTTTATCCAGGAATCCACAGAAGTCACTTTGATAAAAGTGATATACATATATATATATTTTTTTTTTTTTTTTTTTGCTGTCATATGTATTAGCCTTGAACTGTATCTTCTTCCATCACGTTTTTCATGGGTCCTCCTGATTTTTTTTTTCAGACCTCCTTCTGTCCACTATGTCATACTGGTTTATAGCCTGTAGTTTTCTCCAATGAATGCATTTTCTCATTCCTTCTGCCATCTCTCTTATATAAAACATGTCACCACCTTTCTGGCTTCCCAGTGCTTTTCAGAACTGTCTGTGACCTTCTTGAGCATTTCCCAGATTATTGGTTGTTGACCATTAGTTCCTAAGCTGTCTTTTTGGAGAAGATTTTTGTCCCATAAAGTATTAGATTTTGGAAACAATAATTATATCCCTATGATAAAATACATACATAATAAATATTTAATTGAATAAATAGAAGGGTGAATGGACATATTTATAGTATACAGTAGCATGTACTTTGAAAATTTATTTAATAAAGAAACATTTAATGCATCTAGCCCAGCCTATCGTATCCTTAGTTTCCTACAATATAGTCTTGGGTGTACCACTCACACGTGTCCCGTGGAATTAGTGTTACACTGAACACACTTTGTGAAATGTAGGCCTGAAGAATACAGTGCTGGGGCCATATTCCTCCTCCCTCCTGCTAGCCACTCCTGCATCAGACCAGCTGACTTCATCAGTTTGCTCTCTGTGTGTCTGCCACAAAATGCAGGCCACTTATTTCAGCAGCTAACCCTTTCTTGTCTCTTCACTGATTCAAATTTGGAATAACCATGATCAATTACACACTTTCTTTTTGTCTTTCATCATTCTCCATTTTGCAAATTTTTTTTGGTCACTTACTGTCTTTCAAACCTGTTTTGAGATGCACAACTACTCATAATCTCTTCCTTGACTTTTATCCATGGAGACATAGTCTGTAAAAAAAAAAAAATATGTGTATATCAGAAAAAGAAAAACTTACATAAATATCTTAATACTAAATTGATCAAAACGTTCTGAGATTAATACAAGTTACCTTTGGCCTGTGCAGTTACCAGAGGTGCTAAAAGTGGTGGCTATTAGCTTCTAGACATTTATACACATGGCAAATAAATAAAGTGTATGTATTTTTCTCAGCAAAATCTGTATTCACTTTTATTTATAAGATTCTATAGGTTGAATGTACTACACTAAGTACTTTTTATTAATACTTCTCAGAAAGACAACTGTAAGCAGTGTATCCCACCATGAATAATTTCCAGACATGACATTCTTCTCAACAACATAGGCAACCATATTGCCTCCTTGACCACCCAATAGCCAGCTACACATCTTCTAGTCTCTCAAATGTAGCAAAAATAAACTAAGGTCTCTAGGGAGTTTCCTTTGCTCTCTGTGTATCTGAGCTTCCTTTATCATCCCTTTCATGCCTAGTCTTTTCCTAGGCTCTAATAAGGTGTTTACCCATTCCTACAAGTCCAGCTGTAGGCTTATGTAGGTGGCCATGTAGAAGGTGAGAGGGAGTGATGTAAATTTAGGTTTAGGAGGCACTTGTCCCGTCTTTAAACATTGCCTAGTCCTGGCATTTTGCGGACCCATGTTGGGGGTAGAGTTAGGAGAAAGAGAGTCTGACAAGAGCGGGAGCAGGAGGGAGCCTCTCTGGCTTCACATGTTGGCTTTTGGTTGGAAAAATTGGAAGCCAGAGTTCCTTGGCTTGTTACAGGAAAATATTATGATAATCAGAACATTTTTAAAAGCCAAAATGCGTTCTAATGGCCCTTCTGAGAGATTCAGGAGCAGAGTTATGTTCTACGAGTGAGATGGGGAATATTGTTTTTTTTTAATAAAAATGAGAGGATCCTTAAAAGGCAACCCTGACATGTGTTCCGAAAGGCAGCAGTACCCTGCTTTTCTTCTGAGTCTCTTTTTACTTTCATTTCTTACCTCAGGACTTTTTCTCATTAGCACCTTCACTAGACTTGGAGCTGGAGAAGAAAAAGGAAGTGTTCAGACATGTGTCTATTTGCATAACTACTTCACTGAGTTAACGCCAGGATGGCACAAACATTCCATGCAAGTCCACGGAAAAGCCACTTTTAACCATCATGATGGTGTTATTTTCTTTTTTAGTATAGAACGTTTTATTGCCAGGCTTCTCTTAACTGTACATTATAAATAGTGTCTGATTAAGAATGTTCTGGATAGGTTAATTAGTGTGGTGACTATTATTAAGCAAACTGCTTGTTAGTATTATGCCTATTTGATCTTGGTATTGATGTGAAGTAATTGACCATAGAGCTACATTTAGAAAAGCTGAAATAAACTTTTTTTTTCCTATTGTGGCAATAAATTGTTTATATTAAACATGTCTATGAAAATGTGAGTTTCATGGAACAGATAATCAGACTAGACTCTGTGTAGGATAGTGGATGAGGTTTGTTTGGTTTTGTTTTGTTTTTAGAATATTTACGTATTTTTCCAAGCTTCTAGAAATCAGCTCTGTTGAAACAAAGTAGTAAGACATTTTTCACTCTTGCCTTTGTTATTGTTGCAGAGGGTGTGAACTCAGTGTTTTAGATCCCCCTTCCCCACTAAAGGAAGTATCCTGTTAGATTCAGCTAATTGCCTAAATACTTCTTTTGGTGGCAATCACTATAATAAATAGACTATTAAAAATGTGAAAAGATATTACAGAAAAGGAAAACATAGCTTATAACCACCTTCCTTCAAGTACTCAATTGTTATCTAAATTATTTATTGGTATTTTGTCCAGTTTTGTTATTAAGTTTCCCTAGCTGTCACATTTCCATGGGGAATTTATTCCATGAGCTAATAAATTATACCATCAGGGACTTTTTCTTGAAATTCAGCTTAAATTTTCCCATTCTTAATTTCATCTCATTACTCCTAGTTATACCCCCTTGTACTAGGCTAAATAATTATTCTTTTTCCTTGGAGATTCCTATTATGTACCCCTCTAGTTGTCACTTCACTAGGCTATTCATATGTAGCTCCTTTAATCTATCCTCCTAAATCAATTCTTCCATTGCCTTAATCATTATTATTGCTCTTTTAAGAACTCTAATTTTCAAGCATATACAGTTCCAGGGTGCCCCTGATGAAATCAGCATTCATACAGTGTTTTATTCGACAGACCTGTTTTCTTCCCTCCCTTTACAATAGGATTCCAAACTAAGTGACATCAGTTTTCTGGGTCACTTCAGCACTTGTTCATCTTGTCAAACTCAGGATTATTTTTCACTGTTTCCAACTTGCATACAAGGTGTATTCTGATTTGTTTTTCGATTTTGTGGGATTTATAAGCTTTTTTTGTTCCTGTCCTGTTAATATTCTGCATCTTTCCATGTTCATGGGTGGTATTCACTACTACCCATCAAATCAGTCATCCACAACCTGTGTTAACATGAGAATTTAGTCTTCTCCGAGAACACTTATGAAATGTGTTGAATAAAAGCAGACTTAGTACCTTGCTCAGAGTTAAATTCCTTGTCAGTTACCAATTTCTATTGTTTAAGTCCTTTAGCCAATCCCCTGACTCTTGTAATTTATGGTTTTGTTCACATGCTGGCCAATATTAATGGATTTTATGAGTAAGATGGGTCATGAGATTGTTTTCTAAAATGAAGATATGTTATTTCAGTGCCCCTTGATGTTTTTTGTTGTTGGTTTTTTTTTTTTTTTTGTCTTGTTTTGTTTTTATTGTGAATCCTTTTTGTGCTGAGTGTAATTTTGTTAAAATCCTTTTTAAGCTTGGTTGGCATTCTTTATCTGACATTAACAAATGGGTTATTTGTTTACTTCATTGTTGTTTTTCTAGATATGTACAAATGTTCCTTCTCTTACCACTTGTTCTGTTGGGAAGAAGCTGAAGATGTTAGCATAGTCATTTTCTTTTTTACCTATTGTGGTGATAAATTAAAACTTAAAACTTTAATTTTCTTGAGACTGGATTTTCCAGGCTATCCTAGACCTCTCTATGTAACCTAGGCTGGCCTTGAACTCAGCACAGGACTACTTTCTCAGCCTCCCCAGTGTTGAAATTACAAGCATGTACCACAAAGACCAGCTTTTTTTTTATTTTGAGGCAGACTCTTGCCAAGTTGCTGAGGTAAAGTTCAAACTTTTAATCCTCCAAAGACAGCCTCCAAAATACGATTACAGGAGTGCATAAAACTTTTATTTTAGCACTTTAGAATCCTTTTAGTATTTTCAGTTTGTTTTAGGAAGAAAGCTTGTTTGTGCTCTTAATAATTTTAGACCCATTAGATCTGTAGATATAATCTGTAGTCATGTTTCTTCCTATTCTAAATCAATGACTAATTTATTATTTTATTACATCATATTTAAAGAGTAATACCATTCTTTGTATTTTATCTGTCTCTATGCAATCATTTATGTATTGCTTAGATGGCTCGTACATTTAGTTGACTTTTCTCCTGCTACTTAAAATCAGAATAGTCATTTAAAGAGCTTTCTGAGACAAGCATAGAAGCCCCTGAATCAAGCTTTCTGATCCTGGAGTGTGCAAGGCATGATACATACAACTAAAGGCCTTGTTTCCAGCTCACATGGGTTCCCCACTGTCTGCTCCTGTTGCTTATCAGCCCTATTCAATGCCCCCTGGCTGTGAACACAGTGACTCTAGTCCTGTAACTGACTTCTTAAACTCTATATCCCCTACTTCTCACCTCACTTGAAATAGAAATCTGCCCTAACATGTTAGTGACACAACTCCTTAGATGCCACATCTGCCACCCAAATTTTTTCTGGCTTTTATTTCTCCCTCCTCACTTCAGCTTTACAAAAAAAATATATACTTTTCTCTTTCATTAGACCCCCACCTATGGACACTCACGTACCCAAGCATTCTGCTATTAATAACAGATGTTACTTTTTTTCTCATTCGCATTTTTCAAGGGTTTTTTTTGTAGGATTCTGTTTCCTTTTTTTAACTAGTGTCCCCCAACTGAGTATGCCTTTATCATTATGCCCTGTTTTGCAGAACTCAACCTTATTTATTCACCTTTCTTCCTTCTTTCTTCTATTCTCTCTTTCATACATGAACCCAAGCCTTCTTCAAGATTTCTACCCGTGCTACTATACAAGGACTTGTGGGACTCAATAGGAGTACCAATGACCTAGAACAGGACTGTTTGCTATAGCACCATGCAGTGTTTTATATTTTTACAGTCTTTGAGGGCTCTTGATTCATTTTCATAGTGTTTTGATTATTCTCTCAAATTATCTTTCTACTCTTCCAATTATTACTTTCTTTCTCCTTCATGGTTTCTCCTTCCTGTTTGGCCCCAAATACATGTATTCTCCATTTTTTACTTACAAATTCAGAAAAAAGTGAAAATCCCTAAAGGAGGCTTAGGAACTCCAAGGTAGCACTTGGTTATGTGGCCCAATCTACCGTTCCAGACTTCCATGTCAGCCTCTTTGGAGTACGTGTTATTTCCAGAACAGTTCATGTTGCTGCATACCCCTTTCCTTTGAGCCCACTGTTCCTTGAATGCACACCTTTCCCAACTTGCAAAGTCCTTGCATTAACCTCTCTCTAGATTTCACTGATTCCCTAGATTGTATTTATTTCTTCTTCACTTGAGTTGGAAAAGTTCCAGTGTCCATACTTTAGATATAGTATGTTCGAACATAGGTTAGTTAGCTGTTCACACATCTTACACTGTGTTCCAGGCACTTAGTTTTCTCCCCAATGGATGGAAAGCTCTGTGAGAGATACTGTTTATATGTGCAGCTAACAATTTTTAGCTACATTTGAATTTTTAAAGATTTTATTTGTATGCTCTATGAATAAGCAATGGACCCACAATGGCTATCAATAAGAAACAGATATTGAGCACATATCAAAGCACTGATATGCCCCATAACAAAGCATGATGGGAAGTGGGGCAGAAATTATAATGCATGTATTTCAGAAAGACATTAGAATATATTTCAAAAAAGCATTAGCAAGATCATTTTGACCAAAAGTATGCACAGGTGTCCAGGAATGCAAAATAGAGTTGTGAGAAATGGTAGGAATTAGCCTAGGAAATATTAAACATTTTTATAGGATTATGAACATGTGACTTGAAAATAAGAACTGGACCATGAGATAATTAGAAAACAAAATGAAAATTTAGAAAGTGGAGGAAGTGGAAGAAGAACGATAAATTATCTCAGGAGTCTTATGTTTAATTGTACTGCTGCACTATGGGTTTTATGTCCACTGAAATTCTTTGGAAACCATTCCAAGACAGTCTTGTCTAATTTGAAACCTTTGAACCATCTCTCAGTAACTAATACCTGTTGAACCTTTTCTAAAATTTTTGTTAGGACATCTTCATATTTTTTTCTCAGCTTTAGGCACAGTTATCATGTCCTTATAGAAAGGTAAGGGTAATTTTGCATATTTTTTTCACTAAAAGCATATTGCATTCCCTTTTTGTAACAGATTCATGCCTGAGCACAAAATAACCCATTTAAAGAAGATGCTCAGCCTTAAAGGAAATGGCAGTCCTGCTCTATCCATGGCCCTTCCTTCGCAACCAGAGCAGAGAACTCCTGAGGATTTATTGGAGAATTTTAATATAGTGTACAATGTACACTCTGATCTTCATACTGCACAAGAAAACCTGGATAACTCATCAATTCAAGGATCAGACTTGAAACATACAAACTCATCAGATAATTCAAGATTTCTTCATGGAGAAAATACACATCTGACTCTTAGTTCCTTTGACAGTTTGGGTGGAGTCGATGATCAGCAAAGACCGTTGCACATTGTCTGGCCTCACAGGTGGTAAGTCAAGACATACAATTTAGTAAGAACTGGGAATAGAAAATATATTCCAATGATGGCTTATTTATTGATTTTTCTATCCTTATAGTTTTAGAAAAAGATCACTTTAATTTAATAGTACTAATTTAATGAAAGATGGTCATACTCAAGTATCTTTATGTTGATTATTCTGTGTTTAGAATTTGAGTTAAAATAACTATTTGCAATGATTTGTTCAACTAACAATAGTAGCCAGACACTTTGAGGAATTCAAATCTTGTCTAAGACAGTTTCAACGTGTAAGATGCCGTTTTAGATATATACACACACACATTCACATAACCACAAAACAATTTTACATACATTGATAAAGTAACACTATTAAAACAAGAACAATTTCTACTACTTGCTATTGCTTTGATCATTGTCAACTAGGTGGCTTTGTTTTACTTGTCATACTGTATATCAGTACATGTGAAACCGTTTTCCTTCTGCCAAATATCTCTGTATTGTGCTAAGCAAAATACTGCAAAGTACTGTCTAGCCAAATCTTTTCTAAACACAGGAAAATCAACTGCAACATAAAATCCCACCCAATATAAACTTGTAAACTTAACCCTGGTTCCTATAAATTAGGAATTAAAAGGTAAAATGTCCTGATAATCTTCTGGTATTAGTCACAAACATTTTAATCTAGTTTTTATTCCTCCAGTTAGTTTAATCTGCATGTGGCCTGATTAGAGTTCACTTCCCCCATAGATTATGGTGTTTTTATTGCAGAGATCCTGGGCTTATCATTAGGTCAGATTTTCTGAGAGCAACTGTTTGCAGGTGAAGTAATAAGCACACCACACCGGCCAGGCAAAGCGCCTTTGCCGAGGATTTGACTTCCAGCACATTAAAACTCCGGAGTCCTCCCAGCTGATCTGCAGCATCTGGTACCTAAAGGGATTTTTATCTTTGATTCTAAATATATGAACATAAAATTTAGGGATTGAAAGTTGATGTGGAATGTGTTTTGAATTTGTTTGTTCACTGTCACACTTCCAGCATAGTCTTTTTAAGGGAGTAACATTTATTTGTAAATCTTATTTTACTTAGAAAATGACAGTGTTTGGTACCTTCTACACTATTTTGAAATGTAGTGGGTCTGGATAAGATCAACCTGTTTGTAGGCAAAATATATGTCCTCATTACTACCTTCTGAAAGCTTTTTCTTTTATTGCATTAATTTTAGTTGTTTTTGAACTAATAATTATTACAAGAAAATCAGTTCTAAAAAGTTTGGTTCTGATTTATCATAAAAATGTTAAATAATTTATAGACTGCTGTTACTAAACAGTGATATGGAAGAAAGAATGAATACCATGTTATTCAAT